>NC_139219.1:297728854-298248839 GCF_055691185.1 Crinia signifera
CCTGATTTTTTGACACCAAATGTAAAAAACAAAACACTTTATTTTAAAAGTTCACATTCCACTTCACCATAAAAAGATAGCGATTGCTACTCGGTGAATCATGGTGAAAAAAACCTTGAAATGTATTCGCCATGTGGTCATTGAATAGGGTGATTCACCGTTTTAGTCAGAAATTCGCCAAACAGCACAAATTCGCCATAAAAACATGGCGAATCAGGCTCATTGAATACCGCCCATTGTTGTCAGCTTCCTCCCGCATTTCAGCCATCTCTGTTCAGGATAAAAGAAAGTACTGTATAGACTTAATTTTATCTACAAAGGGGGGGAAAATCATTCGATGGTGAGTGACCATTGAATGATTTTTCCTCCATGTGGCCGCATGCGAGCAGATGTGTAAGCGTACACATCTGCTTGCATGGTAGTTCGGGGATTCGCTAGGCGGGTGGTGCATGCATTTGGCAGGGCGGTGCTATGGCGTTTATCTGCTCACGCAGAGAATATACACTGCTTGGTTAGATATGAAGGGAGAAAAAAGAAGAAAGGGCAAAAGTCATTACTTTGCCTAGATTTTCAAACAAATGCAATGTGCAATTCTAAATCAACAATTCGTCAGAAGCGGAGAACAATCTGTAAAATGGTTAAGTATGATTTTGGTTTCTCCTCTATGGTGTAACATGGCGTACCCGGAGTTTAAACAACTCTCCTCCGATGGTTTCTGGTTGAGGGCAGGCCTTATATCAGTCTCCCAGTTGTTTCATCTGGGAGTGATTAAAACATTCCAGCAACTCTCTGGGGAATTTCATATACCCAACCGATCCTTTTACCACTACTTGCAACTCAGACATGCGGCCCAAGCTCAGTTTAGGGACTCTCCCCCCTCCACCTCTGACTCCCCGATTAAAATGCTCCTTCAAAACCTGGCCACTACGAAACAAGTCTCCACTATATATAAATGCATTGTCAGTCGAATCGATGCTAACAGCCTCTACCCCCTTAAAGCCAAGTGGGAGCTTAGCATCGGGACATTGGATGGCGAGCAGTGGGTCGAGATCCTTGACTCGGTTAGACATGCCACCCCCTGTTTGAAATATCAGCAAGTTTCATTCTATGTATTACACAGGGCCTATCGCTCTCCAGTTTCCATGTTGCGAGCGGGTCTGAGACCTGATGACACCTGTCCCAGATGCGCCTCACCCGGCGCGGACTTCTGGCACATCCTGTGGTCTTGCCCACCGATTTTGGCCTTCTGGGAGGCGATATGGGCCGACATAATCACCACTGAACCATCTCTCCCCCCTTTGATCCTAGGTATTGCATGTTTGCTTTAGGCCTTCAGGAGTCCCACTCGCCCCCAGTGTACAAATATGTCCTTTGCCTTACCGCCCTAGCTAAGGTCCTCATTGCCAGGAGGTGGTTCGATGTCGCACACCCGAACATCTACAACTGGAGGGCCCTGGTCAATGAGGTCGTGGGGCACGAGAGATTGACCTACAGATCATGGGGCTCACTCGCTCCCTATATAGCCAAAAGGATTAGATGGACCTCCTCTAGGCTGGCCTTGTCCGCTGATCCCCAACAGGATTTACATATTCACTAATCCCCACTCTTCACGGTCCCACCGACGACTCACCCTCTCGCTACCATGGTCTAAATTAAGCCATCCCCGTATCCACGCATAACCTGGGTATGATATCCCTTATGATGTGACGTGCTCCTATTACATTGCATCTTACTGTGATTTATACGAATTGTTCTTTGCCCTGTTCCTCGTCTTTGTTTCTTTTCTTTTCTTTTACCTTTGATATATTTGAGGGGTGGGGAGATGGTACTCTATCTTATGGGTACCGGGTTAAGTTTATTAGGGAGAAAATGTAACACTTAATTGATCCATATGCACTCTCTGTAGCGCCACCAAACCTCTTGGAGTAAGCGGTACCAGTTGACCCAGAAAACACTCAAACAAGGACTTCTTTGGAAAGCTTACGCTTGTTTTATGTGTAACTGCTTTATCATCAAATGCCTATTTCAACTGTTGATGTTATATGTCAAAATGTACAGATGTGCATCCATTTTCATTCGTGTCAATAAAAATTACTCAATTCAAAAAAAAGTATGATTTTGGTTAAGTATGAAGTCACCAAAAATCACTATCTAGAAATAATACATATAAAATGAAGATGTGAAAAATTGAAGAATCTCTCAGGACAAATCATTTTGTCAAATGTGTATCTTGATTTGGAGTTTTATAAATGCTATGACCTTTTAGACTGCACTCATGTGAATATCAAAAATAAATGCACTAAAATTATAACTTCCTGAGAAACCTCTGCTGAGACTCACCTGCACGAGCTATCAAACAGCAGAAGGCAACAAAATAAACTGTAACTAAGGGGGTTATTCTGGTTGATTTGCAAGGCTGTGAATTCGCAGCCTTGAGAGTCCACCAAACCCTGGCCGAAAAATGCCCCCCCCCCCCCTCGCAGTGTGTTCCCACTCACGGGCTGCGAATGGATGTTTAACATAAACATCCATTCGCATGCTGCGGGGAACATCTGCATCTTTCGATGGTCGACGACCATCGAAAAATGTGGAAGGTGCACGCATATAAAAATGACTTTCAAGTCACTTACATATGCGTGCACGCTGGGATGGAAATGGGTGGGCAGATGACATCCGGTGATGTCAGCTGCCCGCCCCCTGCACCCGCGTCACGGCCTCATTACCGTGGGAACGCCCATGAAACTCTGGGTGTTTCCGTATGTTAATGGGGCGGCCCAGTGTCCCATGCCCCTCTCCACCCCCTTCCCGCTACGTTGGGCACGTGCACCTGGTGAACACATTGTTCACCCTTGGGTGCACGCACCCTGTGTATACACATGTGCAGAAATGCACATGCGCACTCACAAAACATTGGTCCCTTATTCTGGCTGCGAATTTCACAGCCTTGTGAGTCCCCCAGACGCCGCCCGCCACCCACACAGTCGCCTGCTCGCCTCTCGGACCCGCAACCATCGAATGATTTCTCTAGCAATCGCAGATCAGAGACACCTCTGCGGTGTCTCTGATCTGCAGGCGCCCTGTGCGGGAAGCGGGTGGGCAGCTGACATTTGCTAACGTCAGCTGCCCACACCCGCATCATTGGGGAAATTCTATGGGAACGCCCAGCATTATTATGGGAACGCGCAGGAAACACTGGGCGTTCTCATGGGTGAATCCCCCTGCCCACAGCCCCACGCCCTCCCACCCAGACTTCTGTGTGCAAGCGATTTGGGTGCTCACCACAGTGGCTGCACATGTGCATAAATAACTATGTACATGCGAGTTGCAAAGAATCGGTCCCCTGTGTGAACGCGTGGGGGACCAATCAATCAGCATAACCCCCACGATCCACAGGTTGAATGGTCGATGTACCAATGGTCGAAACACCTATGGCCGACATCTTTTTTAAACAAAATTCAACTTTTTCATAATTTACCATCCATGCGGACTACGATTGGGAATAGTAACGGTACTCTTTACCTAGAACGGCGCCCACGATGTCCATCGCGGTCATCGGGGGTAAAAAATCGCGGCCATCGCATGCACAAAAAAAACGGGTGCGACGCGATGCCCGCGATTTCCCATAGGGATCAATGTTAAAAGTGTGATTGGACGCGATTTGAGTGTTCAATGCCTCAATGCCCGCGATTTTTCCATAGGAAACAATGTTAAATGGGCCACAGAGCCCTAATAGTCTGAAATGGCCCCCACAATTGTTAACGCCACCCCACAATCAACGTGAACCCGAAGCGTGGCGAGCGCAGCGAGCCCGCGAGGGGCGGCGGTACGCGTCCTCCGACCTTTTCATACCCCCACTATCCACGTCGGTGTGGAGTTGAGAATAGAATAGTGTGGCGAGCGCAGCGAGCGACCGAGCCCGTAGCGTGCCGAGTGCAGCGAGCCCCGCGAGGGGACGTGGATACCTGTGAAGGCCGCGAAGGGACGCGTTTACCTGTGTAGGTATCCGCGTCCCCTCTCGGGGCTCGCTGCGCTCGCCACGCTTCGGGCTCGGTGGCTCGCTGCGCTCGCCACACTATTCTATTCTCAACTCCACGCCGACGTGGATAGTGGGGGTATGAAAAGGTTGGAGGACGCGTACCGCCGCCCCTCGCGGGCTCGCTGCGCTCGCCACACTTCGGGTTCACGTTGATCGTGGGGTGGCATTAACAATTGTGGGGGCCATTTCAGACTTCAGGGGGACTATTTGGGCTCTGTGGCCCATTTAACATTGTTTCCTATGGAAAAATCGCGGGCATTGAGGCATTGAACACTCAAATCGCGTCCAATCACACTTTTAACATTGTTCCCTATGGGAAATCGCGGGCATCGCGGGCATCGCGTCGCACCCGTTTTTTAGTGCATCTGATGGCCGCGATGCCCGCGATGGGCGCCGTGCTAGGTAAAGAGTACCATAGTAACCTGTGGTAGTGGAGGGACACACCTTGCCTAAAGCATGCTGAGCAAAGTGGTACACAAATTAGGGCCACATGTGGTTTATATTGGCACCCACACAAAAAAAAATATTTTCCAAACATTTCTGTGTTGACCTTTTCGACTGTGTCATCCTCTTTCATGTGGACTATATGGTGTCGACCGAATTATGTCAATCCAATGAGCAGCTCTGGGAAAAACCATACTGCTTCTTCTTAGAGTAGCTGCTGTTCAAATTTCCACCTGAACAATTGGAGAAGAACAGAGCTCATTCTCCCTCTTTGGGGTAAATTTATTAATGGAGTTCTCTTAAATATGAGATGTTGCCCTTAGCAACCAGGCAGATGATTTTACTTCCTATTTATTTAACACCTTCTAGAACAGTGGTTCTTAGGACCAGGGCCGGTGCTAGGGGGTTTGGCGCCCTCCTGCAAACCACCCAAGCTTTACAAAGGGACAGCGCACACCAAAAGAAAAATGTGTGATCTCTCAAGGAAGGGGAATGGCCACACAATAATACTCCCACTCCAAATTACACCACATAGTAGCACAATATTATTCCTCTTACACAGCTGTAACTAGCCATTTTGGTGCCATGAGTTAAAAAAAACAGGGAGAGTTTGCGCCGTAGGAGCGCACAAAAATGTAGGAGCGTAGCTTTATGGGGAATGGGCATCGTCACATAAAAGTACCAATTACACTGTAATCCCCATAACACATTATGCTTCACACCTCAATGCCCATTACACATTATACCACACACAGTAATGCAAATTATACATTATGTCTCACATCATGATGCCCCTTACACAATATGCAGCACACCATAATGCCCATTACACATTATTCCACACACCGTAATTCTCCTTTCAAAATATGCCATGCACCATAATGCCCATATGATATTGACACACATTATGCTACACATAATGCTCCGAATACTCCTGGATATACCCACATTTGAAGGGCTGCTTATTCAGAATGCCCACACCAGTTGCCAAAAGTAGTTGCTCTGCTTATACGTAGTGCTCACACCAGTTGCCAACATTAGTAGCACTGTGTAACCATATGCCCACACCAGTTGCCGACATTAGTAGCACTGTAAGTAAGTAGAATATATATAGCGCACTTTCTCCAACAGGACTCAAGGCGCTACTGTGTAACCATATGCCCACACCAGTTGCCGACATTAGTAGCACTGTGTAACCATATACCCACACCAGTTGCCAACAGCAGTAGCACTGCCTATACATGTGCCCCCACCAGTTGCCGACATCACTAGCTCTGTCTAGACACATGCTCACACCAGTTGCCGACATTAGTAGCGCTGACTATACACGTGCCCACACCAGTTGCTGACAATAGTAGCGCTAACTATATACGTGCCTACACCATTTGCCGACATTAGTAGCGCTGACTATACACGTGCCCACAGCAGTTGCCGACATTAGTAGCGCTAACTATACACGTGCCCACAGCAGTTGCTGACATTAGTAGCACTGACTATACACGTGCCCACACCAGTTGCTGACATAATTAGCACTGACTATACACATGCCTACATCAGTTGCCGACATTAGTAGCGATGTCTACACACATGCTCACACCAGTTGCCGACATTAGTAGCGCTGACTATACATGTGCCAAAACCAGTTGCTGACATTAGTAGCGCTAAGTATACACGTGCCTACACCAGTTGCCGACATCAGTAGTGCTGACTATACATGTGCCCACACCAGTTGCCGACATTAGTAGCACTGACTATACACGTGCCCACACCAGTTGCTGACATTAGTAGCGCTGACTATACACATGTCCACACCAGTTGCTGACATTAGTAGCGCTGTCTACACACATGCTCACACCAGTTGCTGACATTAGTAGCGCTGACTATACACATGTCTACATCAGTTGCCGACATTAGTAGCGATGTCTACACACATGCTCACACCAGTTGCCAACATTAGTAGCACTCTATACACATCCCCACATCAGTTGCCGACATTAGTAATGCTGCCTACACACATGCTCACACCAGTTGCTGACATTGGTAATGCTGCCTGCCTATACACGTGCCCACACCAGTTGCCAACATTAGTACACTCACACTTTAGTCTGCTGTCCTGGCAGCTCAGTCTCTCCTGTGTCTCTCTTCAGTCTTGCTCCATCATAGCCACGCCCCTCAGTCCGTGTAGCCCCGCCCCCTCAGTCCGTGTAGCCCCGCCCCTTTTAGTACGTACTGCTGCCCTGATGTATACTATAGGAGCCTGGAGGGAACTCTGTGCCTCCGGCGCTGCTGCGTGCCCTGCAGTGTGATAGGTGCAGCAGCCGGCAGCCTCAGAGAGTCAGAGACAGCAGGTGATGCAGAGCAGGGACAGTGGCGCCTCTCCTGCCCGGCACCTACCTGCTTTGCATCCTCTGCTGAGCGGGTAGCGGCGGCCCTGCTTAGGACCCCACACAGTTCACGTTTTCCAGGTCACCCGACAGGTGGACTCATTACTGACTGACACATTTTAAAAAGATCTACAGGTGGAGCTAATTACAGTATTTCACTTAGGGGTAGATTTATTAAGCTTGGTGATGTGATAAACTGCCTGTTTTTTATCACCGGCCAATCAGCTCCTAGCTGTCATTTTTCAAACCAAGCCTGTAGCTTCACATGTAGGAGCTGATTGGCCGGTGATAAAAACCGGACACTTTATCACTTCACCGAGCTTAATAAATCTGCTCCTTAATTCTGTGAGGAGACCTGCAAAACATGCAATGTCCTGATGACCAACTTTGAAAAATTGAGTTCTAGAAGATTATAGATAGGATCTGATTGGTTGCTATTGTACTACTTCCCCTATAGCAAATTTACCCCTTTATCTGTTTTTTTTCTACAATGCATCCAGAAATTATTCACAACGCTTTACTTTTTCCACATTGTGTTATGTTACAGCCTTATTCCAAAATGGAATAAATACATTTTTACCTCAAAATTCTACACTCAATACTTCATAATGACAACATGAAAAATGTTTTTGGGAGATTTTAGCTAATTTATTAAAAATATAAAAACTAAGAAATCACATGTACATAAGTATTCACAGCCTTTGCACAATACTTTGTTGATGTACCTTTGACAGCAATTACAGGCTCATGTCTTTTTGAATATGATGCCACAAGCTTGGCACACCTAACTTTGAACAGTTTCGCACATTCCTGTTTGCTTCCTGTATCCGGAAATACACTCATTCACACTGCATCAGTGACCAGGTGGGCGGCCCCACTCGGGGAGGTTCAGGCTGGCTCAGGGGGGACTCAGGTGCCCAAAATCCTGAGAGCTCCAGAACCCCCTGAGCCGCCCTGAACCTTCCCGAGCGGGGCTGCCCACCGGGTTATTGATGCAATGATAATGGCGGCGGCAGCAGCAGCAGGGGAGCTCCGGCGTATGATCACCGCAGCGCAGAGGTCAGGGGGAGCAACACGAGGGGAGAGCAACAGGAGGGTGCCGCTAGAGGTGGTGCACATCTGGAGGCACCACTGGCACACACCTACCTGCTGGTGGTATGCCCGGAAATTTTCTGGGACAGCCCGCTGCGGCAGTGCAACTGAGCATGGAAAATTTCCAGGCATACCCATGAAGTGGTTAAAGTTTTTTTGGATAATTTAGGACTGCAGTATATGAAGTATATTCAATTCTAAAAAAGACTTCCACCAATGAACCAATGAACTGTAGCTTGTGGTGTGTGATTGAATATGTGTTCTGATGACAGTGGCAAGAGAGTGCTTCAGTGCATACAATGTATTCTATGTAACTTAGAAAGAAAAAAACTCATTTTATAACACTTGCAACACTGGTATCTCTTATTACAACTGCTTGGCGACAGCAGGAAGCCTCATACGGCTTCTCTTTACAACAGCTCTCACAGGCCCTGGAGATGCAGGCAGCCACGGGTAGGCATTCCCAAGAGATGGGACCTGATCACTGAATACTCGACAACCTGTGGTGAAATCTGACACATAGAGGCCAGGAAACAGGTTAACGAATGGTAACTAAAGGCTGGCTTGCCTGGGGGCCAAGTACAAAGCACTTGCCCATTAGCAGCAGCACACGCTTAAAAGTTTATTTTGGGTATAGATGTCAGCTACATTATCAAGGGGCAAAAGTCCTTTTTCTATAGACAGGTGTTTTTGCTGGTTAAAATGTCTTGTTTTCACTTTGCTCCACACACTGGTGGTGGGGGAAGGTATTATTCAAGTGTCATCAGGTACACACTGTTCTGGTACCATCCTTCCCTGGTGTAATTAGTATAGGAGCATTACAAAATATTTAGTCCTGGATAAGAGCAATATAGTGGTAGAAATAATTTTATAGATTTATAGAAAGGGAGAACATTTGTTAGTTTGCAAGCACCAATTTGTCAAGCCTGTTTTCCGTCTAGCTCCAAACAATTAAGGAGGAGCAAGCAAAAAAAAAAAAAAGTTTAGCGTACAATATATTATGCATTCTCCTCTTTCTCTTCTGCCTTCTCAAGGTGTCTCAAGTACAAAATGGGCATAACTAAATAGAGCTGGGTCATATTTGGTGGATGGAGCATATCTCTCTTTGAAAATAATGCATTGAAGTATTCCAAGGATTACTATATTAGCTGCCTGTTGTTCCGTTAGAGTATTACACAATTACCAGTACTTAGGATGCCCCCAGATCTTAAATTCGGAACAGCAGGGCCTTATATAATTCAAGTTTAATCACTAAGTAGTAGCTGGAGTGGATGGAGGTGTAGGGAGACGAGAGGCGGGACTGAGGCCATACTTTGAAAGAGAGACCATGGCCACATATGGAGGTAGTGATGTGTGTATTGACCCCAGTAAGGCATGGGCAACACAAGAACCAAGAAAAAAATTAGAGATAGTGCAGGGGTTACCAGGGTATCCAAGATTTAGACTGTATTACAGGGCTTCATGTATACAGCAGTGTCCTAGCTGCTAGGCAACACCAGGGACTAAGAACCACCAATGCTGTCTAAGAACTAACAGAATCCTAAGCAACCAGTAGCATCCTCACTGCTTAACATCTGCTGGGACCCACTGCAGTAGTGAGCCACCGTCACAGATTATAACAGGTGGTTACAGTGAGGCAAGTGGTAGTGGGCTGTAACATAGTTCAGGTACTAATTAATGTCACATTGCATTGAAACCCATGAATGACATACCTGTAAACTGGCATAGGCACCAAGGCTTGCAATAATGAAAATTGGCCACAGCACTGATCATTTATGTTAATGGCACACCGTTCATCATCATCATCATCATCAATATATATCTTTCCCTGTATTATAGCTCATTTATACATATATGGAGCTTCTAATTGGTCTGTAATAACCACCAATACTAACTACCCAGTGGCCATTCAGGTTTTATGCTCATGAATTCCGAAACACCAAAACAATCACAAAAACATCACCCATGGATGAAATACTTCCATTACCATCAGCCCTTTGAGACCATTCTCTTTGGGTGTAGCTTTTTATACCTAAAGGATCCCTTACCAGGAAGGGGCAAGCCAGATAACAACAACTCCACTCCAATCAACTCTACATCTCTGTATTGTTTACATAGTAGTAATCAAATGCTTTTTCCAAATGTGTGGGAGATGCTTTCATTCTTTTAAATTACAATTTCAAAACACAGCTCTCCATGTATACGGTACCATTAGGAGCACCCCTATATTTGTTTATTAATCATAATTCCTCTTCCTGTTGTAGCTCACTTCCTCGCTGTTGTACAGATGCGGTGATGCGTTGCAGCCCTTAAAAGTGTCACCCATGCCACGATATGTTTCTATTGCGGAATTGATGAGAGTTTTTACATGTGTATCTTTAATAATGATGCACATCAGCAATTCAATTGTTTTCCTCAACAACAGTTTTTTTCATTGTCCCCATTACAATCAAATCATGGACTTATCTACTGTTCGCTGTTGCTTGTGACTCCCTTTGGTGGATTCATGTGGCACAACATCTGTCTTCCACCCATCACTGTTCCGGACTTTGGATTAATATGCATTGGGTCAACGGTCAATAGGTCCACCAAGATTGGTTGAGATGCATTAGGCAGACATGAACAATTTGGAGACACAAGCAAAAGGTTGACTTGGTCATCCTCAACACATGAAAAGGTCAACTTTTTTTTATTTTTTATTTATCATACCATCCGCTTGGACTATGATTGAAAACAGTAAAGTGTGCTGAGGGTAGCAGTAGGAGAACGAGGCACCTGGCTGGAAGCTTGGTGAGCACAGGAAGCCATGCTTGGGTACATGGTAGACTAATTGGGGGTCCACATGCTCAAATTAAAACAAAAAAATTGAAAAACTCATGATGACCTTTGTACATGTTGACCATTTCCTTGTTGACACACCAAATTACTGTCTATCCTATGTTCCACACGCCACTGTTTGAGAATATGGATACAAGATTAATATATTCAGTTCCTGTAACTCAAAATATGATAGTTTTTGTGGTAAATGTAATTCGGCTCTGTATAATTTATTTCACTCCAGGTTTTCACTGTAATATACATTATTAAAAGAAAGATTTATAAAAGAGCTTCTATAGCGATGTATGTTCAGCACATAATTATGTTATAGATGAAGAAATTTCCAAGAAGACCGTATTGTTTCTTAAGTGATGGGGACCTGGTGATTCCGGCAATTACATCAATTAATAGAAATATAAAATGTGCTAATAATGTATGTGCTCTATTAGGAAATAGTTTCATTATCTCAATTTAAGTTTATTATCAATTAGCGCAAATGTTAAGTCATTAATTAATTACTTTGAAAAATCTTTGTTATGGAAAGTGCAAGTAGAATTCATTTCATAATGAACATGCACTAATTACAATATTTATCTTGCATTATGGACATCAGCATTGATTTGTCTCTAGGTACTAAATTGGTATTAACAATCAGTGCCATTGTGACCTTTTCATGTACTGTAAACGTACAACTAAGAAAAAGTGAAAATTCCGCAAACTGAACATGGAAACAATTGTCTTTCATTGACTGGTATTAAGAGCTCTGTTGTACCCCTTTTCCACTGCCACAATAATCTTAAGGTGGCCATACAGCAGAAAGATATTGTACCCAATCATACAATCTCAATTGATTGTAAGATGGATTGTATGCAGATTGTGTGCACATTATGTGTCCAAAAACCGCCAAGGACTGCCGGGGAATTGAAGGGAAATTGGACACAATCATGAGCGCAATCGATCTTAAGATGGATCTTTCTGATGTATGGCCAGCATTAGACATTGCCAGGATGACCAAGCTTAGTGTAAAAGGAGTGTTCAAAAATACCCCGGGTCAAGTGACCAGGGAATCCGACCGTGGTAGTTACAGTATCACAATTGGACCCAGGTAATGGAGCATAGTGAACAGATCAACCGGATTAGCTGACCAACGTTATGCTTAAAAGCTTCTGATTGGCTGTGTAAGCAGAGATCAGCCTTAGGGTGGTGTCTGTGAGTTACATTCAGGCCAGATCCAAGGTACATTGTAAACAGCATCTAACCCGGGTCTAACCCAGGTTGGAACAGTTTCCATAACCCTGGCTCAGACCTAGATTTTTGATGGAAAAGTGATATTAGAAACTAGTGTACTAATAAGTTATGCAATGTAACTGCTTAAAGATTATTTTAAAGGGAACATATTCTGGTTTGTAGCATCTGCAATGTCCTATTTTATTAAAACTAGATGCATGATTTTCTCCATGTTATACTGTTAAAGAGAAGAAACACATTCTGTAGTAATTATCTTAATGAGGGTCAAAGATATAATTTCACACTTTTTATAATTGTTACAATTTTTTGCACTTGAATTAAAATTCCTTATTTCTAACGTGCATTTGGTGATGATGCTGAGTTACACGGACACTTATTTATTTAATGTAAAATATGCAAATTAGTTCTGCTCAAGCCCTCAAAAAAAAGCATATGCCTATGTCTGTTTGTTTGTTAAGTTGGTTGGGTCATCTTAATGTGATTCGTTACAAAAGACAGGACAGGGATGAGAATGGTGCTGGAGCAAGGTCTGTAACTGTGACATAGGCAGAATCGGGTATTACTGTCAGTAGCCGGATCACTTCAAGATGATAAAGATGGTTGCTAATTTCTAATTGGATGTGTGGTCACTTATATAACTGACAGTGACTTCTTCATTAGCTGTGGATATAGTTTATGATACAGTGGACAGTGTCTGATTGGAGCATGAATGGCCCACTAAAGGAATGCAGAGGTAGGGGCCCATGTTTTAAGGTTGTGACCAGTCTCCAAAAGCTTGGCTAACCTTTAGAGAGTTCATAGTCTAGGCCCCTTCATTAATACATACAGTAAATGCTGCGAGTGCATGCATGATAATGTAACAAATTAATAACAACAGTGCAACGTAGAGAGCACATCAGTAATGGCCCGAATTTGGCCCATGCTCCGGTGGTTGGAGTTTGCACATGTGCAAACTTGACTGTGAATTGGCCATGGCAAGTTACTCACTCACCGGGTCATTCGCAATGGGGAGGGAGGGACAGGGCTGGTGGCGTCACTGGGCCATGGGAACGCCTAGCATTTTATGGGCGTCCCCATGAAAACACTAGGCGTTCCCATGAGTACGCAGGCAGGCCATCTGAACTGATTTTTATGCTGACTTCATGTGATGTCTGCAACCCGCCCTGTCTTAGTCCTGCCGCCCGCAAATAAATGTCAGTTCAAACTTTTTTTTATTTGCGAAATCAGGAGAAATTATACAATGGTTGAGAACCATCAAAGGATTTCACCTACAGCGGCGGCGTGCGAGGGGATGTATCTTCATTACACATTCCTCCACATGGTTGTGGGGGGGAAATGGCAGTGGGGGGAGCGAGTATTCGTGTGGGAGGTGCTAGAAGACATGCTAAGTAGCAAATTTTCCCTGCATATCGAGTCAATAAGAATAACCCCCCATTTGTATAATGTGTGATTTGAATGCATAGTATGAACCTGTTGGCCAATTTAGCCCCGCCCCTATTTGGCGATATACGGGCATCTGAAAAGTAAGTATGGATTTACCTTTTGGAGTGAAGGCTGAAGAAATCATTCTTTCGCCGCACGCCCGGTTATGTATTACCTTACACATCCCCTCACATTTGAACAGGATTCGTGCACCAGGGGTGTGCATTCGGCCCGCGATTCCTAGAGGAGGAGGTGGGCCCTTAGGCAGTCGGGCCCCCCAGGGGTTTCCCATATGTGGATACATTTTATGCATTTTTTTAATACTGTTTTTAATTTTGATACTATTTTTCAAACACAAGAAGGATTATACTTGGTGCACTGATCTGCTGTATTATGATAAATTACCATTCTGCTATAAAAATGCTATTAATATATAGATAATACTGTTAATAATACAGTATATTATAGAAAGCTGCCTGGTTTGTAAACTGTTCAGGCTGGGTGATATTTGAGCAATACTGAAACAACTGATCCTTGAAAAAGTGTAGCCTCAAAGCTCAGCACCAGACATTAACCTCCATTCATTACAAGGCAGCCCAGACATCATCTTATTAATTCATGCAAATGTTCTTTCTACAAATGCAGACTGAATAGACGCCTCCCTGGTCAGGTCCAAGGTTGTAATTATAGGCAGAGCAGATGCATTTGTTATTGAGCACATTTTATGGGTAGCACTGGATATGTGAACACACAGCACTGTCTTCTGACTTCGATAGAGCACCAGATACATCTTTTTAATATAAATAATATAATTTACAGTATATATGTATAAACATCTATATATATATATATATATATATATATATATATATATATATATATATATATATAGAGAGAGAGAGAGAGAGAGAGAGAGAGAGAGAGAGAGAGAGAAAATAGACTTTTGTTTGCACTAAAAGTAGCAGCAGCTCTCTATTAATCCTCCCTGTTATTGGAGGACGGAAAGATAGATATAGAAGAAAAGTATAGAGTGCGCTCAGTGATGTCCACCACCTTTTGATTATAATTATCCGGTAGACAAAACAATTTAAAATTTGGTAAAAATAAATGCATACTAACAAGTGCTGTAGCTAGTGTAGCTAGGTGCCACGGTGCCCGGAGCAAGGGCATGTTTCGCGCCCGACCCCCCCCCCCCCCGATTTGTAGTAGGCGGGGCTCTTGCATGGTGAAAAGGGGGGCACAGCCTAACATTATACCACACACCATAATGCCCATTGCAAATTTTAGCGAACTTTGTAATACCCATTACACATAAAGCCACATGCTGTAATGCCAATTACACATAAGGCCACACATGATGCCCATTACATACTATATAACAAACCGTAATGCCCATTACATACTATATAACAAACCGTAATGGCCATTACACATTTGACACATAAGTGCCACTAACCTACATGCTAATTGCTAGGATCTTCATGCTCGATGCCAGGGGTTTCATGCTCATTGCCAAGAGGGACTGAAATAGCTCGTTGCCAAGGGGGACTGAAATAGCTCATTGCCAAGGGGGATTGAAATTGCTCGTTGTCAAGGGGGAATGCAGCCCGCTCCCAGCTGTGCTCAGCTGAGCTGCCCTGTCCACTGCTATTTTCAATTCTCAAGTGTCCCGATGGACCACTAGCCAATAGGCGCTCTCAGTCCAGCAGCCAATGCTGCTTCTGATTGGCTGCTGGACTGCAAGCGCCTATTGGCTAGTGGTTCAGCAGGCAGGGCCAGTGCAAGGTTTCTTGACACCCTAGGAAAAAATTCTGCCTGCTGCGCCCTCCAACCCCCTCCCCCCACACACACACGCACACATACACACTTGCCCATGCAAATTTGCTGAAGCATTGATAACTGACAATAGTGGTACAATGCAGTGTAGGATGGTGAAGCACAGTGTGGCAGGGAGAAGAATTGGGAGAGGAAAAAAGGGGATACTGGGCTGGGGGAGTCAGTGAGATGGTGGGGAACACTAGGCTGGAATGGAGGGCACTAAATGAATAGGGGCCTCTAGGCAGGATGGGAGGGGGTATTAAAGTGACATGCAAGTTGGTGGTTTCTATGTGCAGGGGCAGTGAAATGGGTGTAATGGGCTGGTTGGTTAGCAAAGACAGGGAGACACTGGGACACTGTGAATGGGATGGGGAGGAGGATCAGTAATAGTAGAGACCATAATCTGTCAGTGCTGTTCAGGGAACTGGGTCTCCTCAGAGAGTCAGGATTTCTCACAGGCCTCTAGTTGTTCAGGTCCTTGGCTCCCAGCATGTGCAAGGCATCCCTGTACCCATCTCTCCCCACATACCTGCACACATCAGCAGCTCTGTCCTCCTCTACTCGGCTCCCTATGGCCTTCACCTGGTTCATGGAAGCAGCTGAGGGTCCGGCTTCACTCCACTTGGCACCCGGTGGCAGCTCCATCCTCCCTCCACCTGATGGCTCCTTCCTTACTCCGCAGCTCAGGGCAGAGAAGCACATGTCTTGGTGCCCTCCCCCTAAATCTGTTGCGCCTCTCCCTGCCTCCTGTGATGGGAGAAGGCAGATGCTCTCTCTTGCCCTCAGCTCCGCTCCCCAGAAGGGATGTTGACTGTGGCTGGTAGACAGGACGCAGCATGGAGTGTGGTTGCTGAACACCCTGGTGCTGCTGTCAGCTGTCCGGGACGGCACATGTTAAACAGTCACTGGCAGCTTGTAGTGCCAAACTGCCAGCAGGAGACTTTAATTGAAAATTGCGGCCGACCCCAGCCAGCAGCCAGGCATGGCGGGGAACAGGGAGCAGGCGAGCTGAGGGAGCGGGCGAGCAGGGTGGGGGAGCTGGCGGCAGAGTGCACGGCTCCGGCGCCCTGTGATAAGTCGGCGCCCGGAGCTTGTGCTTCGCCGGCTCCACCCTCGCTATGCCTCTGTATACACACATACAGTATTACAGTAATGCATCTAGAATATAGGGCCTGATTCAGACTGAATTGCACTGTTGCAAATTCACAGGCCGGTTTGACACATGGGACTTTATTCTGGTCTACACGCAACACTGTGAAATTCACAGCATTGCGTGTGGATGTAACGCCACCCGTACGGCTGCCCACCCCCCCTAACTCGTAGAGTTCCGCGCACGGCTGCGAAAGGATGTTTAGCATAAGCATCCATTCGCACGCCTTGGGTGCGGGGACAAAATCATTTGATGGTCGCCGACCATCGAATGATTGCTCTAGCATTCGCAGATGTAAGACACCTCTCTGGTGTATTACATTTGCGACCGCCCTGTGCGGGAAGTGGGCGGGCAGCTGCCCGCACCCGCATCACAGGTGAAGTACCATTGGAACGCCCATTGTTTTCAAGGGAACTCCCATGAAATTCTGGGCATTCCCATGGGCTCAACCCCTTGACGCCGCCCCATGCCCCAGGGGAACGCCCAGTGATTCTAAGGGGTCACACAACACATGATCACACTCAATTACAATAAAACATATTTGTTTATACAAAAGACATCACATATTTACATAAAATAAAACATATTAATAGATATAAGAGAATGTTATAAATAGTACAATAAATAATATTTGGTGGGAGAATTATACACATTCAAACACAAAAAAGACACATATTTAACACATTTTTTACAATAATGGTAATTCTATAAAGCAAAATTTAAATTGATCATGGAACAGAGCAAACGACGGTCCGAATATTGTAAATTTTGTGTGACAGGTTGCTGTGCTATATAAAAAGTATTCAAGAGTTAACATTAGGCTGGGCAGTATGGATGGTGTAATGGTTAGCATTACTGCCTCACAGCACTGAGGTCATGGGTCCGATATCACAACGGCTCTAAATGTGCAGAGTTTGTATATTCTCCCCGTACTTGCGTGGGTTTCCCCCTGGTACTCCGGTTTCCTCCCACAATCCCAAAATATATAGGTAGGCTAATTGGCTCCCAACAAAATTAACCCTAGTATGTCTGTGTGTGCATATACATGTGGTAGGGAATATAGAATGTAAGCTCCACTGGGACAGGGACTGATGTGAATGTTCAAATATTCTCTGTAAAGCGCTGAGGAATATGTATGCGCTATATAAGAAACTGTTAATAAATAATAAATAAATTAGGCTGTGCAGTGTCTATTGAGATTCTATTGAAGAAATTACCAGCCAGGTAAAGAAATGAATTCGAATTTACCTTTAGAATTGCCAGCCGCGGTTTTACCTATGGACTGCAGGACTACCGCCCTACCAGTAAAATACGCCACCGTAGCTCATTGTCAGTGAGCCAGATGCAGTCCGTGACTGCACTGGGTTCACTGTGACTGGAAGAGAATTCCTAATTGGAAGTTGTACCTGTCAGTCACAGACTTTCTACAGGCAGTACCACTGGGAGATGTTTCCTCCCTTTGGGATTGCCAGGCTGGGAAGGAAGCCAATCCCTGCCTTTTGCACAACCCTAGCCGACTTCCAGGGGCTGCAGCCAATGCAGTCCTTAGAAGCTGGTGTTTTGCACATCCGCAGTCACACCATAGCTAGTGCGCAGTCCCTGCACATGACTGACCCATTGCACAGGTGCCAGCAGTCCCTTTCTACAAGTAGTAGCAGCCAAGCCACTCTTCTATAATGAGTTATCTACGGGAACCAGAACACATGCAGCTATGTGTGTAGTGTGCACTATGAATGTATACCAGCATGAATAAAACATTCACAGCCTCACTGTTTTTTTAATTAATTTTTATTCTTTGTCTATTCTTTTGTGATGATTATATATATATATATATATATATATATATATAGAGTCCAGTGGGGGAGGGGCGGCACTCCAAAGGAAATAATCACGCAGTCAAACAGTCATGAATGAACGATAAAAAGTGTATTCTAGCGCCAAGCGCTTTCGGGAGTCACCCCGTCCTCAGGGCATCAATATATAGTTCCAGTGCAGATCACCAGAGAGGGCACTCACCACCAATAGCAGGTAAAAGAATCGATTTATTTGACAGAGGTCAGCATAAGTTGTTGACGTTTCGAACCCGAAGGGCCTTTTTCAAGACAGAGTATAACAATGCAGTGTGTCACCAGTAGAAGACCAGGAGTACACTGTTCAGTCTCAGAAACCCATATATACCTTAGCCAATCAAATAGGATCAAACATTAGCCAATTGTAATCAGATATGCCCTCAAAAGGGGGAGTGGCTTTATTGCTGCTGTTAATAGATAGCTACGGTCACAACAAGTATATAAATGCAGAAGTGTAGAGCTGTACTTATATCACAAGATAAAATGTGAGTTTACCATTGAATCCAGCGACATTATTTTTTTCCCCTGTAATTGACATTGGAGACAGCAATAAAGGATTTATGAGCAAGAATTACAACAACAACGGCTGGAATCTATGACACATAGAATGTCATATAAACAGAAAATATCTTTTTTGGACATAGTAGAACTTACATGATGCCAGTCACTTTTGGTTTAGAGATAAGGAATGTATTTTGAGACAGTATGCAGTATGCAGACTGTACGGTAAAGTAATCACACAGCAAATTACAGTGAGTGAAGTAAACCTTTATGGGTGCATAAGGTGACAGACAATGAGTCTAACTCAACAAGAATTGAAGAAATGTGGGTCATCCCTGAAGTGACCCTTCAGTTATTACAGCAAAAGAACATTATAAGTTATTTGCAGAAATTCCATAACACAAACATCTGTATTATTGAAGACAACTGGAAAAAAATTGTGTCTACACTAGGGAAAATGAAAGTTAATGTGAAACACAAAGATGAAACAAAAAAAATAATATTTTTTTTAATGTATTACAAAAAAGGACGATGCAGTGCTAGCCCGTTACTAATGGCTAATGCAAAGTGGCTTATGAACATTCAAGTTGACTGGAGACTACAGCATCAAATAATGCTGGTACTGCTAAGAGATTAAACACGTACAGTATGTAATGCCTATATAAAAAAGGGACAGGAGCCATAACTAGGGTGGTGCCAACGGTAAATATCCTCTGAGGAGGCCGGTAAACAGCCTCCTCAGGCCAGACCCTCTCCTCTTTGCTGGGATTAGCAGGGTCTGAGCACTAGAGCCCTCAGACCCTACTGCTCATACGCAGATCTCCGGAAAAGTGGCGTGTCAAACAATTTTCCAGTGATTTCTGCACTGGCAGCAGTGTAAAGTCTGAGCACTAAAGCACTATGACTCCATTGCACATACGCAGGTCACTGGAAAAATGGCGGTATGGCCATATCTCCATCAATTTCTGCAGTCACTGGACTCCAGAGTGGTAAGTATTGAAAAAATGAGTGCAGCATGTGTGGTGTGGGTCCCCTTGGAACTCGAAGGGCCATGTACACCGCACACTCTTCACATATAATAAATATGCCACTGCGCTCCACTGATATATGTCAAAGATTGACCTGTATCATAGACTGTTCAACCTAAGGTTGAGTGAGAGCAGGGGAAACTAGAAGATTGTGGAATTTTGTTGCCTATAGTAAGGCGTTCACCAATTGAATGGATAATATATTTTTCCTAAAACTGCTGCAACATTGTCTTTTTTTTTTAATGAGTTTAAGAACATCTATTTATAAAATATCCAACATAATTTTATTGCAAAACAAAAATGGACATATATTTTTATGAACATCAGTTAAACATTAATGTTTTTGATTTAAACCAACGATGCCTGGAACAGCACAACCATCGTGAACTTACAATTTCCGGCAGCTGCTGCTCTCTGCAGCCTCCATTGTACACAAGGAAAGTAAGGATGGCTTGTATTACATTTTCTTGGAGGCTGTTTACATCTGCAGTGGAGAGGTAGGGGGCGCCGCTGGGTTTCCTGATCAGTAATGGTCAGCAACACAAAAGCTTGATAGACACTTGGGGTGGGAACTAGGAGGCAAATGGGACCGGAGATTCCCCTGAAAGTGACTGCTGTGAGAATTTCTGACCGGTCACATTAGACATGACCATGTCAGGAAAAGTCCAGTCTAGTGGTCACATTTGATGCGAGAAGACCAGGCAAGTAGTTATGGGTCATGCCTATAATTCCAGTATTGAATAAAGTTAAATTGGGATATACAGTATTTTACCTATTTTAAGATCAAGACAAATGTGAGTTCTTTAAAGAAGAGTTGCATAACTGCACACATTTAGGTCCTTATTCTTGTTGACTCGCATGGCTGCACATTTGGCAGCCTTGCCGGTCCGCCAGATGCCGCCCGCTGCCCGCATGAAATTGCGCATGAGCAGTCGCGAACAATCGGTTCCCCGTGTGAACGTGCGGGAGACCGATTGAATTTGTAAAATAAAAGGTTTGTACAGGTTTGAAGAAAGATTGTGAGTATAACTTTATATATACACTGTGAAATAGTATAAACTGCAAATAAATAGAAAAAATAGGTTTGCTATAAATCATAAAAACGCTGCCATATTCAACCATTTGAATTTGCATGGAGATCCTGGAGTTTGAATTTGAATTTGCATGGAGATTTGCATGGAGATTCTGGACAGAAGAAATAAGTCATTGTAGACAAACTGGTTGTGAAGCTTTAAGTTTTGTATGAGGAGTAATGAAATCCACCAGTACCGTTATGGACAGGAGTTTACACTGTTAAAAGACCACTAACTTCTTGTCCCTATGTTTGATCCTAAGACATTAATAACAGTAATGATATCTGCAAGACAACTAAGATGGGTCTTAGTATAACATACAAATTGCAGTACAGAAAACAAGTTATCAGTATATGAGACAAAAGTGTAGATGAAACATGGTAAGTCATTGTATTCCTGATGTTCAACTGTCTGTATGTCAAAGAACATTACTCAGTACTTGTGGGCTCCCGATATATCGCATCGCATGCCACTAATAAGGCAAGCGATGCAATGCAATGGGACCCGATTTGAGGCTTTCCCGGGCATACAATTTTAATAACGCGTCGCATCGCATGCCATTATAATGGCATTCAATGCGATGCGATGCGATTATACCCAATATTACATTGTACAGGCACCCTGATGCCTGATTCCAATGTTAAATCCCCCCCCCATTGTTAACGCCACCCCAGTATCATCGCCAACCCGAAGCATGGAGAGCGGCGGCGGTACAAGGCCTCCGACCTTTTCATACCCTCACTATCCACGTCGGCGTGGAGTTGATTTTATATAGTGAGCCCGATGCGTGGCGAGCGCAGCGAGCTCCGCGTGGGGCCGCGGAATATATGTGAAGTAATCCGCGTCCCCACACGGGGATCGCTGCACTCGCTACGCTTCGGGCTCGGTGGCTCGCTGCGCTCGCCACACTATATAAAATCAACTCCACGCTGACGTGGATAGTGGGGGTATGAAAAGGTTGGAGGATGCGTACCGCCGCCCCTCGCGGGCTCGCTGCGCTCTCAACGCTTTGGGTTGGTGTTGATAGTGGGGTGGCGTCAACAATGGGGGCCATTTAACATAGTAATTATCCATCAGGGTGGGTGTACAATCAAAAATCGGGTCTGGGGGGGCATTTAACCTAGGAATCAGGCATATGGGTGCCTGTACAATTAAAAATCGGGTCCAATCGCGTCGCATTGCATCGCATGCGATATGATTGCATGCAATGTGACGCGATTTTATGCCCTGCGATGAAAAAAATCGGGCACCCAGATAATACACAAGTACCATTACTCTATAATTCTAGAGCAGTAGTTCTCAAACTCTGTGCTCTTCACCCGACACAGTTCATGTTTTCCAGGTTACACATTAGATTATGAAGAACTGTCACATTGCCACAGTCATAGGTTTGTGCACATTGAGTGTTAGGGGTGCACAGGCACCCCCTAATTCTGTGCCCACCCTTATGGACACCTACCTGCCGCTAGCAATACCAACAATACCTTTAACCAAAGACTTTTGCTTTTTAGAACTGTATTCCATTTAAAGAACTGCCCATCAATCAATAATGTGTGTTTGCATTGGTAATTGAACTAGACCATTGTCATATTACTACATACCTGCGTCATCCATATATGTGTATGACATTATTTGCATGTACTGTTACACAGAGTAATTAGAAGATGAAAACTGAAATAGGCAGGAGATTATGGTGTGGCTGAGAGACTTTGTATATTGTAGCGAGTGCCAATAGATGACGGAAGACACGCCTGATTGGCGGTGTTAGACATGCCCAGTAGGTGAAGCTACTCACACCCCTTTGACGGTGCACCCCCTAATAAAATTAACTGCGCATACCTATGACCACAGTTGACCTTGAAAACATGAGAACCAAGTTTGAGAACCTGTTTTGAGTAATAATGTCTGCAAAGCTTTACATAAGAATATTTACAAAAGCTGCATGACGGTCACCTTGGCACAATGCAAATGATTGCCACAGTTATAAGTTACAGAGGAACCTTTCTTATGGTGCTCGCCAGCGTGCCAGCGATGCATTCCTGGTGGCTGTCATGCTGGAGAACGTGGATGCACATCCTTTGCCAAGAATGGTGCACGCAAGCATCTCCGATGTACGTGTGCCACATTCGCGGGTGCAAGCTGGCAATTGGCGCCCTGGGAGCTGCTCCGATGAGGGCGGCTCCATCTGTATGTTCAGTGGCCTTCACTTCAATCAGCTCCATTACACCCATATAAATGACCATAATCCCCATATCAAAGAGTTCATATTGCTTTTCAGCTCCAATCTTGGAACATGTGTTTGTCGTTGTTATGATGCACTTTCCAATTGCCCTGAAGTCCACAAGATGATTCATAATTCATAATTTAATTTTTTTTTTTTGCTCATTTGTGGTGCCATGAAAATAAAAGATAATAATAATAATAATAATAATAATAATAATAATAATAATAATAATAATAATAATAATAATAAGTAATTTTAAAATTACTTTATTATTTATTTATACTTATACTTAACTTATTGTTTTGAGGACTTTATTGTTTAGAAATTATCCAAACAAATTTAAATTGAAAATCAATGCCAGACTATTGAGGCCACGAGTCGTAAGCAAATTACTCTACAACAAAAAATCAACAATAACATATTTTTATGGCAAACATCAGACATGATGTTCCTCGGCATTATCCTCAATGATAGTAGATGTACATAAAGTATTATATTACAAACAATTAAAAACTATGGATCAAGTGCAGACTAGAAAGTTCAAGGTGAACAGGAACAAGTACTTTTATGGTCTGATCCCTTAAAGTATGTTTTTGATGTCGGAGGAAGCCTATGACATCATCATGTAGATGAAATCCTGAATAAATGAGGGTGGATAGTCATAATCTTCGTATGTTAAAGCCGTTCAACAGAGCTGAAATGGTCAATCAAGTCAAGAGCCAAATGTAATGTTAGTTGAGCAACCTCTGTTTGCTTCTACATAGATGTCTATTAAACAAGATGAAGACTCTTGTAGTTACAACCCAAGAATGTGACTCTTCAAACATTCTGTTCTTGAGAGTCTGTTAATGACGTACAACTTAGAGTTCTGTTCTTTATGTTTTCACACTCATTATCCTTAATTCCTATATTTAGGTTTTTTAATCATTTCATTCCAAGATCTTTCCATATTATTTGTTGGCAATCATTATTACTGTCCTGTTTTAATTACTTTTCATATCAATGTCAATTCTAATACCTATTATTGTCAAACTGATATACAAACATCACATGCCCCATTAACAGAAATCAGCGTTTCCAAATAAGATACTTTCCAGCACTGGAGAATAATGACCCAGTCAATAACACAATTTAAAACTCTGATTATGATCATTAGCATAATTTATACTGAGCTGTAGCACAATTCTCCATTTCCTGGCAAGTACCTGCACCGAATCATATGAGTTTCCAGGAAGGCAAACTCCACAGACAGTACTAGAACAAATCAGATTTGCTGAACTCACAGAACATTACTGCTCTATAATTTGACATTTGCATCAGCAATTAGAAAATGACTGGTCAAGCATTAATAGGCTGTTTAACTGGTAATGTTTCCATGACAATTATTGTACTTTCCATGTACAATTGAAAGCGTCTAACAGTAAGGTTATAGCTACACTATAAATAATTGCTATCACCTATACATTTACAAGTCTAACCCAACATTCAAGATAATTCATCCTATTAATTTACAGGGAAGTAGTGTAGACACTGATGCATGAAGAACAATGATTTCAACTCTGCTTGTTAATGTTCCTACTGCTCAAACAGCTTGAAAACTGTGTAGCGCAAAAGGATTTTTTGAACATGGGACCTTATTCTTGTTGACTCGCAAGACTGCGAATTTCCCTCCGATGCCGGCTGGATGAACGCCCCCCCTGCACACCGCAAATTTCCATAATCATCCATTCACAGCCTTGGCTGCGGGAGAGTAATCATTCGATGGGTGGAAACCATCAAATGATTTCTCCAGCGCTTTCAGATCTGAGATACCTCTGTGGTGTCTCAGATCTCCGGCGCCCTGTTCAGGAAGCAGGCGGGCAGCTGACATCTGCTGACATCAGCTACCCACCCTCCACACCCGTGTCACCGGGCCATTGCCATGGGAATGCCCAGCAGTTTCATGGGAACGCCCATGAAATGTTGGTCGTTCCCATGGGATGTGCCCCCCTGCTGTCACCCCACGCCCCCCTCCCCAAACTGCTAGGTGCAAGTGGGACGTTAAAAATGCAGTTTGCCATGCCCGTTCACACCAAGCATCTGCAAATGCGCATAACTGCGTATGTGAATAACTGTGCATGCACAGATGCTAAAAATCGTGACCGATTAAATCAGAATAACCCCCATGGTGTGGTATCCCAGGGTAGGGAGGATGTAATGGGTGCATTGTGTACACATTAGAAGTACAGTACCTGGTTCTTGGTCAGCTTCTCACCTGAGATAATCTTTTGCTGTACCACACCATGGCAGAGAGGTAAGGACAGTACACAGAACAGACACAATAATATGATGTGGTAGTTAATAAAAATAACTGTCTTTATTCTTTTAGCAGGTTGTCTGGAAAAGCAGTGTAGCTCATTTCTTCAGGGATAAACATATTGCAAACATATATAATAAACATTGCTACATTGAGCACTCATCAAAATACTTAGAGCCTTATTCAGACCTGTCCACTAGGCTGTGAACATACAAGTAAACGCCACCCGGCCGATTGCCCCCACAGCATGCAAGTGGATGTGTATGAGTACAATTATATTTATATTTTTATGTTTTATTAAATATTGCTTATACACTTTAAAATTGATTCAGCGCTGCTTTATATGCATATGTGTATTCCCACATTCTGCATAGTACAGTATATATTTTTTTCTTGGTTATCGGTGAGGACTGACTACCCTCACATTCAAAGCAGCTGCTATTGGGTAACTTCTCAAATCAAGAGCTCAATTGTGACTTTGGTCACTGTTTTAAACTTTACACAAACAATGACAAATAAATAACAATAATAAAATGACAATAAAAAAGTTTGAATCCTATTGATTGAATTGAATATATATGTATATGTTAATTTATATAAAATATTAAGCGCATAGTACCAGTTTCTCTTCCATGTGAGAACTAGCCAAGAAACTGAATATTTCCTACAATGGTGTGTACTACTCCCCTCCTAGAACAGCACAAAGTGGGAGGCCTTATGTATAACTCAGCAAGAAGACAAGCACATTAGAGTCTCTAGTTTAATAAATAGATGCCTCACAGGTCCTCAACTGGCAGCTTCATTAAATGGTACCCGCAAAATAGCAGTTTGTTCTCAATAAATTATCATTGATTTCTTTACCTGGTGAGTGCTCCTTGTCCACCTATTTTGTGTGTGTGTATGTGTGTGTGTGTGTGTGGGGGGGGGGGGGGGGTTTGGGGGGATAGGTGACAGGGAAAATTAATTACACAACCTCTCCAGAACCACTTTAAGCTTTGTATGTGTATATATATATATATATATATATATATATATATATATATATACACAAATTGAAGAAAAGGGCACTCAGGGACTCGTTGAGGGTGAAAGGTGGACTGATTCAGTCTAGCACAGCGTGCGCTCACCCTCCTGTCGTGTTTCTGACATTCGTGATTCTGATTTCAGATAAATGACCGTTGAAATTATGACTGTCGGAGGGTTATACCATACCTATACCAACAACCAAATGTAATAGGGTGTGGCAATCAATTACTGTGAAAAAACAGGTTGATTTCGCCATGTAATTGATTGCCACTTTAGAAAATTGAAAACTCTCCCCAAATCTCTCACTTTCTGATTTTCACACCCTATTACATTTGGTCCCTCATTTGTAATAGAAATCTCATCTAAATCCCTTTCACTCCAGCCTATATTCCCGGGTTGGCCTCGCGACTAACGCTGGTGTGAAATGTTCCCGGGCCAAATTCCCGGGAAACAACTGCTGAATTTGAAAAGACTGACCAGAAGCTGATTGGCTGAATTCAGTCTTTTCAAATTAAGCAGCGCATCCTTCCCCACCGCCCGGCAAATAGCAATACAAGTTCCCAGCCACCGCTGCCCGGATCCCCGCTGCCTGGACGCCGCTGCCCAGACCCACTGCTGCACATAGATGGGGGAGAGGGGGTCCAGGGACTGGCAGCAGCGGGATGCATGGGCACAGTGCCACAGGTGTCCTCCCAGCGCTGTCCAGCCTACAGCTCACACCCATTCCTATCCGTGGTGGATGGTTTCTCTCCCCCCTCACACCAGAAAATGCAGGGACTAGGATGGTGTGAAAGGGGCCAACCTGGGAATGTCCCTGAATTGTATTCCCGGGTAAGTCCCTGCATTTTCTGGTGTGAAAGGGCAGTAGCGCACGCAGGGGGGGGGTTCTGAGTACCCAGAAACCCCCCCAGGAGTCTAAGGACCCTAGGCTGAAAGCTGAGGGTCCCCTCTTTCCATGGGTACAAGAATTTTAAAAATCGGCCCTTGGGAACCAGAGATATCTGACTTCAAATCAGTGGTCCCCATCCAAGCCTGTTAATTGCTTTCCCAGTCAGATATTTCAGGTTCTCTCTAACTTAGAGTTTTTCTGATGGTATATTCCAAAAGCTGGGACTCTCACCCTTTGATAGACACTAGTAGCTTGTCTCTACTGTTCCCATAACCAGAGATATCAGCCTTACAGCAGCTGGTTACTGCTCCAGCTCCACACACCTGATATGTAGTTTTATATTCTCGTTGGCAGATTGCTCTGCTTTCTGAACTCTGATCCCCTAGTCCCCAGTACCATTTGGTAGGTGGGATTCTCTAGTTTTTAATTCCATTAAAATCTAAGAAATCTATTTCCGGGAACTGGAGATATCTGCAGTCAAGCAAGCTGTCCTCCCACCAGAAAATTATGAATAATAAGCCCACTCCACTATACACCCCTCCTCTGTGTATTAAACATCCTCTACCACCCTGGAAGTTATGTATCAGGGCCCCTTCATTCAGCCCAATGCCCCCTTCTCCCACCTCATCTCCCACCATCTGTGCAATAAAGGGGTAATTAGTGGAAATTACTGATCCAGGCCCTACATGCTGAGCGGTTGATATAATACCCCCTACCACCCGCGGGACATCAAAGCTTCTCCCACCCCTACCGCTGGAGGATCGGTAGGTGCCCCAATACATTGCTATGCCCAGGGGTCTACATGGCTGTTGACGCCCCTGTATGTATATATATGTATGTATGTATATATATATATATATATATATATATACAGACCAATAATCCAATCGCGCTAAATACAGAAAGAATTAAACTATTGGCAGCCTTACCACAATGTCCCTAGAGGGTTAGGGGACAAATACAACAATCTAAACACACAATTGTGGTATGGCGCCTAAATTATGTTAGTTTCAAGTCCATAAATGGTGTTTATCCAAATTGACATTTTTTTACATTGTATTAAAACTCAGTACTTATGTATTTTTAGATGTATATTGTATTCCCCTGATGAAGTCTTGCTAGACGAAACGCGTTGGGAGTTTTTTACCTGTTTCCTGTGAACTTCTAAGAAACAATAAAACAATATCTGGAGAATAACAGCAGTTTCATTGAATGTCAATTTGGATAAACACCATTTATGGACTTGAAACTAACATAATTTAGGCGCCATACCACAATTGTGTGTTTAGTTTGTTTATATATATATATATATATATGTGTGTGTGTGTGTGTGTGTGTGTTATTAATACTGTATACATTTGGTATATCTATAATACTTTAACTGAGCCGGCATATACTGGGTCACCTAAGTGTCCATCTCCGTGCTTTGCTCCGCCCCTCTGGAAACCCCCTTCTGAAAATCCTGCGTTTGCCACTGAAGGGGTATTAGTCAATTTCCCCCTCATACTCTCACTTGCTTTCGAAAGCAGGACAATTAAAAACTTCATTAATAAAGTTATATTCAATAAAATTGTCCTTCTAAAATATTTTCCAAAAAAGTCTAATTATTTAAGATCATTTTTAGTAGTACCACAGATGGAATATCATTTTTGTTATATTTTGCTGGAATTTTTCAAGTTTAACATTCTACTATATAATCTATCACAGAATATCTATGAAATGTAATTGTCTCATCTGAAGATTCTACCCTGCATGCAGAGTTAAAAGAATGATATTGTCGGTTGGATGTCCGTTCTCGATGGAACTGTAAATCACGGTGAATTATTGGAAACCACGGATGTGAATGCTACAGAAACAGAGGCAGTTTAACAGAACGAATAACTAGCAGGACATTTACAGTAATGTGCTTTGCAGGAAAACATTCAGTCAGATGCTGAGCGGTCATTTGCTCCAGTTGAGTTTGGTCCAGTGCCATTGACTCTCACAGACATAAAATATCAAAACGTATAAAACATGATTTAATTTTTTTTTTTTATATATATATATATATTTTATGTAGCAGTTAAGCTAAAATTTTAGCTTTACTCATGATGGAAAATGTCATTATCTAAGGCTCATGTCTAAATGGCTTCAGGGATGCAGTTCTTTCCAGCTATGATGGTGTGATATAAGAGTTCAGCTAGGGGACTCCGCATCACTAAAGAGGTCATGCTTAAAGAAGATACAGTGTTACATGAGTCAATGGCCCTTATTCTGGTTGGTGCGGTAATATCCGCGTGCGTTCGTGCCGCCGATGTTTTGTGTCTGCGCATGTGCAGAGGCGTCTCTGCGCATGTGCGAGCGGGGCGTACGGCCAAATCCCGCATGAAATGTGAACACTCCGACCAGGGGGTGGAGAGGGGCGTGAAGGGCTATTTGGGCTCATTACCATATGCGTACACCCCACGTTTCATGGGCGTTCCCATGCAAACGCTGGGCGTACGTATGGTAATGTGGCCGTGACGCACGTGTAGGGGGCGGACATATGACATCGCCGGATGTCAGCTGCCCGCCCAGATCCCTGCTTTTGCACGGAAAAATGTCCGTGTGGTCTGAGGTTGCGGGAGCTGGTGGAACACTCGGTCCTGCAATGATGGGGGAGGTTCCCTGAGATGGAGGAGGCGTATTCCATGAAAAATACACGTGCGGTCCGTTCGGACAGCTTCTTGCCGCGTACGGACGGAGTTGGCTATCCGTATGGAAGGCAGGGTTTCGCACGCACGGTCCTGGCCGCATATTCGGATCCGGCCGCACCGATCAGAATAAGGGCCAATGTGACCTGGGCTGCTGAGAGTGGATGTGGGCCATGGTACTCATACGGGCATGGGCACGGCGCCCCCCCTTAAAAAAAAAAAAACATTCAAGATGCTGATGGCCACACAGAGACACTGCCTTCAGTAGATGACCTGACAACTACCCCGACCCCCCTCAATAAGCATGAGCCTGGATAATTAGGACACACCGATGAGGGACATCCCTTGGCAAAAATGGGTGTGACCAAATGGACAATACAACCAACATAAATCTATCTGTCCAACCCATGTGTGGATGTCCCCAAACCAATACATAATCAAGATAGATGAGATGGCTCACCAATTTATCTATTTGATTTGACCAATGAAATGTGAATGTACTATTAGAAAACGTGAATTATATGCTATAAACAACTTACCCCACATACAGGGGCATATTTGGGGGGTACCCATAGGCACAACAGTAATCCCCCTTTGCCTAATTTTATTATTTTCATTAATTGATTATAAACCCTCATTTGATTATATTTAATTTAATAAAATAATAAAATTAGCCACTATGACATTTTAATTATTTACTAAGTATGACAGCTAACAGGGGCAGTATGTGAATGTCCTACCCATTTACACCCCATTCCACATGGCATATGGTACAGTGCAGTGGAAATATTTAGCAGTTACTGATACATTTTGGACTGGCAGCACCAACACAAACATCCAAGTGTTTCCACCTAACAAGTGTCAACCATAGGCACATGTCTGAAGAGGGATATTCACCACGGTCCTATTTCAGCTTACTAAGGGCCTTATTTTGGTTCACTCTTAGAGGCAAATTCCTTCTCAAATGGACAAAACCATGTGCACTGCAGATGTAACATGTGCAGATAGAATTAGATTTGGGTGGGGTTTTTCTTCAAAGTGAGATCTATATTGCAGTTTAGAAATAAAGCAGTCAGTATTTTCCCTGCACAGAAACAAAAGGACTCACCCAAATTGAATTCTATCTGCACATGTTATATCTGCCCCACCTGCAGTGCACATGGTTTTGTCCATTTGAGAAGGAATTTGCCTCTAAGAGAGACCAGATTAAGGCCCCAAGTGTGGACACAATGGCCCTTATTCAATTCTGATTGCAGTACAAATTTGTTCTCAAAATAGGCAAAACCATGTGTACTGCAGGTGGGGAAGATGTAACAGAGAGTTAGATTTGGGTGAGTTATTTTGTATCTGTGCAGGATAAATACTGACTCCATTATATTTACACTGCAATTTAGATTTCAGTTTCAACACACCCCACCCAAATTTAACTCTCTCTGCACATGTTACATCTGCCCCACCTGCAGTGCACATGGTTTTGCCCATTTTGAGAACAAATTTGTGCTGCGATCAGATCTGAATAAGGGCCAGTGTGTATGGGCTTATATGGGATCGGATGGTAGAACCTTTAAAAGTCAAACATGTACATAAGATTTATCCATCTGATCCTAGCCATTGCAGCAGTGTTGTTATTAATTGGGTAAGGCTCCTTCAGAGACAGGCATAGAATTGTTGGCCCATTCTATTGCTATAGAAAGAATGGACAGATAATTGTATACGCGTGTACCTCCTTTTGAGTCCTCTACACATAATGATGTTGTCAATGGATTTACCTCTTCCCCAAATGAGATGACACTCCTCATAAGGGGATGATTTAAAAAAAATTCACATAGAGAAATGGTACTCAAATGTATGTTTAATAGCCTCAAAGCCACCCTTAACCCAAAATACAAGTACTTTCTTATAAAAGAAACACAATTAATATTCATACTTAAATGTAAACATTTTAGAGGCTAATTAGAATACAAGATGTTTAAGATAAATGTACAGGGTTATTTTCTAATGCATTTCAGTTAAAAAGTAAAATAATGCATTTACCTCCATTTCAGAAAAGGTCTTGTAACAGAGAATAGAACAGTAGCTTCAACTGAGCCAATCATAGCAAAGTAAATTAATTGTGGGTTGTTTTCATGGGACGTACACAAGGGGCGATTTCAGACCATTTTCTAAGCAATCTAGAAAATGATCGACCTAACTCAGTGTGAAGGGGCCATAGCGGTAGCGATGCGCAGCCCCGTGCGTTGCTATCGCCCCGCGATTAAGATCCTTCATGGAGGATAAATCTAGTGAGATCGCCTGTCAGGGCCACCTGTTCTCACCAGAAAACACTGGACCTGACGGATCGCTCAGCATACAGCGCTCACGCATTGCTGTGTGCTGATCGATCTTGCTGAGCGATCTGAGCAATCTACATTGCTCAGATCGCTCATCAGTGTTGCCCAGTGTGTAGGCCCCATTAGACCAAAACTGGAATAAAGCATTATATAAATAAACCAAAATCTGGTGACCATGGGTGTGGGCCTCAACCTCAACTCATTCTCTCCATTTTGATGCCTCCGCAGTAAATGTATATTGTAGGTTTGCATTCTTTATCTAACCTCCTACAGTGTAACCTTCGGAGTGCTCCAACATGGCCGCCTCATCTGGTACATTTGTAGACGGAAGGAGAAATACGTGGACCTGAGTCTACACTGAAATCACCAATTTTGTGTAATTTCTTCTAGGGGTAATCTATTCCACCCAGGGCACCTACAATGGCTGCCTCACCTGGTACCTTGTCAGGGTGTAGTACACAACTCATGGAAGTCATTATCCTGCATTAGCAATCCTGCATTAGCCTTAAGCCCCCCATACATTAGGTTGACTTGTCCTAAGGACAAGTCAAAACCAATTCTCCTGTGAGCCGCCTGGGAGGCTCACATATGATTTGGCACAGCGGCGGGTATAAGATTTTTTAAATAACCTGTCAAATGACTGGACATCCTCTTATTGGCTGAGAGAGAGCACTCTCAGCCAATCGGCTGCCTCCCTCTGGGCGGCTGGTGATTGGCTGAGAGAGCTCTCAGCCGATTATAGAACGGCCAGTCATTTGACAGGTTAATTTAAGATTCTTATACCCACCGATGCCCATCCTGGCGTCCCGCTGATGATATTGTGCAGCGCTCAGCACTCGTCACCCGCCCCACTGCTCCTCACTGCCCATTAGTGCAGCACTCAGCACCCATTGCCCGCCCCACTGCTTCCCGGTTAGGCATGAGCAAACAGGGAGGTCGGATATGATCTTATGTGCTGAACGTCTAACCTCCTGATCCAGTCCGATGCGCACATGCACACACATGCAATTTTGCGACCATTTCACCAGATTTATCGCCCCAAAGTGCCAGGTGAAGACCAGCCCAAAATCGCATAGTGTATGGGGGCCTTTACTGTATGATCAATGTTTTATTTTGTCTGTGACTTGTCCGTTACTGTACTACCTATATCCTCTGCATTATGTGCATTGTTTTAAATGTCTGTAAAGCGCCTTGAGCCCTGTTGGAGAAAGTGCGCTAAATAAATAAAACTTACTTACTTTAAAATGACTTTTTACTTTTGCTTCTTAAAAAAATCACCTTTTTCCCATAACTTATAAAGAGAAGTATCTGTATCACATTTTACTTTTCATTGTGATACCTTTACTTTGCAAAATAATTTAGATTTTTTTTTTTGCAAGTAACTAAAGCAATAAAATAATTGAAAAATAAATTTCAATTCAAATTGAAATAAATGAATTCACAAATGATCAAAAAAGGAAGAACCATAAAACCAAAAAGAGGTGATTGTATACAATCATTAAATGTTTACGCATCACACTAACTGGTCAGTGGCCTATTTACAAGAAAATTTGAATTTAAATGAAATCCCTGCAAGGCCTCAAGCCTCTTCAGCTGCAGATAACACAAAGGTCTTCTCTAGGGACAAATGGAAGGAAAGGCAAGATAGAGGAAGGCATCAGGCCATATTTGTTTTGGGATACTTAATTACTTTACCTTATCTTTTGGGAGAAAAACAAAATCTTAACTGATTTTATCAGTCCTCCATTCTGTCACTTGCTCTTAATTCCGTTCTCGGTTGAATGCTCTTGAAGAAAGTGTCCACGGCCTGGAGCTCTGGAAGCTTGCATATGTAAAGATCAGTCAGTGAACTGGCGAATTGCTGGCAGGAGTATGGTAATTGTATCATTTTCTTCTTATGCCACAGATTGTGTCTTCAATAATACATTTCATTTTACTTCAGAAGCTCATTTGACTTCTGTAGTTTGTTTCTGTGTGTGGTGTCTCCTGGAAAGAGGGAAGTCATATTCTACCTAACTGTAGTCAGTACCGAAGTCTTTTGATGAATGGTTAGCATTTTGAGATAGCATAGAACAACAATGAAAATTCGGATTCGTTTTAAGAAGTTTTGTGTAAAAATTTGAGTGTGAAAGAAAAGCCTTATCAACACTGCAATTATATGTGCAAGTAGCTTTGATTTAAAAGGTAAATAAAAAATGGAAAGAAGTGTTGCATACAGTGACCAATCAGATTCCGTCGATCATTTTGTTGCATGCAATAGAGAAATGTTAAACCCAATCTGATTGGTTGCTATCGCAGGGGCGTAACTAGATATTCGTAGGCCCCATAGCAAAAGTTTTTAAGGGCCCCCATTTAGATGATGGTGTTAAATGTGTGTAAAACATTACTTAAACAGTAAATATGGGCCCCCTTCAGCTCTGGGCCCCATAGCAGCTGCACCCGTTGCACCTATGGTAGTTACGCCCTTGTTGCTATGGGCAACATCACCTCTTTTCAGTTTTAGAAGCTTTAATACATGGGCACCAAGGTGTAATGGTTAGTATTACTGCCTCACAGCACTGAGGTTCGATTCCCAATATGGCCCTAACTGTGCAGAGTTTGTATATTCTCCCCATGTTTGCAGGGGTTTCCTCAGGGTATTCTGGGTTCCTTTCACAATTCAAAAATATACTGGTAGGTTAATTAACCCTACAATGTATGTGTGTGTGTGTAAATATGGTAGGGGTAGCACAGACGGTGTAATTACTGCCTCACAGTGCTGAAGTCATGGGATCAACTCCCACCAGGGCCCTAACTGTGTGTGTATATTCCCCTGTGCTTGCGTGGGTTTACTCTGGATACTCCGGTTTCCTCCCACAATCCAAACATACACTGGAAGGTTAATTGGCTCCCAATAAAATGAACCCTAGATTGAATGTGTGTACTTGTACATGTGGTAGGGAAAATAGATTGTAAGCTCTACTAGGGCAGGGACTGATGTGAATGTTTAAACATTCTCTGCAAAGCGCTGCGGAATATGTGTGCGCTATATAAATAACTGGTAATAAATAAATAAAAATTTACTCCTAATAGACAATTTTATATAAACTTAATATGCATTTTATTAAATACATTCCAAGATTTACATAAAAGAATACAGAACGGCCGATCACCTGATATCAGATGAATTGGACGACTTTTAAATAGCTGTGTATGCAGCAGCAATAAATGACCTACAGTGCTGCTGCAATGGTCAGGATTGGGACATCACATCTTCCGATCCCATAGAGGAGCCGCTTGCTGCTGTAGCCGCCTCACGGAGTTTTACCCTGGATACATACTGCTTGGCTGATTAAAAGCATAAAACCAGACCAGCAAAGTGATCGTAAAAGTAGTGTGTGCCCAGCTTTAGTACATTTTTAGTAACCTTATATAAAACTCAATTAAATACAGACATTGAACCCATTAAAAATCAAATAGACAATCAGATGCAGGTGATCATCTTCTTCATTATCATCATCATTATTTTGTACTTAGAAGAGAAATTCAGGTATATATGTGTATATACATACATACATGATCTAATTGTGCTTGACCCCCTTCCCCTCCCCACTCTGCATCTCAAAGTGTAAGGAGCCATAAGAAGAGACCCACTCTACATGTGGATAGAAGTGTAAATGTTCCAAATGGACTTTAAGGGCCACTTGTACAGTTGAATGCTACAGTAATTTGCACATTTTTTCTAAAGTGAGCATTTTTCAACAGTACAGTACATGTGCACTACAAACTCTCACACCTTTAAAATGAAACCAGTTGAGACACACTTTGCCCTATGACCCTTTGCACTAATAAAGGTGCACAAGGTTTGCATCTGTCACCCGCACTCATTAACCTGTCCGCATTCAAAAGCTTCAGTGGGACTTCACCAACTCTGTGGAATGCTCTCTCTCACACAAGACTTTCTTATAGCCTCAGAACCAAGGGCCCGATTCAGATCTGTTGGGAGGGCTGCAAATCCACGCCCATCTGAACAACGATAAACCGTGCATGCTGTGTGCGCGCATGGGGTCTCCTAGCGCATGGAGCCTGCAAAGGCTTCCCTTCGCTGGCCATACATTGGCTGACTGACAGGCAGAGGGCATTCCTGTGTGGACCCCCGTCATTTCAGGGGCATGCCCACAAAAACCCGGTGGGCGCACCCATAGAAATGCTGGTCAAGCCACAGCGAATGCAGGAGTACCCCTTGCCTGATCAGATACTGAGAAAAGTATGTGCAACTACGGATGACTGGTGATGGGGATGCCTGCAGTCAAATTACTGATGCAGGCATCCCAATGGAGGGGATCCTGACAGGAGACAGGTAAGTATACGTACATGCGCCCTAACCTTAACAGAAGTTGTGCATATTTGTATTTCTTTAAAGAAACCAAGAAATAAAGTACTCAAACATTAACAAATGAATAACCATTTTAAATTAGAGGAGCTTGATATACTATAAGTGAAGCCAATGCATAAAGATTTGTGGTACCAAAATAAACATTGAGTGACAATTGTCAAGAGGGTAGTGGACAATAAAATGTCTTTAGTATTTTAACAACAAATAAAATTCTATTCACTCAGTCATTGTTAAAAATGGTATAATTTCAAAGATGAAGGAGATTTTGATAGGGGGACGAGATTTAGTGAAGAGTGGGAGACCATTGTTGTGATTTGCAGAGTTGCACCGTACAAGTGGAGCTATAAGAGAGAAAGACCAGTCTAAAAGTTGAACCGAAGAAGGAGAAACGGGAGAATACATTGGAGGAGGTTCCAACAAGTAAGGAAGGAGAGAAGCAAAAGACGAATATGTGTTTTTTATCTTATATCAGAAAAAGGGCATATTTTAGGAATAATTTGAAGGCTGATTTGACAGGAATAAAATATGGATGGATATGAGAAACAAAGCAGAGGGCAATATAAAGTACAGTATGGTACAGTACCAAACTAATTGGCTTAAGAAACCAAGGAAAGAGAGATTTGCACAAAGGTAGTAACTGGACGGAGGGAAGATTATTATTATTATTTTATTTATAAGGCGCAATGAGTGTTTCAAAGTGCCGTATAAAGGAACTGTACAGGAAGACAAACTTAACATTACAGTAAATGAATAAGAAAATAGAGTACAGGTAAAATGAATGTCACAATTCAATACACATTATTGCTTAAATGTAAGTAGTGAGGACTTGACCAATGTACTACTAGGGGCTGGTGGCCAAAGATGGAGATAGGTATGTGGACGAGGATGGTCACTGAGTGTTTGAGTATGGGAGAGCTGTGAGTGAAATGTGAAGAGAAGAGGGTTTTGACAACAGGAGAGAAGAGGGCCCTGCTCTGAGGCGCTTACAATCGAGTAGGAAGGGGAAAAAATGAACAATAGTAGGAAGGGGAGACAATCAGCTTACACGACGTGCAAGCAAGTGGGAGGTGGCTTGATGGCAGGATGTAAGCAGGCAGAGATTGTCAAGGCGTGTGGCAGGGGTCGGAGGACCATCCTCAGAACTACTGCTTTGATAAACAGGTGAGTTTTCAGTGCCCATTTGAAGCTTAGCAAAGTCGGGGGGAGTCTATTGGAGCGAGGGAGTGCCTTCTACTGAAGATGATAAACTATGTTTTGTACAAGTTGACATTTAGGTTGAATTTTGAAACCCATGTGTAGATAGCAGACAGTTGGTTATACATGAGAGAATAAAAATCAAGAGGAATATAGAGGTAGTTCTGGATATCCTCAGCACAGAGGAGGTACCAAAAGCTTATGAGATAATGAGTTCACAGTGACAAGAGGTGTACAGTACCTAGTCTATAAGTAGTTTGGAGACAGAGGCTCAGAGGAAAATAATATGGTAGCTGGAGCAGCAGAGGCTGACTTGATAGATTGTTTCATAAAGATGAGTGAAATGACTGTGTGTTCAATGATGGATCTGAATGTTCTCATAGTCAGAGGAGATGTGAGGTGAAATAGAGATGTGTATGTAGTGTTATTCTGAATAGCTATGTAAAATTCACTGAGACTAATAGGGGGAGTGCAATAATATGGGGGCAGAGTCCAGAAATGAGCAAGAAGAACAATCTTGATGAATGGATTGTATTTTGTCATTAAAGTAGGTAGCAAAACCATAGGCTGTGCATTTGGAAGGGAATATTATACAGGGGGCATATAAATAAATTTAATGTGGGGATTGGAAGACTGAGTATTGAAAGTTGTTAGAATGGTAGATCGCTATTGCATATACTTCAAAATGGCTCCTCCACAGATCTTTATTTCCTAACCAAGGTAGTCACCAGAGTAAGTACTTTGTATGTATGGCACTATCTAGTTACTATGTTGCTTGAAATAGGGAAGAGATGGACATCTCCACTTTGCTTCCAAGAGACCTTCCTGACACTAGTGTAACTATAGAAGCCAGGGCCGGTGCAAGGCACCGGAGCGCCCCAGGCGAGTCGGGCTGGGGGCGCCCCGGTGCCGGGGGGGGGGGTACCTGTCGTTCGGCGCTGTCTATTTAAATCTGGCGGCGGAGGCAGCGGGGGTCCCTGCAGTCCATTAAAAATCACGAGCGCTATCCGCCGGGCTATGCGGAAGCGCTTCTAGTGTGAAAACACTGGCAGCACGCTGAGATCAGCGTGCGCCGTGCTGCCAGAGTTTTCACACTAGAAGCGCTTCCGCATAGCCCGGCGGATAGCGCTCGTGATTTTTAATGGACTGCAGGGACCCCCGCTGCCTCCGCCGCCAGATTTAAATAGACAGCGCCGTAGGACAGGTACCCGGGCGGCACAAAATGCCGCCCTCCAGTGGCCGGCGCCCTAGGCAAATGCCTAGATTTGCCTAGTGGTGGCGCCGGCCCTGATAGAAGCTGCAGGGGATGCAGCTACTATGGGGCCTGGGGGGCCTAAGAGCAATCCCCTGCACCTTTTAGATTGTTTTAAAAATAGTGCTGCACCGCTGCCTATACCCCATTTAGCAGTGGAACAGGGAAAAGGAAGCGCCAGATGACCGGAGCCTGTAGGAGGAAAGAGCAAGAGGTAGCGGTGCTGAGAGCAGGAGACCAGCACTTGTGGGATCAATACACTGAAATGGCCAGGAGCAGGGCAAGGGTGCTAGGGTGAGCAGGGCACCCACCAGCATCAACAAGTGCAGCATAACAGCGGTGGCAGTAGGTGACCGGCAGCGCTAGAAGCAAGGGACCAGAGGCTGCGGCGATGTGAGCACTGAGCAGAAGACCAGCACTGGGCGGTGTGGGAGATTATTACTGCTGCGATCAGGGGGTCGGCGCTGTCAGGAGCAGGAGACCAGCGCTGGGCTGTGAAGAACACTGTCTAGCATGGCCAGGAGCAGAGGAACAGAACCGGGAGAGCAGGAGATTGGTGTGGCTGGGAGCAGGAGGATGGTGCTGTAAGGAACAGGTGACAAGTACTAACAGTTACATTATAACAGTGGTGACAGCAGGGGTAGAAAAGAGGGGCCAGAGGCTGCGGCGCTGTACCGGGATGGGGAGCTGTTGATCAGAAATCGGGAGGGGAGCAGGCGACCAGCATTCAATTGGAGGGAATTTGGAGGGGTAAAAAGTGATGCCTGTCAACCTTTCAAACACATGCTCACCCTCCCCTTATTCAGCCCCCCTTCTCTCACTTACCATCTCCCTCTATCTCACCTCCCTTCCCCATTTTGGTCCATCATTTTGCTCTCTATCCATTGTCTCAGCCTCCTCCTTCTTTCTCTCTGCCCCCTTTCTCTCTACCTGTCACTGTCTCTCCCTCTCATTCTCTGTCTCATTCTCTATTTCCCTGACACGCCCTCTCTCTCTACCTCTCTCACCCTGACACCGTCCCTCCTCTCTCCTGCTCTCGTTCTCACTCTCTCTTTCCCTGACACCCCCATTTCTCCCCCTTTCTCTCCATGACACCCTCTATTTTGTTCTATCTCTTTCCATCTCTCCTCCTGACACTCTTGTTCCACTCTCTTTCCCTCCCTGACATTCTCTCTCTTGCTTATCTCTCTCTCGCACCTCTCCTTTCTCCTTCCTCACTTTCTCTCATTCAATCTTTCTTCATGAAACCTCTCACCATGACCACCCCTCTCTCACACCCCTTAATTTTTTTCCTTTCCGTGACACCCTGCCCTCACCTCCCCCCCCCCCAGGGCATTGTGTTATATTTATGGTAACGGGCCCTTTCGAAATGTTGCTATGGGGCCCGCAAAGTTCTAGTTATGCTCCTGCTTCCAGTTTTACCTCCATTACCACTTCTCCAAAATACACCACTGTCTGCACTGCTGCTGGTGTGGGGCTCCTGTTGCCCCGTGCTTGAGCAGTGGGATCGGGGAGCGCAGGCGGGCTGGCGCAGTGCAGACAGGCAGGGGGTCCCTGCAGCGGTCTGGGCAATCAGCGACAGCGTCCCTGCCGAACATGGGAAGTCAGCGGCGGGGTCCCTGCAGTGGATGGAAACTAGTAGCCAATATCGCTACTAGCTCCCATCTGCTGCCGGGACCCTGCCGCTAACTTCTCATACACTGCAGGGACCACAGCGCTGACTGCTCAGACCACTGCAGGGACCCCCAGTGCTGCCCAGGTAACAACCTGTGTCTGCGGTGGGGGGTGGTTGGAAGACCTTAATCCACCACTGCATATATCCAATGGATTTTATAGTATAATTATGTAGGGTAAAATGCCCACAGCTTATATAATGAAAATAGCATATTAAGAAAAAGATTTGTATCATTGATTTAAACTAAATATAAATCTTTGCACTTTGTTAGCTTTTCATCAGATAAAAGTTAAATTGTGACACAAGTCAGCTAGAAGCAAATTAAATTATGCTTTGAGTAATGAAAAAGCAAAAAACTAAAATAAAAACAATTCAATGTCTTTATTTTTTTTTAAGCATGGAAAAATGTCCACCTTATTATATCCAGTCTATTTTATAAACTCAAGACCACATATTAATAAGAATGACCGTTCGCTCATGTGATTTATGAAAGACTATGCTCATAAAATAGGTTGTAAATTTTGATGGTGATTTTGAAAGATAACCATGAATCTTATGCACTAACACAATAATGGGTATTAAAGAGGTTTCTGGCTTGGCAGCTTTGCTGCTGCTTACATTTGTAGGTGATTGTCTGTAGAGAAAGACTGCCCAACATAAATTGAAAATCCATAACTGTATTCATATGTAATGAAATGGAACTGCTTATAATTAGGTTAAAGATTACACAACCTTCCAAGAAGAAAGAGTTCTCTTTTCCCCCCTACTCCTCTTACTTCTACAGAACATGGTTAACAAATTGTTTTTGCCAATGTGTCTAGAACTCACATTTACAGAGAAAATCAAATAAAAATTGCTGTAAATAATAAAAAAAATATATTGTGTCCGCTTAGGTATACCGATGTACACATGTAAAAGGTGATGCGAAATACATTTTATTTAAACATAGACATTTAAAATTCTTCTAAATGTTTTTGCCTTTTTTATAGTTTTTGTTTTTCATTTATGTCTTTTTTAAACAAGGCCGAATGATTACATTTGCTTCACTGAATTGAACTTATGCGAGGCCCTGCTGAGCGCCTGGGAGCATTTTTGCTACACAACCTGGAGGACAGCTGCTCTTCTTCTCTCAGACCAGAATATCATTAAATTGCATAAGAAACATGACACACAGCAGGGCATTTTATGTTCCTGTTGCAAAAAAGAATCAAGGAAAGCAAGTGTGTTTGAGAACGAATTTAATCTAAATGCCAAAGAATGACCACTACACATACTACACACTTTTTATACCACAAAAGAGGTTACTAAAATTGTGTACAAAAATTTCATTTTCTTATTGTCATTTTTTTTTTTTTTTACAATTTTTTTTTAAAATGTCTTTGAAACCCTATTTTTTCCCAGTGATTGCTATTAAAGATTTCAAGTAAAATGTTAAGAAACGATTAAGGATGTCCCATAGTGGTAGAACATTTAAGAAATAGAGCAACATAAAAATATACAACCTTCTAAGAAACTATATTTTTTTGTTTTTTTTGTTATATAACAGTATTATAGCTTATAAAGGAACATTTTAGTTTCAAAAACATGTTTCTGATAATTATATTATAATTTACATTAAAAAAAAAATGTTATCACTTCGGTAGCCATTAGAAAATTAGCAAATTGTAACGAATAATGCACCCTTTCACAGATACTGTATCAGAAATTACCACAGAGAACTGTGACATTTATAAAAAAACACTTGGCTTACAGATTTGTTCCATTATATGGTCATGGAAATCCTCAATGACCTAGAACATTCTATTATTTAACTTTTGGAGGTACATTATACTATCTGTTCTGTATTAAATCGTTAAATATACATAAAATACGTATTATATCGAAGTGTAATATATTAGTGTACGGTAAATGGGTACTGTTTTTATACCTACAATATGACTATTGTACATACAATATCAAAATGTAAGTTCCAGAACAGAAGTAGTAGGTAGATTTGTAGAGTTGACCACAGAACCAACTGGTCCAACTGTTCTACCTATTATATTGTCTATGCTACTGTTATGTTGCCTATACTGGCTATTACTGTGCAACGAAAACCTCAATAAGGAAAAATAAATATATTTATTCCTTTTCCATCAATTCTGGATTTTAAACTAGAAATGTATATACATATAAATTACATTTAAGTATATCAGGTTCTAATGCAGCAACCTCAACACAAATGTTATAGCCAAAAATTCTATTCTTGGTTATGGTAAGTAGAGCAGACTTCACTTTTGTGATGTGCTAGCTATCTGACAATTTACTCAAATGAAAATATCATGTCTGCTTTAATGAACACCTGCCATCCATTGCGTGGACTGACTTAATGGTTTCTATTCAATGCTTCAGAAATTTCAAATAAGGCTGGGTCTCGGTAGAATTGCATAAATAATTAGTGAACGTGCACAAAGTCTACAGAACCTTTCTTTTTTTTTGTATGTGTGTCACCAGCTTACATACATACATTTTTTTTTTACATGCTGGCATGATGCTTTAGAACTTCATACTGTCGAGAAAACGTGATGTGATAAAGTTAGTCATGATAAGCTGTTCTAATCAGAATGTTGCATCTTGCCAGGAAAAATATAATCGAGTGACTCAGACTAGAGCAAAACAAAATACATCAGATTACATCATGCTTTGCTTGTTAGTACAGTATGTTTAAAGTGATAAATAGATATGATAATTGAAGTTCTGTGACATTTCTGTTCCTCCGATGTTTAGTATGTCATAGCGTTGCTTATGAAGCCTTGTAGAACCAAGAATTTAACCTGTATCAAGATAAATAAGATGGATACACTTGGTACAGCTGCGACGCACCAGGGAAATCATTAACTGGGCCCTATTAATTTCTCTATTTCTATTCACGCCAACTCTTTATCCTTCACCATAATCTACCGTCTCCAGGCCTCTTTCTTCTTTTGATAATGAATATTTTGACAGACCAACCACTTTTTTTTCTGTTGCATTAAAGGTCTTCTACTTTTTGTATTTTTCCTTCTCGATTTAAAAAACAAACGTGAACATATAATTTTAAAGAATTGTATCATCCATCGCAGTAAAAAAATAAATAGAATAAAGTGTACACGTTTTTATTTTCACAATGTTTCGATGAACGTGGATTTAAGGCATATAGCCCCAGAGAATACAATTATATATCACGTACGTCCCACATTGTACAATACAATATATGTTGCTTTTCTCCTTAGAGCCAGATGGGAAGGCCGATTTTTTTTTAAATTTAATTATGGAAAATTGTTTTATGGCTATAATAACCCAAGAAGGTTGCGTTAAATCCAGAGGGGATCATGTTCAATATGGTAGAGGTGAGATTGTGCAAAGATCCAATTCAATCCTGTGATTTATTATAATATATATTTGTGCACAAGGCCTGACTCCATCTATCCTAAATTATACAAGCCATCTAATCTTCGGGTTAAAGGTATTCAGAATTTGCCCAATACACAGTGACCCTTCCTTACTCGCTGGATGTGAATAAAAATAATAGGATCAATAGTGATTTTGTTAAACAGTTTACTTTGAAATGTTACTTTCGTAGATTACTCTTGCGTCGTTTTCCAATACATTTATTGAGCATTGTTTCTTCCCTGTGTGTTCCATGATCAAAAACATCACTGAAGAAAGACTTGAGAATCCAGATGCAGAGCACAATTGTTCTCCTAAGCCACTTCAATGGAGCTTATACATTTAATCCATTCCATAAGGAGATTTTAAGATCATGTAAACCTATAACTTCTGAGGTGCAGAGCTACAGTATCAAAACTTCTAGAGAGGACAAATTCAGTTGTTGGCCATAGCAATCTCTTGGATTTTAACTGTCATTTATCTAGTACAATCTATAAAACAATGGCTATTATCTGATTGGTTCAAAAGGCAACACCTTCACTGGTCCTTAAACAGGATTGATAAATCTCCACCTAAACATTTTTGTAAGCTTTCAGAGATGACAAACGGTTTAAATAGAATAATACCCATTGCAGTATACAGTATGGTAGCAATCATATGTGAACAAAAGTTTTGAAAAATGTGGAATCTCATCAGGGGTGCTTTAACAGAGGAGGGGGCCCATATGCAGACTCAGGTTGGGCCTCCTCCTGTAGTATACTCTAGCATTGTGCCAGAGCCTACTGCACTTGCACAGGTCTCTGGAAACATGTCGCCAACCACGTTTTGGAGACATAATTCCTTCTGCAAACGCATGGCATCGAATGTGCCGGCAATTTTTTTGCCATGGCTAACGCATGGCAGCCAATGTGTCTGCGTTTTTTTTGCCATGACTAACGCATGGCAGCCAATGTGCCGCCAATTTTTTTTGCCATGACTAAGCTTAAAGCAGCTAATCACTAACCATTATGACCTACTGTATACAAGTAACTGGACCGTGATTTGGTGGGTCTCACAAGCACCCACCCTCCTGTGAATCTTATCCTGTGCCAACACTGTAGGGTTCATCTGTCACCCCCAGCCATGAACATGTGCCAATGTTTCCATTTTGGCAGTGAGAGATGTTGGGGCTTGCAAAGTGTGCACCGTCTCTGCGCAGGACAGAGACAGACAGACCAGCTATGATTGCTGTTACAATGTTTTAATGTTAATTTTACTATTTAGGAATTTTAGTCAATATTCCTTAGTTTACAGCATATATAAGGCCAGTCAAACGTGTACTAAATTACTAAAAGACTGTAAATGTCCACTGTAAATTAAAGTCAAGCTAGAGAAACAGAGTTGTCAACCCAGAGGTGTAACTCTGGGAGGCAATGGAGTCATCTGCCGCCGGGCTCCTGCTCCTAAGGGGGCACCTCTCCTACACAGCAAGTTTGAATTTGTTAATTGAAAGCTGTCGATTTCGCTTCAGTGGCTGATTCCCCTTCCTAGAAGGACCATAGATGACATGCTTTCTTTATTTTAAAAATAACATACATAACATACACACAGACACACACACACACATGTATGCATACATATATTTATATAAGGTGGTGTGTTTGTGTGGAGTACCACTATTTATCTTGCCTCCGGGCAACTGGGACAAACTTACACCACTGTGTCAACCCAAAGTCAATGTACTACTACTGTACTTAAGTTGCTCAGGAGCAGGAAACAATACTGTACTATGTCTTGAATAGTCTCAGGGATTTACAGCATATCCATTGGTGCACTGTGCCAGAGTCTACTGTGCATGCACTGGTCTCCAGGAACATTATATTAGAAATAATAATAATATTCAGTACCTAAGCACTTCCATGTGACAAACACTACACCTTGATAAAGATCCCATAAAAGATCGAAATGCGTTGGAACTACAGGAACATTGGTGTCAGGTTCTGAGGTCGATGTGTTCCCGACTGCGACAGACAGAAGGCAGTGGACTGAGACAGGTACTTGAACTGAGGTGGTTTAATATAGTGGTGCTGCTGGTGCATATAGTGGAGAGGCAACTGAGGCACGGAGGGCACAGGCGAATGGGAAGTCGGCTAGTACCCTGAAAGAGGCACGAGCCTAAACCCGCTGGTAATGTTCACCAAGAAGACCCTCACAGGTCTACCGACTTTGTTGTGCCCGACGAGAAGGTTGCGGCCCTCTGTTAGGGTTTCCCTATTCGGACCTGGTGCACTTAATTCGGAATGAGCAACTGATGGAATACATGTAGTAAAGGTATCAGGCTGTGTACCGATGTTCAGGTACCGTACCTGACAGAGTACCTATGGCAGGAATATCGGGCCGTGTACTGATGTCCAGGTAACAAACTGGGTATCAATGGCAGTAATATTGAGCTGTGTACCGATAGCAGGTATATCAAGCTGTGTGGCAGGTATATTGGGCTGTGTACCGATGGCAGGTATATCAGACTGTGTACAGATGGTAGGTATCAGGCTGGGTACTGATGGCAGGTATATCGGACTGGATACCGAAGGCAGGAATTGGGCTGGGTACAGATGGTAGGTATATCAGATTGTGTACCGATGGCAGGTATATCGGACTGGGTATCGATGGTGGGCATATAGGACTGGGAACCAATTGCAGGTAAATTAGACTGGATACCGATGGCAGGTATACCGGGCTGGGTACCGATGGCAGGCTACACTGCGCTAGGGTTTCCCAATTAGGGCCCAGTGACTAACAGAATAAGTCAAACTGGAAGCTGGAGGATCGGTAGCAGCGGATCCCAATATGGCTATTTGGAGTAGCCTGGAGCCTTAGGAGAACTCTCTGGATGAATCACAGAAGTAACAAGTTGTTCAAGTCACTGGAGATTTCTGGAAGGGCTGCTTATATCCCCCAGATGCCTGACGATTAACTGCTGCCTGCAGCAGCAAATTGGACAGAAGCAGAAAGTGTTTATACCTGGATCATGTGATCACTCCTGGGCATACAGGGACTGATGGATAATTGAGTATCAATCCCTGATCAGAGGTGTCATGGCGGCATCCATGTCCAGCGTTGCTTGAGGATAATGCTGGATGCCATGTCGCCATGTGGGGAATTAACACAGGGACTTCATGCCAACCTAGTCTGGCAGCCATTCTGCGGCGCAGCGTTGACCAGTGGTCCGGCAAGTGACGCCGCACGGACAGTGCGATTACTACGAACACCACGATTCCTGAAATTTGGCGCTGGAGGATTGGACGGACCAGACCATCTGGAGGAAACCAACTTGACTGTACCAAGGCAGAATATTTGGGACTTGATACAACACGCTTCATGAGAAATGCTTTTAGAGAGATCTCACCTATTTCCGGTAATTATAGCTTGTTTTAGTCCTTCACCACTGATGTTCCATTGATGATTATGTCACTTTAATATATTAAAAATGTATTGCACCATAGATACATTTTTCTTTTATGCATGATCGTGATACCTGATTGTTAAGGTAATACTGTCTGGCCTTAAATTTGTTTGTAATGAACAACAAAGGAGATATGAGATACCCCACAAACTTTTTAATCTCTACTGACACTGGCATTAGCTCATAGTTCATAATAACACTGCTACACTTATATTTTAATACATTAGAAATTATTTCATTTTAATTTCTATTTTTTTTTGTTTCATTTACATGGCATTGCCTGTTTTCACGGTAATGGGGCCTACACACGTCATGTGCTCCAATTCATCTCTTTGCCGATGACCTTAAAATCTATGCCCTCGCTTGCATCTCTGCCTGCTCATCCTGGATGTCCAACGACTTCCTTACACATAACATGGCAAAGACGAGCTAACTGGTTTCCATCCTTCCCAGATGTCTCCACCTCCCCGTTTTATCTGTTGATAATATCCTCCTTTTTTCTGTCACCTATCTCCACTGCCATAGTGTCATCCTCTATTCTACTTTCTCCTTTACTCTTCAGATGCACACCATCCTCAGTCCAGTAGCTACCATCTCCATAACATCTCTAGCAATCAACCATGACTCCCTTCATACAATATGCTACTAAAACCCTTATACATGCATTTGGGCATGATACATTAGGTTGACATCAAACAGGTCAATATTGTCTAAGTTGACCTCAAAAGGTTGATATGTACAAGGATGACATAGACAAAAGGTCCCCCGAAGCAAAAGGTCAAAACATGAAAAGGTAGACATGGATTCTTCATGTTTTTTGGGTATCAATTCGTACATTTGATAACATTGAACTCAAATGACTGTACCGCATACCTTGCGTGGCTCGCTATGCTTTGGATAAGGTTTTACCATACCCAATTGGAGTCCACGTAAATGGTAAAATATGAAAAAGTTCCAAAAAAGGGGAGATTGAAAAAAAAATCTCACTTTGACCTTATAATTGTGTCGACTTTGTCATTGCCAATCATATGGTGTCAACGTATTGACTGTCGATGTAGACATTATTAACTAATCATCTCGTTCCCGATGCATTTATTATCCCTCTCCTCTAGAATGTATTCCTTTGCCATGTCTGACACCTGTTCACTAAAGACTACTTGCCAGGTCCCTCTCCAAGTGCCCCCACCTCCTTGCCCCCCACCTACTTAGAATGTAAGCTCTTGGACAGGACTCTTTTCTATTGTTCCTTATCTTGCATTAATCTGTCCACCACTGCTCCTTGTCTTTTGTCTCCTTCTTATTTACTCTGACACTGACTGCTGGCCCATACAATGGGTACAGTTTCATTAAAAGCTGTTCTGCTTTCCCCTGCAACATATCACTGCTTGCTGACTCTACCAATAGTGAGTTACAGATGGAGCGTCACTCAGTCAGTGCCATTTCTTGCCAGAATGCCCACACTGGCGAGATGGCGCTCTATCTGAATGGGACACGCCAGCGTCCCACGCGCATGTGCATCATGGGCTTCCGGGTGGTGGGGGACATGAACCCTGCCCGTCTCCACTTCAGGGAGAAGGGGAGGGCTAGGTGGGGGGTGGGGAGGTGGGGCGATCGTCGGGGACCGGCGACAAGGCGGCGGGGACCGGCAAGGAGCTAGGTAGGAAGGGGACACGCGAGCGTCTCCGGCGCATACATCCCCTTCTGGCGGCTGGCGAGGCTGGCGGTCAGACTGCAGAAGAAGAGTGGCACTCCGTCTGTACTCCACTCTTTCCCTTCTACTTGCCACTCCATCAGAGCCGCAGCAGACTCTGCATTAACGGCTCTGTTACAGATATGAAAACTGCAAAGTGCTGCTACAATAACCCCTAGAAAAAAAAAATCAAGGTTTCATTGGGCAGAAATGGTGCCACCTCTTTACCCTTGCAGCCTGAATGCAAACACCATGTTACAGCCTATGTCTGTAGTCATTGCAATGCTAGGATTGTTACTTCAAACTATTCACTGTTGAAGACTGTACCATGGGGCTATTCAAACCTGATTGCGGCTCTACTAAATCGTAGAGACTGTGATCAGGTATACACCATCCAGCCAGAGTGAAATCCCACACCATGCAAGTCTGCTAATTGCTTTGCCTGGCTTGTGAAAATTCGCAAACCACTCACCATCAAATGATTTTAAACTGTGTGCAGTCTACTTGTAGCTCATAACTTACTCAGCAGCTCTGACAGAATCAGTCTGATTGGTGCCGGAGTTAACATCACATGACTTCCCCACAAATGCCTGGGCACTCCTACGTTTTCCCTGACACTCCCAGAAAGTAACCGGTTACCACCCCAAACACCGACTTCCCGTCAATCAACTTGCTTACGTCCAGCGATGGAAAAAAACAAAAGAGTAGCATGATTTTATTGCAGGGTGGACTTGTACATGTGAGCTAGGATCTGTACGCATGCCCGGTCTATCGGTAATTGCCTGACATGCGAGTTTGCAGCTGTGTGATCAACAGGGCCGGTGCAAGGCACCGGAGCGCCCCAGGCGAGTCGGGGTGGGGGCGCCCCGGTGCGGGGGGGGGGGGGGGTACCTGTCCTGCTGCGGCGCTGTGTATTCAAATCTGGCGCCGGAGGCAGCGGGGGTCCCTGCAGTCCATTAGAAATCACGAGCGCTATCCGCCGGGCTATGCGGAAGCGCTTCTAGTGTGAAAACACTGGCAGCACGCTGATTGGCTGAGATCAGCGTGCGCCGTGCTGCCAGAGTTTTCACACTAGAAGCGCTTCCGCATAGCCCGGCGGATAGCGCTCGTGATTTCTAATGGACTGCAGGGACCCCGCTGCCTCCGCCGCCAGATTTAAATACACAGCGCCGTAGGACAGGTACCCGGGCAGCACAAAATGCCGCCCTCCAGTGGCCGGCGCCCTAGGAAAATGCCTAGATTTGCCTAGTGGTGGCGCCGGCCCTGGTGATCAATCTAAATAACTTCCTACTGTATGTGTTTTATTAGTTTTTATTGTTATTATTATTATTATTATTATTATTATTATTATATACAATGCAAATAAGAATATTTTGCATGAAATCAAAAAATTGAAAAAGTACATTCTGTTTGAATCTGTATCCCCCTTTATATATAAGTATTATATACATGCAGTGTGTATGGAACATTGTTATATCATAGGCATTTCTCTACCCCACCATAAATCGCTCAGATATTTGGGTGTAAAAGCAATTCCTGAGACTGGTGTAGCCTTTGTTGACCCACTTGGCGACTTGGTATATCCCTAACAGGCCCGGAGTTAGTATCTTTATCCAGATTTACTTAAGTCTTTAAGTAATATAAGCCTTCTTCAAAAAGATTTAAGGTCTAGCTTCATTAAGCTGCGAAAAGTCCAACATAGCCACTGAAAGGAGCAGCCTATGGTAGATGCGAAGATTTACCACTGCTTAGTACACTAGGGCATATCACTCCTGTTAAAAGTTAGATTATAAATTCTTCACCGCACAGATAATGGTCAATTTGTAACACAGTAAGCAAGAATAGACAAGACAACAACACCACTGGAGCTGGGAGTCTGCCGCGCTAAGCTTCCATAGACTTATGTGCTTGTTGTTCACAAAAATTACAACTTTAATTACATCAGCATCTTTCTCCTACATATATACTTATAATTAGGAGAAAAGAGTTTATTAAAAGGAAGTGATACATTGCAGCTGATGGCTCTTTTCTGCAGTGTTGAATATTTTACTGGGGAAAAAGAATATGAGGATTTAATTACAGGATTTTGTTTTATATGCAAGGTAATGACTCGTTATATACTGTAGGGCAGGGGTCTTCAACCCATGGCCCGCGGGCCACAAGTGGCCAGCTGAGTTGTTTTGTTTTGAGTGGCCCGCCACCTGTCATTGCCATGTAAAAAAAAACCTTCCGCGCTAGCCCCCTTTGCACGTGGGAATCATGGTGTGTGGCATAATGTGTAATGGGCATCATGGTGTGTGGCATGTGTAATGGGCATTACGGATAAACAGTGTATATTGATTTAAGTAGCCTGTCATTGTTTGGGCTTGATTTGTGAGGCGTACTAGGTCACTGTGTGGGCCTTCATGTTTATATGTCACTGTGCGGCCTTTAGCCATCCAACTTAAGCGAGGAAAGACAACAACCATTCCTGCTGTAACCAATGTCTGGTCATGCAGGTTGCAAAAGTGAGATGTCAGGTAATGGTTTTCCTGCTAGTTCACACTCTTATAATTAGACAATGCCCCTTAGAATTAGGACACACCTTTTTGGGGCGCGCAATTTCTTCATTATATTTTGTATGGGGGAGCTGCAATTTTTTTTTGTTCGCACTGGGACCCTAATTGTCTAGAAATAGCCCTGGTGCTGACTATATTTTGGAGGTGGGGTTTATGTGTATGGGCAGCTGTGCCAACTATGTATGCGGGGGCTGTGCTGTCTATCTATAAAGGGCTGTGCTTTATGGGGACTGTGATGTCTGTCTAGGAAGAGCTGTGCTAAATACCACAGTAGAGATTAGTGGCCCTCGGGCTTCGTTGAATTTTTTAATGTGGCCCACACTGTCGTAAAGGTTGAAGACCCCTGCTGTAGGGTTTCGCAATTTGTGAGTTTTCAGGACGTTAGAAAACTGGGAAATATAACAGTTCAGCGTATACCTGGGTGCACACCTACACAACCGTATAGCCCATTCTACCGATATCGGGTGAACGGCCATTGATTGTGTAGGTGTGTATGCAGTGCTGATGCAGCAGCACTGGCCAACAAATCGGTTGTAATGCTCCTGCAATGGTCTGGACTAGGAGGTCGCATCTTATGTGCTGCACAATCCTCATAGGAGGAGCTGCTAACCCCTGGTGTTTCCCCCCAACTTTAAGCTCACGGTGGGTCAGCTGGATACATACACAGCCTGGCTGATTTATTTATTATTTATTTACAGTTTCTTATATAGCGCATACATATTCCGCAGCGCTTTACAGAGAATATTTGAACATTCACATCAGTCCCTGCCCCAGTGGAGCTTACAATCTATATTCCCTACCACATGTACACGCACACACAGACATTCTAGGGTTAATTTGTTGGGAGCCAATTAGCCTACAAGTATATTTTTTGATTGTTGGAGGAAACCGGAGCACCCGGAGGAAACCCACTCAAGTACGGGGAGAATATATAAACTCTGCACAGTTAGGGCAATAGTGGGAATTGAACCCATGACCTCAGTGCTGTGAGGTGGTAATGCTAACCATTACACCGTCTGTACTGCCCAATCAATCAATTACCCTGAGATCAATTACCCAATCAGGCTGAGTTATTATGTAATAACCTTTCTATAAAGGCTTTATTTAAAAAAATAACAACATATTCTGCATTGGTTTTGACCCATATAACATAAATGTTATACTAACATGATCCATAACATATACTAACATTAGCCATATAGCGTAAATAACAAATATTAACGCAGCTAGGAGGATGCCCACGTTGGAGGTCGGACCTGCCTCGGATCATATCAGATGTCAAACACATCCAATTTGGACACTTTACACCCCATAGCCACAGAGTGCAGCACCTTATGGGTAACAGTGTTGGAACTCCATATGGTTTGCAATGCGCAGCTACTGGTGCTATTGGAGCGCAACCTCTAGCGTTCTAAGGACCCTGCGGTAAGTTTCACCGGAGATGACAGCAGTATTATCAGACATCTAGGTGTGATGTAATGACATCATGGGTGTGAGGGGTGGGGCACGTACAGTACATGCATGCCGCCTTGTTTCAGCAGCTGTTGATGGGAACAGTGTGTGTGGTTATTGGGGTTACTGTATGGCAGAAGTATGGTCAGCCACAAATGTTAAAGCAGCCAGGGGTGAATGACGTTTCTATGCAGCTACCAGTAGCAAGTTTGGAATAGGGAGAGATACTGAAAGCTGTCGTGGCAGCTGCACCCTCCAAAAAAGCAGCGGAGATCATCAATAAAGTTGTTTGGCCACCCATTGTCGATCCATTCTAAAGAGAATGCAAGAGGGACTCAGTGCTATAAAGAACCCAAGCTTCCATAAACCCAACGTTTTCATCCAAATTTGAACACAACTTCACAGGAAAATCCAATTATCGTGGAATGTTACGTGATGTGGGAGTGGTTCTTAATATCTGCAGAGAGCTTTTTTTTTCACAGCACATTAAGAAGCACATTCTGAAAGTAAGTACAGTACCGGCGCATTTATGCATGCATAGAAAATGACTATTAAACTATACCCATATGAGCTGCTGCCTATTTAAGTAACAATAACCCTTACTTATGCAAAGCATATTTAAACTTTGAAACTTTGAAGCTTTAAGTAATGCAGAAAATGTAAAACAATCTGAAGTATTGGGAACACAAGATTGCCGTAATTTGAAACACCTGTAAACAAACGCTAAACAAGTGAATAATTTTTCTAGCAAGTCATTTTAAGGGAAGTTTAACCCCATCAGAACCACAAACTGTAGCACAGTGGTTCCCAAACTGTGGGGTAGATTTATTAAGCTCGGTGAAGTGATAAAGTGTCTGGGTTTTAGCACCGGCCAATCAGCTCCTACCTGTCATTTTTCAAACCAAGCCAGTAACTTCACAGTTAGGAGCTGATTGGCCGGTGATAAAAACCAGGCACTTTATCACTTCACCGAGCTTAATAAATCTGCCCCTGTGTGCCTAGACGGGATACGGCCACTAGGTCTACAAGCATTAGGTCGACACCACTAGGAAGACATGCATGAAGGTCGACATGGGTTAGGTCGACAGGGTCATTAGGTAGACATGCATTAGGTCGACATAGGGACGGTTGACAGTCAAAAGGCCGTCATGGGAGTTTTTACTTTTTGTCCCAAATGTCAACACAGTCAACATGGGCACTGAAATGTAGATCCGCGTCCCCTCGCATGGCTTGCTGCGCTCGCCCAGCAAACACCCTGGTTGCCATGGCCGCACGCACCGGGCGTATGCACATGCGCAGAAATGACCCTGCGCATGCGGATATTCCCACCATCGGAGCCAATGCAAACATTCTGGTCCGTGCAAAAGGACCAGGATAAGGCCCAGAGTGTGTAACTAGGGAGCAGTTGATCCCCCGATCATTATAATTTCATGAGTAATATGGTTAGAAAGCATACTAATAAATGATGACCCATTGTAGCCAGTGATCTGCGCTACTTGGGGAAGATATCCTTGGTAAGACAGATATCAGTGGCAAAATAGAATCTCCTGCCTGACATTTTGTTATTTCAGATGTCCTACAGTAACTACATGACATTGAATTATATGGTCATTGGAGATTCATTGAGACGTCCTTCTACTGGCAAACTGATTCCCATACAACATAACGTCACCTGTAGTGCAGCATTTCTTATCTGCATGATTACATGTCGCTGGTGTAAAAATAATATTGGCAAAACAGAGGGCCTGATTCACGCTTTGGCCCCTTGGGCTAGCGAACACATCCCCCGCATGCTTGTGAAGGAATTCGTGTGCTGGTGGGGGGGGGGGGGGGGGGTGTTAAGGAGAATGTACGCTGCCTGGTGAGCCAGCCTGAATTAGTCCCATAATGTTTAAAGCGTATAAGCCTTTCGAATAGCCTGCGCTAGAAATAACAGCATCCAAACGGTTGCTAGCAGTGTCATATTTACAATGGGTGCAGTTTGTGCGACGTACACAGGCCCCTGATTCTGGAGGGGGTCCACACCGCACACGCTGCTCCCATTGCATCAGAGCCCTCCGCCACCCACTGACGGTCCCTTGCACCTCCCAGCAGCCCCCCCCCCCCCAGCTCCCCCATCCCCCTTCCCATCTCGCTGAAGCAGTGATGGGCAGGGAAACCGTTCCCCTCCACCGCACTGCGCCCTACTGACGGGGGCGCGCCTGCATGGCGATTCCCTAAGCTGGCTTAGAGGCGCTACATCTGTATTTTACATTTGTTTCTATGATGGGCTTCCAGCATCTTCACACATGGGTGTGTGTGTGTGTGTGTGTGTGTGTGTGTGTACTAAAGGGAAAATGCAGCCATAAGGCCTTTTCAGGCTGTGGACGTATTTCGCATATGAACTAACACTGTTTCAACGGCCACAAACTCTGGGTTGCTGTATAATAAAATATATTTTTCCTGTATATATCATGCATTAATCCATCAGAAATAAAAGACACTCACAAATAAAGATACTACATCAAGACGGCATCTGGCAGTGGAACCGTCAAATAGTCAAAGTAATGTAAATATTCATTTCCGTGTAATGATGATTTTGTTCATTTTTCTACCTGTCACAATGGAGTGCTGGCTGTCACCATGTACTATATTAATGATCATTGCATACAAGATGACTATATAGTGTAGATTCATGTTTGCTGAATGACTTCAATGTCACTTGGTCATTAGCGACAGTCTTCTGGAAACGGACTCTAGTTACTGAGTTCTCATATTGCCGTCCATTGATTTATGATGCATATTTGTATCAGTTATCTCTTGTCTTCCTATTAGAAAACAATTATGGCTGCAGCCCATAAAAGAAAATTGGGCTGCACGGCAATAAGAGGCTTCCTACAGGAAGCCAGCTCTCCACCTATAGCAGTCCGGACTTGCAGTCCCAGAGGGAGAGAACACCTCCCAATTGTACTGCCTGTCATATGGGTGACTTGCAGGTAGGACATCTTGCAGCCCATAGGTAAAAATCACCACTGGATTTGGGTGAGGTGTGTTCAAACTGAAATCGAAATTAGTATTTAGCCTGCACAGAAACATAATAACTCATCCAAATCGAACTCACTCTGCACATGTTACATTTGTCCAACCTGCAGTACACATGGCTTTGAGATCCAGTCTGAATTAGGCACTCAGTTTGGGTTGTGGTATGGTGGACCAACAGGGGGGGTCCCGACGGTCAGTATCCTAATGTTGGAATCCCGATTGCCAGTGCTCCGACAGTGGTGCGATTGCTAAGAAGCCCCTTGCGGGCTCGCTGTGCTCACTACAGGATCTATACTCCTTCTATGGGGGTCGTGGACCCCCACAAAGGAGAACAGCCCCTGTCAGTCGGTGCACCGGCAGTCGGGATTCCGATGTTGAGATACTGACCGCCAGGATCCCCTTGTCGGGCATTCATCCGGCACCCCTCAATTTGTTTTTTATTATGGTGTATATGCCCAATGTAAAGATTTGTGAGTATCCTAGCACTATAGAAATCTACATCCATTATGGTATAGAGCCGTGGTTCCCGACCAGGGTTATGTGTACCGCTGATGGTACACTGCAGACCGGTTGGGGGAACTTGAAAATAATATTGGTAATGGAGGAAGAAGAGTAAGAAGTCTCCCGATGGCAGTAGTCTCCGTTGCCGTGGAAATGAACCACGTTGCATCACTTTCCATTCCATCTGCAATGTCATCAGCATCTCCTCCTGCTTTTGCCCAACCAGCAATCCACTGGGAGCTACCCGTGTTGCCCACAGACATCAGTTTTCATCTCCCCAGACGTGGGTGGAAGAAGCAGCAGCATTAATCCTACAGGTGTTAGCGGGACCATGGGAGACATGGGAAGATTAACACTGGAGCAGATGGAGCTCCAGGCCTCATATTTTATAAAAGGCACATCACCATGACCAGATGATGGTCACCAGACACCAGTTGCCACATGGTTGGCCAAAACTCATAAGTAGTTGGATTTCTGTTTTCTACACAATTATGCAATGCCTGCACGTGTACATATTTAGGGAGACATTGGGGTGTATAGTATATGGGTTCTACATGCCTACATGGCATCAGCCTAACCTTCTCCACTTCTCATAACAGGACCTGGTACAGTTTCATTTCCAGGCCCATTAGGCCGTAAATCCGGCCCTGCCCGGTGACAGTACACAGCCAGCGGCAAGACACAGTGTGACCCAATTCCTGACCGCACACTACGCCTCCGTTAGTCCACGCATACCACTTACTTCCACTCTATTCCTAAGTACTGTGGATATATAAAATTGAGAGGAGGGGGTGTACTCAAAAAAATGAGAAGCCCAATCAAGGGATATGGGAGAGAAAAAAGGTTGTGAACCACTGATATAGAGAACAATCTTCAAAACTATAATAGATAAGATCGGGAATGATATTTTTCTCTTTAAAAATACACAGTATTTTAACATAAGATAAATGAATTAGACCGGCAATGTATTTAACAACTCATGGTTATTTGTGTTATTTATTATTATTATTATTATTTATCTCTCTCTTTAGGGGAAAAAAGCTGCTAATAAATAGTTTGGTATATTACGAGGAATAAAGCGAAACATTGTACATTTAAATGGCTTAAACGGAAATATTTGAAATTCTTTTTATGTGATATGAACATTTTTATCAGTCATGATTGGCAATTAATCAGAAGCCATGTCTCCAGCCCCTCACAGGGTTTATATTGATCCTTTGCTGTAGGGGGTCATTTTTCAAATAATCAAGACTATGTAAACATAACTAAAACTGATGCTGAAATTGCGAAGTTGATATATGAAATTTGGCATAATTCTGTTAATTACGTTAGCTGTAGATCAGTCTTGGTGCCAGCATTTTATACAATTCAATAGGATGGGTGTTTATTGCCCATCAGACAGACAAAGACGTCTTTCTCTCCTGGTTACTGGAATATATTACTTACAGCATCTGTTTATTTTATCCAGGGGCAGATTAAAGTCTGTGGGGGCCCTGGACAACAAAATTGCCCACCCCCCCCCGGATGGAGGCAGGTGGTACGTGGGCAGCGTGGGGTACAGGCAGCGGGGTCCGTGCAGCGCTGGAGAGACAGCGGTGTCCCTGCGGCGGATGGGAAGTCAGCGGCAGGTCCCTGCAGCGGATTTGAATTAGTAGCACTGTCAGTTCCCATCTGCCGCAGGGGGATGCAGTTGAAATCACGGCGGTCGGAATCCCGGCGTTCAAAATCCCGACCACCGAAATCTCTCCGTGGGTGTCCACGACACCCATAGAGGGAGAACAAATTAGTGTGCCGAGCGTAGCAAGGCACCGGTTCCACTGCGTGGCAAGCGCAGCGAGCCTGCAAGGAAGGGCGATCCACGTCCCTCCCTTGTCAGGATTTCGGCAGTCGGGATTCCGGCGTCCGGATTTTGAACGCTGGGATTCCGACCGCCGGGATTTCGTATGTATTCCACCGCAGGGACTATTCTGCTGACTTCCCATCTGCCGCAGGGACCCCACTGCCTCCCCAGCGCTGCATGGACCCCGCTGCAGCCCTGCACAGATCACCGCTGCCCGGATCCCCTGCCTGCCGCCGAGCTGCCTGCCACAGCAGTGCCAGTATGAGGGCCCCTGATGTGTGGGGGCCCTGTGGCGACCGCCCCTGTCACCCTGTGGATAATCCAGTACTGTTTGGGTCAACCACTGAAGGTTGACAGGCCTTAACCTGAAATTGGTCGACATGGCTAAAGCCCTGTACACATGCATCGATTTTTCCCGATTTTCGATTTGATTTTGCTTATAGAGGCAAAATCAAATCAAATCCTAAACAAAATCAAATGGTTTTTGTGTCACTTTTGATCTACATTCGATTCGATGCGCGCTCCCGTATTCACAAAATCGAACAGAAAAATCTACTGTGCAGCCAAGGAAATATCGAATTCGATCTAGTAAATCGAATGTGTACAATGTACAATGAATGTATATCGAATTCGATATCAAATGCAAAAGTACAGATCTAATGCCAAATCGAATGGAAAGATCTAATGCCAGATCTAATAGAAATAGAGTCGAACATCGAATCAAAAGCAAATCGATGTGTGTGTACATAGCTTGAGTTTGACAGTTTGGAAGGTTGACACAAGCATTAGGTCAACAATGGCAAGGTTGACAATCAAAAGGTCAACATGAGCTTTATTGATATGGACACCGTCAAAGTGTATCATGTCCCCACTTGCCATGGGCGCGTTGCCTCACTGCGTTTGGAAAACTATTCTATTCTCCCTCCACTCCTTGGTAGATGGTAGGGAATGGGATACGACCTGTCGGCATATGTCGTCTAAAAAAAAACCCTGAAAAACTCATGTCAATCTTTTGTCTGTCGACCTTCCAACGGATTCAGTATGAAATCCCGGCAAGGGGGGGACGTGGATCGCCCCCCCTTGCGGGCTCGCTGCGCTCGCCACGCAGCGGGCCCGGTGCCTCGCTATGCTCGGCACGCTAATTTATTCTCCCTCCAGGGGTGTCGTGGACACCCACGGAGGGAGAAAGTGTCGGGATTTCGGCGGTCGGGATTCCAGCGTCGGGATTCTGAACGCCGGAATCCCGACCGCCGGGATTTAAACTGCATCCCCTTCCAACCCCTCAGATTTTCATTTGAAGCTTACCATGTTATGTTAACTGAATATCAGTCGCTACTTAATTGATCATACTTGTGTATAATACATGACTAGGCATTCACGTTGGTTTATATACTTGTTCTGCAATACGCTATGACAAACAACCATGAAATGTTTATTTAAAAGAACATTTCAAAGGTTTTTTCACAGGACATTGAAAGGACACTGTCAATGAAATGGTTAAGTCTGTGTCTAGTCTACAAAAACCTCCCATGTGTTTGAGGGAAAGGAAAAAAAACGCACTGGCAGTTTACTGCTGATTCAATTGTGTGCACTATACGTTTGTTCACAACGCCCTCTTAAGTAATTTCTCTGTCAGAACATCCCTCCAGCTGAAATGCATGTCATAGGCACACTGGTTACACACATAGACATACACAGCTCTCCGTTTCCGTTAAAGAGGTGTAATCAGCTGTCACTGCTGTCAATTGGTACTGCTGTTAATTGTTGTCATATTAAATCATTCATCGCCGGAAATAGTATAAAGAAAAAAGAACCAAATAAAATCCATTAAATAATATAGTAACATACACACAGGGTTTTATTCATTTTTTGTTTTTTAGTTGTAAATTAAATCTGGGTGATCATTTTTATTTGAGCGAATACCAAATTTCTAAAAATAAAATTAAAACAAATTTAGATTGTGTGCAGGGTAACAGTCAAAACTGCAAATCTAAAGGTGTGTACACACTATACATTTTTCTTTAATGATACGCACACTAACAATATAGAATAGAATCAACTTTATTGGCCGTGTATGCTTGCGCACACTAGGAAATGTTGTTGGATTACAGTGCAGCATCAAGCAGGGATGAAAAGGGGGGGGGGACATTACATATATTACATAAAGACATTACAAGCATTTAATTTCAAGCTACGACTATGGTGGTCAGGTCGCCAAGTAGGGACACGTTGTTTGGCTGTTGATATTGGGATTGCATTCGCTTTGATTGGATTGTTCAGGTGATGGACGGCTAACGGAAATAAGCTTCTTGCGGATCTAGACGTTTTGACGGGGATGGACCTGAACCGTCTTTCGGATGGTACGATGTCGAACAGGTTGTGACTGGGATGCAGCTTGTCCTTCGCGATCTTCTCAGCGTGTTTCCTTACCCTGGATGAGAACAGAATCCCTTATGGGGGGAGGTTGGTCCCTATGATCCTTTCCGCAGTCTTCACTACCCTCTGCAGTTTTTGTTTGTCGTTCTCGCTACCGTACCAGATTGTGATCGAGGAACATAAGACAGACTCCATGATGGCGGTGTAGAATACGCACAGCAGCTCCTGTGGGATGTTGAATTTCCTGAGTTGCCTCAGGAAGAACAGGCGCTGTTGGGCCTTTTCGATGTTTGTGGTTATGTTTAATCCCCATTTTAGGTCGCTGGACATGGTATTGTTAATGATATAATTGTGCATATCATGCAGGGGGTTATTCTTGTTCATTCTTGTCCTCCGTGCGCACAGAGAATGTTCACTGCACCCAAGACTGCGGGCGGTGGGCCGGGGGATTCGGCGATGGGAACGCCTAGGGTTTCATGGGCGCTCCCATGAAAATGCTGGACGTTTGCATGCAAATCACCCGGTGACGCGGGTGCTGGGGACGGGCATCTGACTCCCGCAAATCATTAACGATAACCCCTGTCATCTGAACGTGCCGTCCAACCTGATGATATTGTCGTCGACTGCATGCGGCTGCAACTGAAGGATTTTGTTAAAGATATCATTCAGTGTTTAACCCACAGATTGTTTGTTTCATGTCACTGCCAATATCGTAAACAATATCGGCCACATATCATAAAGGGGCTCATTTACTATAGGATTGTACTGTATATGCAATGCGATCTGGGTGCGATTTACCATTCAGGGTCACATTACAATATATGATCTGGTACTTGTGGAGTATCACGGCTCCCATCGCATGCCATCGCATGCCATATATAGTGGCATGCGATGGCATGCGATTGGATACGATTTTTGCAGTTTTTAACCAATTTTTTTTTACCAAATCGCATGCGATCGCATCGTTTTTTTAAAAGAAAAGCATCCAAATGCATTGAAATTAGTATCAAACATGTTCAATGGCCCCCAAATGTCATTTTTGAGGCTGTACCACCCCCACTATCAACGCGAACCCGAAGCGTGGCGAGCGCAGCGAGCCCGCGAGGGGCAGCGGTACGCGTCCTACGACCTTTTCATACCCCCACTATCCACGTCGGCGTGGAGTTGAGAATAGATAGTGTGGCGAGCGCAGCGAGCCACCGAGCCCAAAGCGTGGCCGTATCTCAGGAATTGATTCAATGCTGCCCAATATTGATACATCTGGCAGCATCACCAACAAGTTGTCAGTCATTAGGTCGACACCATTAGGTCAATATGCATTTAGGTCGACATGTGTCTAGGTCGACATGCAGGAAGGTCGACATGAGTCTAGGTTGACATGGGTTAGGTCGGCAGGGTAATAAGGTCGACAGGGTCATTAGGTTGACATGGGTTAGATCGACAGTCAAAAGGTCGACATGGGGTTTTTCACAGGTTTTTTTCCCGAATATCGACACAGTTGACATGGACACAGGATAAAGTGCACCGCATCCCCTTGCTTCGGGCTCGGTGCCCCGCTGCGCTCGGCACACTATTTTATTCTACCACGCCCTAGTGGATGGTAGGGCATGAAATCTGTCGGCACATGTCGGCTCAAAAAACAGTGAAAAACCCCATGTCGACCTTTGGACTGTCGACCTAAACCATGTTGACCTAATGACCCTGTCGACCTAATGATCCTGTCGACCTAACCCATGTTGTCCTAGACTCATGTCAACCTTCCTGCATCTTAACCTAGACACATGTCGACCTAAATGCATGTCGACCTAATGAATGTCTAACAACTTGCTGGTGACCCATTGACCGTATCCCTGCCTAGGATACAACACAGAGGGATTTCTGATGACTGCTACAGTTCCTCTATTTCCTGGCCACAATGCAGCCCCCATGGGTGTTTATGGGGCTACTATACAGGATGCAAATTACCCAGCACGTTAGCAGAGGAGGATTAGAACCAGGAATCAGAATGATAGCATACTGTAAATACAAGCTCTTTCCTGGAACAGGCTCTCATCAGAGCTGATTCACCAGCAAGTGAACCCTACTAAATGTGCATGTACAGTATATGTGCATTTTAAATGTGGACTGTGATAAACCTGTCCCTTAGACCCAGATGCCAGATTCCCACTTAAATATCAGAGTCAGAGTCTAAAACACAAATGGTCTTATAAATGGATGTGGTACTGTATATTAGTATACAATGGGCGGTATTCAATGAGCCTGATTCGCCATGTTTTTATGGCGAATTTGTGCTGTTTGGCGAATTTTTGACTAAAACGGTGAATCACCCTATTCAATGACCAGATGGCGAATACATTTGAAGGTTTTTTTCGCCATGATTTACCGAGTAGCAATCGCTATCTTTTTATGGTGAAGTGGAATGTGAACTTTTAAAATAAAGTGTTTTGTTTTTTACATTTGGTGTCATAAAATCAGGAATTTTATTCTGAGGAGGGGCATGCTATTTTTATTCATGTGCTGTAAGCACATGAATATATATTTAATTTACATTTTTCATTTTTTTTTATTTTTTACACAGCAGCCAGCAGGGGGCGCCGGAGCCGAGCCGCTCATTAGATATTCATATATTCACTGCACCCGATCGTTACATATGCACGATCGGGTGTAGTGAATATACCCGGTCCCCTGCTGGCACCCCCGGGGGGCAGCCTGTGCTGCGTGGCACCCGGGGAGCCCACCTCCCCCCCACATACGCTCTGGGGCAGGCAGGGAGACTTCCATCTCCCTGCCTGCCACCGTCCTCAGGCTCCCTGCGGCGTTCGCCGCAGGAGCTCATATTCGCCGGTCAGGGGCAGCGAGCCCCTGACTCGTTGAATACCGGAGCCGGCGAGGCTCCGGAACGTGGCAAATGTGCAGCGAATCCTAAACAGGATTCGCTGCACCTCGCCGGTATTCACATTGAATACCGCCCAATGTCTAGGTCTGCGGACTAACCCTTTAGCTGTTCCATGTGTCGGCCCAGAGGTGAAGTCTGCCCCTGTTGCAAGTGTAAGGGCAATTGGCATGCCGCCCCTACACACAGCCATCTTTAGGTATATCAGCCATCGGCCCTGCTGCATAACTGATGTGATGTGTCTGTGAACAACATCATTTACATATCAGATGTACGCACCCGGTGACAGGCTCGCAATATATTGGCCATTCGCTTAGTGCCTTGATGGCTAACCTTGACACGCCAGTTGTTGTTGAACTACACATCCCATCAGATTTAGCATGGCCAAATAGCAAAACCGAAGCAGAGCATGCTGGGATGTGTAGTTCAACAGCAGCTGGAGTGTCAACGTTAGCCATCAAGGGCTTAGTGTGTACCCAATCTTTGGCCCTGTTCCTAGCTGGTTTTGGTCCCTGCACATTGGCACAGGGGTCTGATGGTGAGGTGTTACGCATGTGTATATTCTCCTATGCGCATGTGCAGGGCTTCTGTGCGGGGGCGTTCCACGACCTGCACAATCGGCGTGGCGCTGGCACAGGCAAGGGGGAAGGATGAGGTTGGATGGGGTCGTTGGCAGTGCTGGGACATGGGAACGCCCAGCGTTTCATAGGCGTCCCCATGCAAAATGCGGCGGGAGGGCACTCTGGGACTCGGTAAGCTGCCATCTTTGCAGCTTACTGAATCATCCAGAATCTGTCCCTTTAGACAGAGCCACAACCTGGTATTTCACTACACTGCTAGGTCAATCATTCCCTGCATCATTATTCTACCTGCTATACATGTAATCATAGCCGTTCTTTACTGAATATATTTGCACCCGTTTAAGTGAAAGCACATTTTGGTGTGAGATGAATCCCACCTGTCCAGGGTGACCCCAGTTGACCAGGCTACTCACCAAACTGCTCTCCATACTACATGTTGGGTCTAAGAATTGAATTATCATTATCCTCATGATTTGCAAAGCCCCTATGCTGTACTAAATCCTGAGGCCATTAGGCGCTAGCATTGTTATTGCTTCTTTACAATGACTTACATTTCTTGAATTTAGGGTGTGTATACAAAGGAAATTCAAGAGTGTAACAGCTTTTCAATGCTAGATTGGCCTTTAATCCTTCAAGAGCAGTACACGGATATGCTACTGGTACATGGTGCAATCCTTCTTTTACTCAGCTGAGTATCTACTTGGTCTCAAGATAAATATTGGGGGGAATTTACTTCACGTGTGATGTTGCTGTGGGCAACCAATCAGATCCTGTCTACTATCTTCTAGAGAGTGCTAAATTAATAAGAAGTAGATTCTGATTGGTTGCCCATAGCAACAACACATGTGATCTTAGTAAATTTCCCCCTACCTTAAGGATTTATTCATCCTTCCAAATTTAGAGTTTTTATCTTTCTATTGTTATTTGTCTTCTATGTGTTGAAGTTCAATTATAAGTTAACACTGGTCTTCATAGTAGAGTGACCAACCGTCCCGGTTTGCCCGGGACAGTCCTGACTTTAACCTCATAAATCCCGCGTCCCGAGCAAACCCATCCCGGGACGCGGAAAGTCCCGTTTTGAGCCCCGTTTTAACAAAATATAATTGTTGGTGTTGTTACTTAGTGACGCGGGCAGCTCACTGTTCTATCCGTCCGCACAGCATTAGACTTGGAGTGTGGGAGGGGAAGCTGTTACGCGGTGTGTGCCGCCGCCTCCCCATTATTGGTTAGTTTGGCCGCCGCATGACCACGTCCCCTCCCACTCTCCCTCCCAGTAATGCTGTGCAGCCACTTCTGGGCGGGTGCGGCCGGTCACCGTCAGGCAGCATTACTGGGAGCACGGCGCCACGTTACTGACGTGGTGAGCCCCTGGCCTGGAGTGACGACGGCTGCTGGAGGCTGGAGCCTGCGAGGCTCTGCTGAGACTGTCAGTCAGTCTCTGCTCTGCGACGGACGGTGTGCGAGCTGCTGAATGTGCCACCCTGCCCCTGCCTGTGTGCGGCCGGGTGAGTCACTCTGACTCTGTGAGAGTCCAGATAAATCATTAAAAGTTCTGTTCTATATTCTTTCTCATCTATATCCCTCCCATTCCCGGCCGGGCCTACCCCCTATTATACTGACTAAGGGCTAATAGGCTATGCTGAAAGTTTTTGCACTGGTCTGGAGTCTGACCCTTAGTATAGGGCAAGCCTGGGATTGGGAATGGAAATCCCATTATATAGTTTATATAATGGGATTCCCAATCCCAGCCAGGCCTAGCCAGTAGCCCTATACTAAGGGCCTTAGTCACTAAGGCCCTTAGTATAGGGCAAGGCCTGGGATTGGGAATGGAAATCCCATTATATACTATATATATATATAAATTATATAGTCGGAGGGCTGCTGCCCCCTAACCACAGACTTTCCTGGGGGGGGTCGTCGAGCCCGCGACCCCCTGTCCCGGGTTGGCCCTTTGGAAAGTTGGTCACCCTACTTCATAGGCAAAAGTGTGGTGTGTGTGTGTGTGTGCGCGCGCGTGGGGGGGGGGGGGATTATGGTTGCCTGGAAACCCCCCTCTTCTTGGCACTTAAATTCTGACAACAATAGCTGGTCTATACTAGGATCAATAGAGCTGCCGCCACCTCATGCTGTGTAAGGGATTGGCCAGATGCACTACGCTTCAAAGGTGATAAAATGGAGAGTGATAAACAACCAGCCAATCAGCTCCGGCCTGACATTTTTCAAACACAGTCTGTGACACGGCAGGTAGGAGCTGATTGGCTGGTTGCTTATCACTCTCCATTTCATCACTTTTGAAGCTTAGTGCATCTGGCCCTATAGCTACTGCACATGCCTAGTGTACCAGCTTCTTCTACGACATGTAAGGTGCATACACACTGGTCAGGGCTGCCATCACAAATTTTGGGGCCCGGGACTAACCAAATGAGCAGGGCCCACATAGGGGAAAAACGGGGTACTTAACTAGGTGGAGCTGTAGATAATGTAGACAGATTTACAGCATAAGTGGCACACACACACTATATATATATTTCACCAATACAAAAAAATAGTGGAAAGAGAGGAGAAAGGGAGATAAAGGATAAAGGAGAGAGGTTAAATAGAGGGGGAGGGGAAAAAAGAGTGGGGGAGACAGGGTGGGGAGGAGAAATGGAGAGACAAAGGTGAGCCAACATTTTATCCAGGGTGTACCTTCTTGTTGAAGAAGGACTCAGAGCTGTGGCTTGTCTCGCCCAGGTTCCTCCTCCAGCAGTCCGCTCATCACAGTAGATAGAGGCCCAGTGCAGGGAGAGAAAGAGGTGCGGTCGGGCCACCTCAGCGAAGTAAGGGAAGCCCAGCAGAAGAAGAGATAGACGAGTGGGCGTGATGATGGAAATGCGGCATGATGTCGTTGCGCCACGCTACACGCACCAGCCAATCATCATTGTCGTAATGCGGAGGGGTGGGAACAGACAGGCAGAGGAGCAGCAGCAGCAAAGTGGTGTGACACACTGCTCGCTGTACACTGTCACTGACAGCAGCATGCTAGGGATGGCCATCGTTGCCTTTGCCATCAATGGTTGCCATCGATGGCAAAAGTGCAACAGCCCATCGATAGTGTATAACCATTCTATGGATAACCATCAATATTTTTGCATATCGATGGTCATCCATTTTATCTGATTGAGTGGTCTGTGGGCCAATCAAAATGCGGGGGCGGGGCTTCGCGGGTGTCGGGGGCGGAGCTATGCTCCATGTCCCGGCACTGTAGGGAAAAAGCAAAAACGAAACTATTCGTTTAAGCTTTACATCGATGGTGGGAAACCATCTGGTTCTCCCCCATCGATGGCAAAACTATTCGACATCGGCCATAAACCATCGATGATTTCTAATCATCGATGGTCGATGGCCATCCCTACAGCATGCTTCAGCGGGAGCCGCACTGGGACCGGGACCTATCTGTGTTCATTGGTTTGTGAGTCTATGGCAGCTCGGCACTAACCGAAGTGCTGCCATCGGGGCCCCATTCTTATGCGGGCCCGGGACGCAAGTACCCCTAGACACCCCCCCGTTGGCGGCCATGACACTGGTCGTTTTTGCCCAGCCTGTATGCACAGCGATGATCGCTGAAATCGCTGGGCTGAATATCACTCAGTGCATACACACTGAGCTATTTCCCCCCTACCCAGAGATTTATCAGGAGGCTATGGACAGCCCTTCCGTCTGCAGGTAAAATTTGGCCTTATCCCCGATGGTGGCGGTCTGTGCATGCACATGTGCAACCCCCCCAAGCGAACGCATAGGGAAAATTTTCACTTGCCGGTGGCGTTCGCAAATTGAGTGAAAGGCAGGGGGCGGTCACTGGGGCCTGCTTAGAGTTTTATTGGCGTGTCTGCAAAAGTGATGGGCGCACCCATGGGAATGGTGGGTGGATACCTGCTTCTACAGGAGTGGCCCTGTCTACTCGGTGCAGTTGGACGAAGTCACATGACTTACACATCCGTTTGCCTCGTAATGCGGGGATTCGGGCAGCGGGGTGGCATGTGCTCATAAGCGTTTACCTGCTAGCTACTTATAACCATTTATGTATTACTGTCCATGTTGTGCATTGTCTCATTGAAAGAACTTCTATTCACATTAATTGTTTCCTACATACTTATAATGCTTGGTAGTTGGCAGTGCTGGAGTTGTACAGTATCTGTCCAAGGAGAATAATCGAAATGTGATTTTATTTAGAGGTGTAACTTCCCCACTTAGGTATAGATGTCTGGCACAGTAGATGTGTGACATGACACATCGTTCTCACTTAATTGAGTGCTTATAAAGCAGCAAATAGCATCAGTCTCACACACATATTTTTTAACCCATGGAAGCTCACCCGGTAGATCATTCTAAGTGCCTATGAAAGCAAAAGCACTTTGGAAGCTAGAGAATGTTCTGTAAATGAATTAAACCATCCAAAGAATCTTTACCGATATGGCCACCTTGAGAGTCATCTTCGCATGCAATAGGTGATTATCATGCAACTGATACCGCTTTCGCATCGCAAATGTCGGGTCGCAACCGGGATTTGGACACTGTTACGTCCTGGGAGCGACCCGGCATTTGCATGGTGAAACGCCCACAGTGACCCGGCGAGCAGGGGAGGAGCCAGCACTTGGAGCTTCCTCCTCCCTATAATGTGAATGGGACCTGGGTCGCTCCCCAGCAACCTGTTTCTCACCCAGGTAAAACCCTTATTTTAAACTGGGTCGAATATTGGGGGGTTGCTGGACCCGGGATTTTTCAAAAAACTCTGAGCCCCACGAATCTGTATACAGAGTTAATAAATCACCATTGAATGATTTTCCCCCTGTTTGACTTACTCAGCGCTGCAAAGGCTATGGGGAGGAGGCAACTGATGACATCAGCGGCAGTCTCACCCAATGACCGGAGATGCGCCATGTAACCAAGCACGTATATGGCTATTTGATAATCACTCTGGCTGCAAATACGCAGCCCAGCGAACGCCTCTGAATCGGGACCCTTGTGCAAAGTCTGCTACCATTGTGAGGATGGGAGGATGGTTGTGAGGGCGATGCTGCACTCAGAACTCACAAATGCATGCAAGATCAACATCGGGAAAATCACTAATCGGTTACGCAGTGGTCACAGAATGCAGTCAAAAGTCAATCTACAACAACATGTGTAAAAATGGCATTCTCATTGAGGGCCTCATTCAGGATCACTTGCTAAGCAGCGTTCTTTCATGCGGCTAAATGTTTATGTTTCGAGAGGATCTCTTTTGCTGGGTTACATTCCTAAGAGTAGGGAAAGGACTAGGCGATATATAAATATATTCCTGCCATCCATTTCTTACCCGCTTTATTTTTAGCAACTAGAAGATTATCACCATTATTTAGTAATTTAAAAACTATTCAGAGGGCACAAATCAAGTGTAAGATTGAATTTAGGTTGCAATAACATTCCATGCGGCCTTTTATAGGAAGTGTAACCTGAATATGTAGCAACATATATATCTTGAGTGGACCGAGCAGGAGCCAGGGACCTTGGTCTAGACATGCAGAGGAGTCAGTGTGGAGTGTGCTGTAATATCTGTATTAAGGAAGGCATTACTGCAAATATTTCCAAGGTCACAGGATCCTAAATCTGTCCTTAGGTCTCACTAACACTGTTTATGGAACTAATCACAAAGGAAACAGTCCCAGCACCACACACGTTCACACTGTGCATGTCCCCTGTCGCCACGCACACAAAACCTCATGCGCATACCATAATGGTTAGGAGTTCAGATGAATGACTAGCTCACAAGGGGAGCTTTCAATTGTACTGTATGTGGCAGAAGGCAAGAAACTAGCTAGGTGAGATCCGAAGATGGGGAGGTCCAAAAGGGTGGTGTAGTATGTGTGGTGCCATAATTTGTATCACTGCATCACTAGATTTGCCGCAGAAGGCAGGACAAAGGCCCTTTATCCTGGTTGACTCTCAAGGCTGCAAATTTTGCAGCCCCTGACACGCCCCCCCCCCCCTTTAGTGTCTAAGTGTCCGAGATTTATATTTATTGCACAAAAGAAATGTGAAACGTATGTGACAATGAGAATCAGTATATATGTCAAAATGAGCATTACATTGCATAAGACTCCATAAAAATAAAAAATAAAACATCTCACTAGGACAGATGTACTAAGCTTGAAAGGTGATAAAAATGGAGTGTTATAAACCACCAGCCAATCAGCTCCTGGCTGCCTTGTCACAGGCTGAGTTTAAAAAATGACAGGTAGGAGCTGATTGGTTGGAGGTTTATCACTCTCTATTTTATCACTTGTTAAGGCTTAGTACATCTCAACCTCTGGGCCTGATTCGGAGCAGCTCAGAAACTGCATGCAATGCGGATTGATTTTTACTTAGCTCAGCAATGTTTTGCAATTGTGAATGTGTTAAAATTCCTAAAAACTCCTAAGGTGCACAGAAGCACCTGTAATGTTGTGGGGAAGTGATGGCTGTTCCTGGGTAGTGGCTGGTAGTGTATGCAGAAATGGTCCTTAAAGAGGGCCCAATTTAGATCTGAGTCTTCAGAGCCCAGCGATCAGGTGAACGTCGCACCACACAAGCGAATTCCCGCCTATGTGCACGGCTGCAAGTTCGATCAAAGCCACCATCCGCAAGCATCAAATGGTTTTCTCCTCTGTTTGAAGCAGCGAGCAAGCCAAGACTTACTCGGTGCTGCAATGGCTGTGGGGAGAAGGAGGCCTCCATCCCAATGCCCTGGAAATGCCTGCATTTTCTGGGCCACTCCTTGAAAATTTACGGTTACTGCCACAAAACGACCACAGGGTGTCATTCACCCTGCGAGCACATGTGGTAGGATTGTCAGCTCCACTGGAGCAGGGACTGATGTGCGAAGGGGGGCGGTGGCATTTGCGAGCGGCGGATGGGTGAAAAATGACACGCAGCGATGCGTGTCAACCAGAATAAACCCAACTGTGTGTGCAATAAATAAATAATGACCTGGATCCTTAGGTGCCCAGCATGGGAATTGCTTACATGCATACATTTGTATTACGGATTTGCTCAAGTCTATAGCAGTGGAAAACTTAAAACCAGCTATATTAAGTCTGACAAGCACAGAGCTTTTTCCAGTTGCTGTGGATATAGTTTAAATCCAGAGTACACTTGGGGTTGAGCAGCCCAGGATTCATCAGTCCACGCATAGACTTAAAAACTGGTCGTAATCCGATGCCTGCAAAGAAAATAAATGCAAGCAGAGGCCTGAGTACAAAACCAATATAACGAGAAGTGTGGGTGGTAAATGGGACAGTAATGAAATAAGTACTGATGTGGTAGGAAACGTCTTGTTATCATTACATAGAAATATCATTAGGGCAACTGCATTCATTGTATGTGTTACCTCATCAGACCTTTTCCCTTTTTGTAAATTAACTTTTGCAGGTATGGGAAGATTTAATAAACTCTGCTGCTGCTATCCATACGTTGTGTACAACAGAGCAGGCTTCCTGCTACTTGCCATTATGTCAGCTTCGATAATACGCTGGATAACTGATATGTTTCATTGAACTGTGTCTTCCTGGTCCTGCTTTATATTTTAATGGAACGGAAACCATTATCCTGTATTAATACAGGATCTGTAGACTCTGCAGCGCTATCCAATCCTAACGTATTTCTCCTGCCAGCAAAGAACATCGGCCTAATTCAGACCGGATTGCAGGACATAGTTGTTCTCAAAATGGGCAAAACCATGTGCACTGCAGGTGGGGCACATACAATGGGCGGGATGCACTATTACTTATGACTGCGTTGTTCCGCTGTTTTCTGTGCCGTTGTCAGGATCGCCTGTGCTGTAAGCATCTTTAGCAGAAGTGTGTTCTTTGCAGTTCCGCATTCCGCTCTCCTTCGTGACGGCGTCGGGTCTCCATAGGAACATACCACTGTTCTGCGCTGTTCTTGCCCAATATCAGCGCGTAACTGAGGTGGAAACATTGCAATAAAAAAAATAATTTGGCACGAATGTAAGTGCATCTCCCCAATATGTGCAGAGAGAGTTAAGTTGTGTATACACTGTGCGATTTGGCCAGGCGACTTTGTCTAGAGTACACTGCGGGCTACAGCTATGCACGGCCCATGGTGCCGCTATCGCCCGGCGATATACACAGCTGCACATCTGTGTTTATTTAGCTTATGGCAAGATGCACACACAGTCAACATCAGTCAGTGCTCTAAACCAAAATCACTCAGGGGGCGATTAAGGTTTGATCAGAACGGGGCAAATTCGGTCCCCTTCCGATGGTGCGGGGTCTGCGCATTTGCAGACTCCCTGTGTGAACGCCTTAGGAGAGATTCACACTCGCTGAGGCATTCGCACAGGTACGGGGGTGGGCAGTGGGGCGGCTGCAGGGGCATCCCCATTAAAATGCTGGGCGTTCCCCTGGGAACGTAAGCGTGGCGCTCCCTGTTCGGGGCGGGTGGATGACATCACATGACGTTAGTGCCCACCTCTTCTTTGGCAATCAGAGGTGGGAATAAAAGTCGGTACTTGTGTATTTTGGCGGCGCCCCCGATGTCCGTCGTACGACGAACAGATCGCATCGCATCGTATGCCATGCACCCGATGGTATGCGATGCGATGCGACGCGATTTTGACCCCCTATACGACCAAAAATCGTATAAGCACCCTAAAGGGTGCTTTTGAGCACCCAAATGGGTGCTAACAATGTTAAATGCACCCCCACGCCACCCCCCACTATAAACGTGAACCCGAAGCGTGGCGAGCGCAGCGAGCCCGCGAGGGGCGGCGGTACGCGTCCTACGACCTTTTCATACCCCCACTATCCACGTCGGCGTGGAGTTGAGAATAGAATAGTTTGGCGAGCGCAGCGAGCCACCGAGCCCGAAGCGTGGCAAGCGCAGCGAGCCCCGCGAGGGGACGCGGATACCTTCACAGTTATACGCGTCCCCTCGCGGGCTTCACAGGTGTCCGTGGCGACGCGGACACCTGTGAAGCCCGCGAGGGGACGCGTTTACCTATGAAGGTATCCGCGTCCCCTCGCGGGGCTCGCTGCGCTCGCCACGCTTCGGGCTCGGTGGCTTGCTGCGCTCGCCATACTATTCTATTCTCAACTCCACGCCGACGTGGATAGTGGGGGTATGAAAAGGTCGTAGGACGCGTACCGCCGCCCCTCGCGGGCTCGCTGCGCTCGCCACGCTTCGGGTTCACGTTTATAGTGGGGGGTGGCGTGGGGGTGCATTTAACATTGTAAGAACTTATTTGGGTGCTTAACATAGTATAAGCACCCATTAGGGTGCTTATACAATGTTTAATCGCATCGCATCGCATCCTATGGCATCGTATGCCATGTACAATGGCATACAATTTCAAAATTGTATGCCATCGTGCACTATCGTACGATATCGCGTCGCATCGCATACCATCGTATGTGTTATGGTATGCGATGCGATGGGCGCCGCCAAAATACACAAGTACCTAAAAGTCAGTGCAGAATGCATGCGAGGAGATTTCACCTTGCATGTTACTGAAGGGGATGCGGGCATCGCTTACCCACTTGCTAGGCAAAGAAAGAACTCGCTACGCATGGCACCCTGTTATGTTCTACCTCCACGCCCTAGTGGACGGTCAGAACATGTCAGCTCAAAAAAAAAAGGTGAAAACCCCATGTCGACACTTTTGACTGTCGACCTAATGATTGTGTTGACACTGTCGACCGTAGGCATGTCGACCTTTTTCATTTGTCAACCTTCAGTGGTCGACCCAATGTCACCTTAATAGTGTCGACCTAACGACCGTATACCAAACACACTGCCAGCCACTCTATCCATTCGTGAAATTGCATTTTTGCAGTAAGTAGGCCGTTTTCTTTATAATGAACAGAAGTGATATTCAGCATGAAAATAGGAATTGTTTACTGTAATATATTCGCACCATCGAGTGGAACAGACAAGGGTCTTGAATTCCTTAAGAATGTATTGATGGATTGTTCTGTTGCCTAGTCCTATCACACCTTCCCTCTCCAGCTGCTGCTCCTCCAAGCTGTGGTCCCTGATTGGCAGATGCTTTACAGAAATCTGCTTCTGGGGCGAAACCTTCAATGGCCTGACTGGTGCTCAGCTGTGATTTGAAAGCACCGTCCCCCTCCTCTGTTGAGGTGAATTACTCACACAATGTATTGTTATCAGGCAGGTCACCGAGGGCATGTAGACAGAATTTCAAGAACCTCTCTGTGTCAAACATTTGGAGCACAGCCATCCGTTCTGTGCCCAGAAATATTCTTTATGCCTCCAGATCTAGCTAAATTGTCCACCAATGCATCTACTCACACAATGCCTAATATTCTCCAATACGGTACTTTTCGGCTTTGTGCCTTGTAGGCTTAGTCAACGAAACAAAAGGTTTATTATTTATATGTGCAGTGTGTATTTCAAGGGAGAAAGTAGAACCATACTGAGATCTGGGGGGGAGGGGAGGGGAGGGAGAAGCCACAGGGCTGTAATGATTTAGTCCACCAATTAAGACTTTGGCCAAAGAGACCAGTATAGAAATCGCTGTCGCAGATGTAAATCCTCTTGAGACCCCATGCTATATACCGCAATCCTGTCCGATGACATCAATCAAAAGAACTCAAACTCCCAAGAGGATATTTATCAGTTAAGGTCTCCTACACACATTTATGCAAGGATGAGGGACATCAATGGTGTGACTCCGTGTTAAAAATACAATCTATTATTTGCATGCCACTTTTGCATACAGCTACTGATAGTGTTGCCTGGTAGCACCACGCGTAATTCGTGTTGCATCTGCTCCCAGAAAACTCTGCAGCCATGTTTGTGAAGAAATACACCTGTCAATCAAACTCCTCCTGGTTTGCGGTAATCAAAATGGCAGAATTCCATTGCTGTTTGGCGTTGCGCTTGCGAACTGTGATCCGTACGCATGTGCAGTCATTCGATAATCAGTCGCAGTGCACATTTGCACAACAGAGATCAGGTCTGAATAACCCCCACTGTGTGGCCTGGCAACCTATGTCTCTGCATTTGCATGGCCAATGTGGCTACTGTAGTTATGGGGGTCATTCTGATCTACTCGCTCCCCTTTGTGACTTGCATAGTCGTCGAGCTGTTGGTACGTAGTGGGGCAGGCCGGGGGTGGGGATGGTGGAAACCCTTAAGAACACCCAGCTTTTTTTGGGTGTCCCCATGAAAGTCTTCGTTACACACACCCTCGTATATGTAAACGAGGGGAATCGGGCATTGGCGGGGACGGGTGGTGATGAGGGGGGGGTGTGTCTCTGGTGCTCGATATGCAGCAATCCTCGCAGCTTACTGAGCCAACCAGAATCACCTCCTTTATACGTATCACAGAATAAGGCCCTATAACACTGATGTGCATGTTTTCTCACATTTCCTACTGATTTATGCTTATGATACAAATATTGAGCATAGTACTAACAGGAAGCCACTTTGCATTTTGACACGTGGTGCGGTGGACATGCCTATGTGCACACCACCCCAAAGGGGGCTTCTTCTCATGGAATCTTATGGCCCAACCCCCATTTTTGTCACTTTTGGGGTCCCAGAGTAGAATGAACATCGGATGCCCACCATCAAATGCTGGCTGAACATCCACCATCAAATCTTTTGACGCAATGGTGACTGATCATCGCATCAAAAGAATTAGATAGGGAAAAAAGCGTCATGTTTGTGTATGCGCATGGCCAGCTGGGGATGGAATGGGGACACAACAGCATCAAATGTTTACCATTATATTGAAATGATGGCACTTAATGGTAAAGCCATTGCCATCTCAACATAAACATTTGTGACCCATCAAGATGCAATGTCGGTCCCTATCCTGGACAATCTGGGCTGACCGGAGACTGTCTGTCTGCTGTGCTGGTTCCTACAAGGTAATAGGACCCGAGTGCGTGCAGCAGGGTATGGATCATTGGATAGACACCAAGTAGGTCGACAAGCCATGAAGGTCGACATGGGTTAGGTAAACAGAATCATTAGGTTGACACAAGCATTAGGTTGACATGGGGAAGGTCGACTGTCAAAAGGTCAACAATGTCAGCCTTCCTGCATGTCGACCTTCAGTCATGTCGACATAGTGGTGTCAACCTAATGCATGTTGACCTAGTGACCGTATCCCGTGCAGCACTCAGCTCCTGTAATTGAGGAGGAAGCAACATTTTATAATAATAATAAAAATACATACAGACATACATAAATACATACATACAGACATACATATATACATACAGACAGACATACAGTACATACATAAATACATACATACAGACATACATACAGACAGACATACAGTACTTACATACATACAGTACATACATACATACATACATACAGACATACAGTACATACATACATACATACAGACATACATACATACAGGACATACATACATACATACAGACAGACAGTACATACATACATACATACATACATACATACAGACATACAGTACATACATACATACATACAGACAGTACATACATACAGTACATACATACATACATACATACATACAGACAGACAGTACATACATACAGACAGACATACAGTACATACATACATACAGTACATACATACATACATGACATACATTACATACATACAGACAGACATACATACAGACATACATACAGACAGACAGACAGTACATACATACATACATACATACAGACAGACAGTACATACATACATACAGTACATACATACATACATACATACATACAGACAGTACATACATACATACATACAGACAGACAGACAGACAGTACATACATACAGTACATACATACATACATACAGTACATACATACATACATACAGACATACATACAGTACATACATACAGACATACAAACATACAGACAGACATACATACAGTACATACATACATACAGACATACAAACATACAGACAGACATACATACAGTACATACATACATACAGACATACAAACATACAGACAGACATACATACAGTACATACATACATACAGTACAGACATACAAACATACAGACAGACAGACAAGTGTGGATCATAGGGTAGACAGGTCACCAGGAACAAGGAAAAAAGGTTGACATGTAATAAGTCAACATAGACAAAAGGTCAACACAAGCAATAGGTCGACATGGAAAAGGTTGATGCATAAAAAGATCAACATGAAGTTGTTACTGTATTTGTTGTCAGTGTTGACACCTGTCGACATGAACCTCTACTTAGTGTGGCATTTACCCTCCCATGACTCGCTTTGGGCATGATCCCAGCACACACCACTGTTCCCAATTATAGTCCACATGGATCATAAATCATGAAAAAGTCCAAAGAAAGAAAAAAATGTTGAAAAGCCCATGCCAACCTACTGACTGACGACCTACTGACTGCCGACCTACTGGCTGCCAACCTACTGACTGCCGACCTACTGGCTGCCGACCTATGGACTGCTGACGTACTGACTGCCGACCTACGGACTGCTGACGTACTGACTGCTGACCTACTGACTGCCGACCTACTGGCTGCCGACCTATGGACTGCCGACCTATGGACTGCTGACGTACTGACTGCCGACCTATTGACTGCCGACCTACTGACTGCTGAACTACTGGCTGCCGACCTACCGGCTGCCGACCTACTGGCTGCCGATCTACTGGCTGCCGACCTACTGGCTGCTGACCTACTGGCTGGCTGCCGACCTACTGACTGCCGACCTACTGGCTGCCAACCTACTGGCTGCCGACTTATGGACTGCTGACGTATTGACTGCCGACCTACTGACTGCTGACCTACTGGCTGCCGACCTATGGACTGCTGACGTTCTGACTGCCGCCGACCTACTGACTGCTGACGTACTGACTGCTGACCTGTCATCCGGATACCAGTGTGATGACAGCTAGAGCAGTAACGTTTGGGGACCATCTCCATGTTCTGCAACGTTCTGTACTGTAAGACACTTCTTTCCATTCTGTATTTACAGTGTAAATATGTAAAGGTAATGCTGAGCCCTTGTGGCACCATACAGAGGATAGTAATGTAGGCAATAGCAACCCTGGTGAGCAGAGAAGGGGCCACAGGATAGTGTCATAGATGGGGTGCTACAAAGTCCTGGGAGAGGGACAGACAGACAGATGGAGAGAGAGAGATGGAGAGATGGGGGGGAGAGAGAGAGAGAGAGAAAAATAGACAGCGAGAGAGACAGACAGACAGATGGAGAGACAGTGACACAGAGAGATAGACAGAGAGAGACTGAGGTAAAGAGAGAGAGACACACACACACAGAGAGAGAATCACAGACAGAGAGAGACAGGCAGAGCGAGAGAGAGAGATAAAGAGACAGTGAGACAGAGAGAGAGAGAGAGAGAGAGAGAGAGAGAGAGAGAGAGAGAGACAGAGAGAGAGACAGGCAGAGAGAGACAGGCAGAGAGAGAGAGACAGACAGACAGAGACTGAGGGAAAGAGAGACAGACAGAGACAGGCAGAGAGAGAGAGACAGACAGAGACACAGGGATATGATACATTGTTACATACATGACACATATAGATGAGCTTGCAGTGGATGCTCATCCTGCCCACCTCCAGCCCCGCACCATCCCAGCATCACCCCGGTGCCAGGGAAGGACCCCGGAGCTGTCAGTGCGGGGCAGGCAGCGAGCTGCACCCCACCAGCGGCCGGCAGGGAAGGGGTGACTCCCGCAGACACATCTCTCCTCCACTGCTCGCTGCTAATTTATTTATTTATTTTAAAGATTCCTCCTCGGCCCCGCCCACTGTTAGATTTTGGCTCCAATGGCAACGGGGGGTGGGCGTGTCCCGAGCATGCAGCCGGTCCGCTGATTGGCGCCGGCGGGGTGATGTAATGCCTGTGATCCCCGGGATAACTAGTGCCCGGGCTGGAAGTGCTGCAGAAGGGAAGAAGCAGGCTGTGCCCAGCACACCGGCACCAGCACCAGCAGCAGTAGCAGGGACCGGAGCGGGGCCAGGGGGGCTTACCTCCCCCGTACACAGCGCCACACCATGGTGCAGCGAGCAGACAGCCTGGAGCTGGACAGCAGCAGCAGTAGCAGCAGCCACCCGGCCGTGGACAGCGAGGAGGGCGACTTCCTGGCTGGCAGCCCCGCAGCCCTGCTGGAAGACAGCGACCGGGACTGGTGCAAGACGGCCACCGGTCACATCAAGCGGCCCATGAACGCCTTCATGGTCTGGTCCAAGATCGAGCGCCGGAAGATCATGGAGCAGTCCCCGGACATGCACAACGCCGAGATCTCCAAGCGCCTGGGCAAGCGCTGGAAGATGCTCCAGGACGGCGAGAAGATCCCCTTCATCCGGGAGGCCGAGCGGCTGCGGCTCAAACACATGGCCGACTACCCCGACTACAAGTACCGGCCCAGGAAGAAGCCCAAGCTGGACGCCCCATCCTCCTCCAACAAGCAGGCGGGTCCGGGGCAGCAGCAGTCTCCGGAGAAGAGCCCCGGGGGGAGCATCAGGAGCAGCAGCAGCAAGTCCTCGGCTAAGAAGTGCCCCAAACTGAAAACCAGCAAGCCCGGCCAAATGGGGGGCAGATGCCTGCAGGGGCACCCGGGGCTGGACGAGGACTACCTGAAGGCCAGCAAGGTGGCCAAGTGCGTCTTCATGGACGAGGAGGAAGATGAGGAGGACGAAGAAGAGGAGGAAGAAGAAGAGGACGACATGATGGACCAGCTTCAGGTCCGGATCAAGCAGGAGGAGGACCTGATGGCCTACGGTGCGGCCAAGGTGCCGGCCAGTCCCACCCTCAGCTCCTCGGCGGAGTCCAGCGAAGGGGCCAGCATGTACGAGGAGCCTAGCAGCGCAGGCAACAGGCTCTACTACAACTTCAAGAACATCACCAAGCCCAGCGGCGGGCAGCCCACCACCACCACCGTCACCCTGGCCCCCTCCTCCCGCTCCGGCTCTACCTCACCCAGCGACAGGGACGACCTGCTCTTCGATCTCAGCTTGAACTTCACTCAGAACTCCCAGGCAGCAGAACTGGGGAACCCCAATTCAGGAAACCTCTCCCTCTCCCTGGTGGACAAGGACCTGGACTCGTGCAGCGAGGGCAGCCTGGGCTCACACTTCGACTTCCCCGATTACTGCACCCCAGAACTCAGCGAGATGATCGCAGGGGACTGGTTAGAGGCCAACTTCTCAGACTTGGTATTCACCTACTGATCCAACCACCCCCTGAACCCAAACTCCCGTTTTTTCTATTATTTTAATTTTTTTTTTAATTTTTGTAATTTTTGTATTAATATTTTTGGGCAGGCAACAAAAAACAATCTGGGAAGGGTGGGGGGATTGCATTTTTCTTTTTTAGAAAAATATAAAAAAAAAAACTAAATTCATCAAGATATTGGGATGGGGGGAGTCTTGATCCTTGATTTCCTTGCCTCAGATTTATGGCAGTTCACTGAAAAAATAATGAGTGAAGATGAGGAAGAAGATCACACAAAAAAAAATTAATTCCTAGAAGATTACAAAAAAAAAAAAAATTCCAAGAGAATCTTCTTTGATGGTCAAGGTCTGGAAAATGTTGTGTAGAAATGTCGATTTCTTGGCAGCTGAGCTGATACTCAAGGGGGTCGTTTTGTGTAAACTTATTATTTTTTCGCTGATACATTTTGAATCTGGAAAAAAAAAAACTACAACAAGGACTATGGCAACTTCTTTTTGGAGGGAGAAAACTCAACTCCTCTCTTCTATGCATCCAATTTCTTAAAGCTGCAGGGAGCTGATAAAACACAGGACAACCGCTTATACACTTAAACTGTGAACTGAATTCAATCAAAGAGTTTTTACTTTTTGCAGATCAACAAAACAACAAAAAACAAATGTCTCTGGTTTTTTCACAATGTGATTTTAATTGCCAACTTTTTTTGTAAACTTGTTCCCTTTATACCTCCTTGAAATTCAGACAACCCAGACCTCAGTACAAAATGTAAAAGGTATTGACACATTTTTTTGATACATAAAGCAGACCTCAGTCTTTTTTAAAAATTGAGATATTTTCAGGCGTATTTTTGTACAGTTTTAAAGGGAACATTCCTGCTGTCATTTCGTTTTTTTGTTGTTGTTCAGGCACTTCCTATGGTATTTTTTTTTTTCTGTTTTAGCATGCAAGTCTGTTGATTAAAATGATGTCCTGGTATAAGGAGTAAAAATGGAAGAAAAAAAAATAATCCTTGCATCTAAAAGGCCTTGTGGTTTTTTTTTAAAACCTTATTTTATTTTTTATTTTTTTGTACAGCTGTAGTTCAGATTTGTCCAATATTTGTAGGTAAAGATTTATTGAAATGGTGACATAGGCTCAGCTGTTAGCTTAAAGATTGTATATGTACTGTAATATAGTAGGGTTCTATGTGTATCATATGCTGTGATATGTGGAAAGGGGCCTGACAGAAGGTATGAAACTGGATGCTGGATTTTTTTTTTTTTCTTTATTCTTTTTTTTTTTTAGCAAGAAAAGGCACATGAGAAAGGTTTCTGAAAATGTGCAATATAACCTGAACAGAAACAAGTGAGTACAGATCACCTGCAAATTCTAAAGCAAATGATGGAATAACAGACTTGTGCACTGTCTACATCATTGCCTGTTTTCCTAATGCTGAAAGTCTGTATCTTGATGATTTTAATAAATCAGCTGGAACTGATAGAAACTGGTACTGTTGTCAGTGTGTCTGTAAAGAAAGATCTTTTTTTTGGGGGGGGGGTTTAATTTCTTATCTGGTTTACACTAATCACCAAATCTATAGAGGAGTTTCATTTTAAGGTTGACCATATTAATATATTATTTAAATCCTAAACAGATGAACAGATGTGATGTATGTGCTTACAATCCCTGTACATGATCTGGTGAGGGAATTGACACTGATGACATGCTTAGTCTGACATGTGCATGTCCAGCCTGATGCTTTTTATTAAAGGAACTATTTCTTAGTTTTCATGACATGTATGTACTTTTATTGCACGCTTTTAAGAGGTTTCATCACTGTAGGTGCAGGCATGTGTGCGTACATATGATTAATGCATTCAGACATGTCTGCCTTGTATGATCTACTAAGGACTGTAGGCTACATGCAAGGAAGAGGGTGTGTGCTTCTTGGGGGGGGGGGGGGGGGTGTATCTGGGCGTGTGATAAGAGCTTAGGCTCCAGACTGTAGGTTTTTGCTGTAGTAACATGACACCGGGTTAGTGATTTGTATGCAGCCTGTGTAGGTATCATGACTTGTGTGCTAAACCCCCCCCCCCCCCCCCACCTTCCAGCCCCCTACACATCTGCATCATTTCACACATGGCAGGCTGTCTAGCCAGAGTGCTGCAGATCAAACCCAACCAGCAGACCTGTCCTTTTACACTGAAGCACATAGACTAGCTTTGACTCCTGTAATATTTAGTGGCTAGAGGGCTTTAAATTATTGACATAGGCTGCTGATGGGTCTAGTCTAGTGTGCTGCAGAGAACATATCCTATCTGCCTGGACTGTAATTCCATACACTACCTATTCTACATGCATCCCCATCTGACACACCTGCCCCTGGTTTGCTCAGGTGATCTGACCTTCTCGTCTAACCCTCACCTCTGGCTCCTTTACTAAATACATAGGGATGTACTGTATATGGAATTGTATAAATCTCCGCCTGCAGCCTTTTTTCTTTGAACATCTAGGTATCAAAGAAGCTGCACTGTTCCATGTAATGATTGTGTGAGTGTCTAAAACAGGAGATTACATCATGTTACGCTGGCAAATAATAAATAAGGACAGGCTGGGGATCTAATCCCTTAACAGTATGTCATTGGTTACTTTTAACACTATTCATCGGTGCTAGCTACAGTCCTGATGTTGTTTTTTATTTTTTAACCCAAATACTATAGGGCTGCATGACAGCTAGGTCTATTGCAAGAATAATGCTGTTTAAAAAAAAAAAAAAAGGGGGGATTACTATGCATCTGTTCATGAATAGGCTCTTTGGCAAGCTGCATCCAGACCAACAGCAGGAGATACAGCCCCATGCCCTGGTCAGATGGTCTACAGAACATTTATTGGACAGCCACAATAAAACATAGCATCTGTCTGAGAATAAACCAAGTGAAGGTCTGCTTGGAAAGAGAGAGAGAGAGAATGAAAATCCTTAGCAAATGCCTGCACCCTCGGGGCTTTCCGCTTGTGGTGCCTATAGCCTGCACAGGAGGTGCTTAGACAACATCCATCAATAGCACTCCCATCCCCCCCACCAGACAGCCCTGCGTCTGCTTCCTACACACACAGGACTGGAACCATCCACTGAGGAGAGATGGATATGAAACACAAGACAGCCTCTATCACCAGCACACTCACATACCTTGCAAACAATGCAGTTCAATGCAGGCTGCGTTCTGCTTCTACATTCAGGGATAGCAATTCCCTGATGTTATTTTGTAGCTTGGTATTTAAAAATGATCACAGATTCAGGGTTTCACAGCTGATATTTGTATGCAATCTGTCCCAGTTGTGTGTGTGTGTGTATATATATATATATATATATATATATATATATATATATATATATATATATATATATATATATCCATTGCACATTCAGATGTATGGGTAATCTAATACATTGAGGCAGGATTTTCATGCAAATCAATCCCGCAGAACAAAAGTAAACCAGTATCTCCTCCAGCTTCTGTCTTATCAAGAATCCATTACACTAAAATATGCCTGACGTTATTTCCACTTATACAATTACTTATGACGGACCAGCACCATGTGTGAAGATCATTTGAGAGGCACTTGTTTTGCTAGACCAGTCCAATACTTCTTTTATTGCAGGTTACAAAAAATAAAAAAATCAATGCTACTAAAAATTTGAGTTTCCAACCTTTTTTTCCTGGTTCCTACTTCTTGAGATGTAAAAGGTTGCTGATATGACTTTTCAGAGGGTTTTAAAAAGATAGAGGAAAGAAAAAATAGATCTCTTCGGCTAGTCATCTGTTAAAGGGAACTGATTGATATAAGCTTAGTCCGGTCCTAAGGGTAATTATTCTTAACCCACAAATAAAGGGCCATCTGCTTACAATTACCATTCACTCTGCTAGTAATTTAAGGAGAAACAGCTTCGGTTTCTTTTTTTTTTTTTTTTTTTACTTAACAGCCGAGCATGTAGAAATTAAGAGGCATTTGAAATTCTGTAATTGGGAAAAGCAAAATGGTTTTGGTTTTCAGTTATGGAAAGCAAGAGTGAGTTCTAAGTTTATCTTGCAATACAGAATTCTGTTGTGTAAGCCAATGACACAAATTCTGTTTTATTCAAGCTTGCAAAGGTTGCATATATTGCTATAGAGGCTGTTTATCTTTATGTAGCCAGGTAGTTACATGTAAAAAAAAAAATATTTTTGCTAACCGATAGCAATGAAATAACCCTTTAATCTTTATGCATTAAAAAATCTTTTTGAAGTGTCCTTTTACAACCACTGGGTGTCATGCTGTGCTGTTGAAATCTGTACTTGGCACTAAGGCAAGGAGTGTTGAGGTTGTATCCATTGGTGCTCAGACTAAAGTCACTATATCTGTGTGTACCTCTAAGGCACCTTTAGGTAATTTACGATAGCGTTCTCTAATTCTCTTTTATTGCCCTGCCCCCTCCTTTCACTCCCATCAGAAAACCAATTCACTTTTATAAATAGGTAATAGAAACCACCGTACCGTTTTATTAAACCCAAAATATGATCCACCCAAACAGGTTTTCAGGCTCTGATCTCCAGCATTAATAGCCGTTAGGAAAATATTTCTGCTTTCAATGCAGCTGTGGTTACATAATAAAATTCTGTCTCAGGGCACACTGATACATTGTAAGGGTATTTGCATACACAAATCCAACAGGTTTTTCAATAAAAAAAAAAAAAAAATTCCAAGGTGACTTTTGAAAGAATGACACTGAAATCCTTATTTCATTTTCTATTTAGTATTTGTAGTGTAACCACTGGGGAGTAACACGGTTTGTGTTGATCAACATGAACAATTTACAAGGTTTTTTTTTTTTTTTTCTCAGCGATGAAGAATGTTGACTTAAAAAACAGATTGTGTTTGTCTTTCATTTGCTTAGCAAAGCTCCGCCCCCATGCCATGCTCTCACCTTGCTGATCCCCATGTGGTTCTCATCATGCCGTGAAGCCAAAGGGCTACCTTGTTATTCTATTCATTCCCAGCCACATGTACTTTCATGTTCTTGGTTTTCAACTCTCGCAAAAGTTTCTCGGTGAGACACCTGAATAATACTGTAGATTGACTATGCTGCAATTCAAATGATAGCAGTAAGGTGCCGTATGAAAGACTGATGGGGGTTTCGTTTTAGGGGATACGTGTGCAAAATAGTCAAAAATGTTCTTCTCAATGACAACGTGAGAGATCCTCAAAATATCCACTAAAAATGGAAGCGCATTTTCCTATATAAAATCATTAATTCTTATTATTATGATTATTATTATTGTCGTAATTATAATAGTTTAACTAGCACCAGCAATTTAGGCAGCACTGCACACAAAAATGCATCCAATTCATGAGTTCCGGCCCCACTGATGCTTAAAGTCTTAAATTGGCCATACAACAGGATGACCAGCATCTAATCCAGATTGTGTCGCGATTTTCCTTGGAACACACACAATGCATCGCGCGAGTCATTGAAATCGTGCACTCGGGCCTGAAATCGTTCTAAAGTATGGCCAGTATTAGGGGTTTATTCATGAAGTGTGCCAGTGGAGCAGTTGCCCATGACAACCGATCAGCTTTAATAATTTGCCACGTGCATTTTATAAAACTACACATAACAGCTAATTGGTTGCCATGGGCAACTTCTTAACTGGCTCACTGCTTCTGAATAAACCTGTTAATTGCCTAAATACAAGTAGAAACACCTGCAATAGTGCTAATATTGTTAAAAATCCAATTAGCTTGGAAATCTGTTTTTAGAGCGTGAGAGGAAATCTGATGACATGGAGGAAATCTACGCAAACACAGGGGGAGTTATAAACTCCCCACAGGTTGACTATAACTGGGAATTGAACTTGCAACCTCAGTTACAGTAGGTAGTCAGTGCTGCTAATTGGTATGCCACCAAGCTAGCTAATAATATGTAAGCAGATGAAGCTGTGGGTGCCAGTTGTAGACAGGCAACTGAGCACGGCCGGCCCACCGATTTCAGCACTTAGAGGTAAATGCTAGGTAATACTTATGGGCCCTACATATGCAGAGATGTGTGCCAGAGATACATAGCGGGAGATTCAGCACAAGAGATTTCACTCTTGTGGCTCATTTCAGACAATGAGCCACATACAGAGAGATTTGTGTCAAATTGGGAGATTCAGCACGAGAGATGTCAAATCTGTCACGACTGTCACAGCCGCACATGCCATCAAACTGCACTGTGTATGTATGTATGTATGTATGTATATATATATATATATATATATATATATATATATATATACACACACATACATATATACACATATACATACAGTTTATAAATATATATGTATATATATATATACACACACACACACACACACACACACATATATATATATATATATATATATATATATATATACACACATACATATATACACATATACATATATATATATACATATATATATATATATATATATATATATATATATGTGGAGGTGGTATATATTGGTGCACATATGAATGAGTGCGTGAGTCCCCCACCCCAGGATGGAGATATGAAAAGATATTACATTGGTGGTATAGTTATATTCGCCCCCCAAACATTGGTGGCACAGTGGGAAAAAAACAAAATATACTTACCTACGCCGGAGTCCAACATCGCAACCTCTCTGTCCCGCGGCGTCATCAGGAGGGGGCGGCGGTCTCCGGCGGTGTGACGTCATCGGCTCGGCGGTGGTCTCCGGCGGTGCCTGATGTCATCAGGATCAGCGTTGGCGGTGGTGTCCGGTGTCCACTGTCCTCTCAGGTGCAGCGGCGGCGTTCAGCGGGGCTTCAGCCGCTCAGAACAGCCCTGCTCATCTGCCCGCGGCCACACATGCGGGAGATGAGCAGGAGCTTTCTGAGCGACTGCTCTGAATTGTACAGCCCGTCCGTTCTGAATCTTTGACAGATTCAGTACGGCTGGTGCGCGCATGCAAATCGCTGTGTGGGCTATATACACAGCGATTTACATGCATTTTCAGGCATTTTCTGAGTGATTTAGTAAAATCGCTCAGAAAATGCCTGAAAATTGTGCTGTGTGTGGGGCCCTTTACTACAGTGTGTAATAAGCAAATTGTTACAGGTAATATATGGGCTATATTTAGGGTTACCATACTATCCTTTTAACTGGGTTACTAATGAATAACTTGGGTACTGTGGGGTACCTGGATGATAGGTCGACAGTACCTAAATCAGGGATGGGGATCCTTTGGCCCTCCAGCTGTTACTGAACTAAAAAATCCCAGCATGCACTGCCACGGTTTTGCTATTTGGTCCTGCTAAAACTGTAGCAAAGCATTCTGGGATGTGTAGTTCAACAACAGCTGGAGTGCCGAAGATTCCCCATCCCTGACCTAGATAGACAGTCAGTAGGTCAACATGCAAGAGACCGACATTGACAAGCAGTCAACAACATAAAAAATTGACACATGAAAATATCGACATGAGTTTCCTCCCCCCCCCTATCCCCCCCCCCCCATTTTTGGACATTTTCATACTTTAACTGCTATGGGCCAGTAGTCCACTTCTTCATTGTTTTTACGGCTTAATATATCCGGCTTTTTCTTTTAACTAAGTTGTACATAATATGTTTGAAAGATGAAAGTCTACATGAAATGCACTCATAACGCACACAATGGAGGTTTCCAGTTCATGAGCTTATTCAATATTTATGAGCATAATAATCCACTATTAGCCATTGGCATGACTGAGACATTATAATGCTGCTCAATTCGCTAGGAACCAATGACACCTCTGGGACACATGTAAGAAGCCTATCATTAGGCTGAGAACCGCTAATGTCATCTGCTTCTTCTGGCTTAGGTAGTAAATCTAGCTGGGGCCATAGGTGAAACAAAGAATCTGATGGCAGATAAGAATGACTTGGCCCATCCTGTTTATCGTCTCTCATTAATATCTGGCCATATATCAGGACGACCTGCTCACAATCACAATTGTGCCAAGATTTCCCTTCAACTTCCCGGCAGTCCCAGACTCATGAATTGGTGGTTTTTGTACACACAATGTACTCACAATATGCACACAATCCGTCATATGATCCAGCTGCTCCATAGTGTCCTGAAAACTGCCACTCCAATGAGGCTGGTTGTATGACCCGTCATACGACCGGTGGCGTGTGCTTAAAAGCACTTTGGACCGGCTCCCAATCACAACTGATCAGACGTGCAGCAAGGCTGATTAACGGACCAACCACTCAACCCGTGGGACCACGCATCGTGCGATCATGTGCACAGGATGTAAATGCAATTTGCCGCACGACCCGTCAAGATTGTGCGTTTGGTTCCAATGTGGTTCTGGTGTATGGGAGCCTAAAGACTGATAAGTAAATTTAAATACTTGTGTTTGGATTTATAATAACATTGATTAGAAGAGATCTCAAAGATCTGTTCTTGGACCAGTCCACTTTTAATAAATATATATTATTACTATAGGTACTGATGACAAGCATGTCTCTTTGCATATTTATATAAGGGTAGACACTAGGGATGACCATTGTTGAATTTGCCATCGATGGTTGCCGTCGATCGTGCCATCAAATGTCCATCCATTATGTCATACTATGCAATGGATGACCATCAATGTTTGTACCTACAGATGGTCATCCATTTTCTTTGACTGATTGGCTTGTGGGCCAATAAAAAAACTGGGTTGGTGCTTTATGGGTGTCAAGGGCGGAGCTATGCTCCATGTCCCAGCCCGTTTGGGAAAAAAAGAAAAAGAAATCTATTCATTTATGCTTGTCATCGATGGAGGGAAGCCATCTGGATCTCCCCCATCGATGTCAAAACTATTCTATATCGGCCATAAATCATTGATTATTTTGAATCATCGATTGCCATCCCTAAGACACACACAGGGATTAGAACATTGCATCACTGCGTGTCAACTAGAACAACCTCCGATGTCTCTTCTCCCTTCAGATACCTGCATTGGGGGTTACTTCTCCGACCAATCCTCTCAATAGCATGGCGCTTCAGTGATACATCATTTCTCTGACTTTTCCAACAAGGTTGCCTCACATATCATTCAACAGAGCCATTATGTGTGATGGGGTATTTTTATAATTTGGGAGCTGTGAGGACTTATGCAATTTGGGGACTGGTCAGGATATTTTAAAGTGGACACTTAAACAGAGCAAATGGAGAACCAAATATATATAAAGAACAAAAATTAAACAAAAACAAATTACAATAGTGTAGATGTTCCAAATAATATATCCATTCCATCACTAGTGTTTCCAATAGAGAACATGATGATCAGGGAAGGGGGGTTATTCTGATTCACTCAGAAAGGCACAATCACTTTCTAATTGACAAAACCATGGCCCTTATTCAGATCTGATCGCAGTACAAATTTGTTCTCAAAATGGGCAAAACCACGTGCAATGCAGGTGGGGCAGATGTAACATGTATAGAGAGAGTTACATTTGTGTTTTTTTTTTTGTTTCTGTGCAGGGTAAATACTGGCTGCATTATTTTTACACTGCAATTTAGATTTCAGTTTCATAACACCACACCCAAATCTAACTCTCTCTGCACATGTTACATTAGCCCCACCTGCAGTGCACATGGTTTTATCCATTTTGAGAACAAATTTGTACTGCGATCAGATCTGAATAAGGGCCATATGCAGGGCCGGATTATAATGGAGGCACAAGGGGTCAGTGCCCCTGGGCCCCCCACTAGCTAGGGGCCCCCCTGTGGTTGGCATGTATTTAAAAAAAAAAAAATTTTTAGCTAAAGGTTTTATGCATGGGAGTCGTTTAGTGCTGCAGCTTCACCTATCTGCCAATGTGACAATGATTAATGGTGCTGAGCATTGGGAGCCAAGGCACACTGATTGCACAAGTGTGCAGTGCATTACTGGGAGTTGACTAAGTCCCATGACACTTTAAACCAGAGGGCAGAGGCTGAGAGGTTTGTGCTGAGCTCTAATTGGTGGAGCTCATTACATGCCCATGGAGAACAGCAGCAGCAGCTTTGTCATGAGAGGGTTTATAATCAAAGGCAGCACTAGGACTGTGAGGTCTCCTACAGAGTAAGGTGCAGAGGGACAAACACAGGCTTTTCATATGGTATGTATTTATGTGTATGTGTGTGTGTATGTATATATATATATATATATATATATATATATATATATATATATATATATATATATATATATATATATATATGCAGTTAACCATTGACCAAGTTTATTCTGCCTTTTCTCAGTGTTTTGACAATGTAATATTCCCCCATGCAGTGTGCAAGGGGCCCCCCTGGCTAAATTACCCCGGGCCCCCGAAGGCTTAATCTGGCTCTGGCCATATGCACTGCAGGTGGGGCTGATGTAACATGTGCAGAGAGTTAAATTTGGGTGTTTTATTGTTTCTGTGCAGGGTAAATACTGGCTGCTTTATTTTTACACGGCCATATAGATCTCACTTTGAAGTACAACCCCCACTCAAATTTAAATATCTCTGCACATGTTACATCTGCCCCCCTGCAGTGCATATGGTTTTGTACTTTAGAGAGTGATTGTGCCTTTCCGAGTGAATCAGAATAACCCCCTAGATGTATGAATTAGTAAAAAGAGTGAAGTAAGAGTGGATCAGTTACCTATGGTAACCTATCAACTTTTAGGTAACATTTATCGAGTGCGTTCTATAAAATACATAGCAGCTGATTGGTTGCCTTGGGCCACTTCTCTGTAGGCACGCTTCTCCACTCTTTTCATACATCTATGATGTGAGAAAGTTCTCCTCCTGGAGGATCAAATACATTTATGTGGTTATTTTTTCACTCTCAACCATGTAACTTAAATATTGTTGATTTTACAAAATTATTTATTGTGTCTCCCAGCATAATAAAAATAAAATAAAAACAAATACCACTGTTACAAAGAAATGTAATAAAAAAAGCAAAACAGCAAAAAAAAAAAAAGGGGTGGTTGTGGGTAATTAGAGGCCACTTTTCATTTTCTTTTTAAATTATAAAAAAAATATATATATTTTTTAATACTTTTATTAAATTTGTGACACATAAACTAGTATAAAAATGTTCATTTAGTTGTCCTTTTAGGCCATTTTTTTACCCCCAAAATTATATTTATTTATTGGCCCAATTAAGCTATTTAAAAGCTTCCAGATGCCTAATTAATCATTAGGGAGGGTTCCCAAGGGATTTTGGAACAAATCCCAACATTATTAACTGACTGTAAAATACAGATTTGCACCTGCTCTAGTGGGGTGCGGATAAAAGATATTACTCTGAAAATGGAATATGAATTTTGTATTGATTTGCACATGTAATCTGCAATGCGAGTTTGCAGTGATGTCACCTCGCAGGACTAAATTCTCAGCTGACTAAATTCAGCACCATGGGCCTGATTCAGAGTCGGGAGTTAAGCAGAAAAGAGTAAGTAATTTTGCACCTTGGTAAAACCATGTTGCACTGCAGCAGAAAGTTTTAGATTTGCCTGACATAGAGGTTTCTTTATACCAGTGGTTTTCAACCTCAGTCCACAAGGACCCCCAACAGTGCCCGTTTTCCAGGTCTCTACACACAATTAAAGGTGAAATAATTAGCTCCACCTGTGATCATTTAAAAGGCGTCAGTGACTAATGAGTGCAACTGTGCACCTGCCAGGTGACCTGTCAAACGTGCACTGTTGGGGGTCCTTGAGGACCGATGTTGAGAACCACTGCTTTATACCAATAGGATGGTAGGCCACTGCTAGCATACCTTGCTCTTGATGGTTGGCAACTGTTGCTATGGAGACAAGGCCCGACCTGACATGATCACAACACAGTGATCAACGTCCCTCTTTTATACATAGAAAAAAGCTCCATGAGTAAGGTGTCTGACTGCAATATGGAAGTGCATGGGTTCAAATTCTGAGTGTGTCATTATTATGAAATATGTGCTTCAAATAAAGGAGGAAGTGCCTGAACGTCCTGAATATGTCTGCTAAGAAATATGTGATCTTAAATAAAAGATATTGTAACTAAATGCCAAAAATCTCTGAACTTGAGTGAATGATAGTATAAGAGGATTGGCGTTGAAATCCATTTTCTTGGCAGTGGCCTGTAAGTAAGTATGTAAATATCTTGTGAGAAGGGGCATCATGGTAAGCAAATTCACTGTCAGCCAGGCTCGCCTCATGTCCCTGTTTGAAAAATATGGAGGGGGGGTAGTGGTTTTTCTGGCCAAGGACAATGCAATTTTCTTATTGTGGCTCTTAACGTCTATGATGCTTTTTCCATACGTGTGGATAAAGAAGATGAAATTATTTATTTGAACTGGACTAAATGAAGCCCCTTGTTTTATGAGTGAAATATCAATTTCATCTAGTTTGTACCCTTCTGCATGGAAAAGAGTGCCAGAGATAGGGTACATAAAGAACTGTGGATCTGTAATCTGGCAGTTAATGCAGCTGACCACCGGCATAATATACAGCATACATAGACAATTGCACTAATATTGAGTAGGTGTTTGTGTGTCTGGTGCTAAGCCTCTCATACACTAAGCCAGGGTATCATATGCAGGGCTATTTTTCAGCAGGCTCCAGCAGGAACTTAGGCCCTTATTCTAGTTCACTCTTTCTGACAAAATATTTCTTAGATGGACAAAACCATGTGCACTGCAGGTGAGGCAGGAGTAAAACCCCACCCAAATGTAATTATCTCTGCACAAGTAACACCTGCCTCGCCTGCAGTGCACATGGTTTTGTCCATCTAAGAAATATTTTGTCAGAAAGAGTGAACTAGAATAAGGGCCTCAGTTCCTGCTGGAGCCTGCTAAAAAATAGCACTGATCATATGCATATATATTATATGTGATTTAATTCACTACCCCATGTATCCTTGATGCATCAGTGACAATCTCTGGATCCGATGTGCATGGAACTGCGCATCGGATCGTAATCGGAGGTAAATGAAATACAATATGACACTTTTTACACAATTTATCAGCCCAGTGCTTTGTTATCATGTGGGAAAGGTCCATATCAAATTAGTGTAATGGGGGCCTTTATTCTCCGATATCAACCAATAGATGATTTTTTTTTTAAATCGATTGATCTTTCACATAGGATATCTCCTAACTTTATTTCAACACCAATTATAAGACCATTTTTTCAATCTACAACCGGGGTGGTGTCTTGTGTGGCAGTACAAAGTAATGTACTGTATTCCTTCTGCTTCTTCCCTTCACACATTGGGCGGTATTCAATGAGCCTGATTCGCCAGGTTTTTATGGCGAATTTGTGCTGTTTGGCGAATTTCTGTCAAAAACGGTGAATCACCCTATTCAATGACCACATGGCGAATACATTTGAAGGTTTTTTTCGCCATGATTCACCGAGTAGCAATCGCTATCTTTTTATGGTGAAGTGGAATGTGAACTTTTAAAATAAAGTGTTTTGTTTTTTACATTTGGTGTCAAAAAATCAGGAATTTTATTCTGAGGAGGGGCATGCTATTTTTATTCATGTGCTGTAAGCACATGAATATATATTTAATTTTAAAAATAATATTTTTTTTTATTATTTTTTTTTTTTACACAGCATCCAGCAGGTGGTGCCAGAGCGGAGCCGCTCATTACATATTCATATATTCACTGCACGATCATTACGATCCTGTGTAGTGAATATACGCTCGTCTGCTGGCACCCCCGGGGGGGCAGCCTGTGCTGCCTGGCACCCGGGGAGCACACCTAACCCCCCACAAAGGTCTGGGCTAGGCAGAGAGACTACCATCTCTCTGCCTGGCACCGTCCTGAGGCTCCCTGCGGCAATCACCGCAGGAGCTCATATTCGCCAGTCAGGGGCTTGCTGCCCCTGACTCGTTGAATACCGGAGCCCGCCGGCTCCGGAACGTGGCGAATGTGCAGCGAATCCAAAAAAGGATTCGCTGCACCTCGCAGGTATTCACATTGAATACCGCCCATTGCTTTTCCCAGACCCAGTCTGTATTGCCAATTGCTTCTGTGCTCTGAGGTTTAGGCCCTTATTCTGGTTCACTTACAAAGGCACAATTCCTTCTCAAATGGGCAAAACCATGTGCACTGCAGGGGGGCCAGATGTAACATGTGCAGAGAGAGTTAGATTTTGGTGAGTTATTTTGTTTCTGTGCAGGGTAAATACTGACTGCTCTATTTTTACACTGCAATATAGATCTCACTTCGAAGTGAAAACCCCACCCAAATCTAACTCTCTCTGCAGAAGCAGAGCACATAGTTTTGTCTATTTGAGAAAGAATTTGCCTTTGCGAGTGAACCAGAATAAGAGCTGGTGAATTTAGAGTCACTTAAGTTTTATTTCTTCAGTGCCCCAGGCCTGATCTGCCTTCAGCTATCTCTACAAATGAATAGGCTTGTGTTTGCCAGGTAACATAAGGGCAAGAGCAATGGACAATGAGGATGAAAGGATTATTTCACAAAAGCAGAAGAAAAACTTGGCAACACATTTACTGTAGCAGCCATACGCCTATATTAATACATATGCTGTATATTTTGCAGTCACTGGTAACTATGAATTTTTTACCACTGTGAAATAATTTGGGGTCAACGCTGATTGACTGTAAGCCCTAAACAGTATGTATCTATCATGAATGCAGGTATTGTATGGATATATCGGCCTATGTGTTGGTTAGGGTCCTGCGCCATTCCCATGGCTTATGTGCCTACCTTGGACCAGCAGTTTTATTGGCATTGTGGGAGGGAGGCCTGGCCCTCTGGTCTGACCAGCGCTGCCACTTTGGATCTTCTGGGGAGCTGTCTCATCCCGATGGAAAGATGGCCGCACTCTCACCAAGTGTAGGTGAATGGAGGCCACATGTACAGTATGCATGCAGCATTTAGACAGTTGCAAAAGAAAACTGGTAGAGAAGAACTGGAGCAGAACCCAATGAGGGAATGACCATACCCCTATGATGTGCACCAAACATTGAGAGGTGTGTGTATGTATGTCATATTAATGTTACACACACACACACACACACACCATAGGCAGATTTTATTATATAGCCAGTGACCCCTCTTCCCCATTACATTTATCCTATAGCCAGTGCTCCTCCCCCAGTTACATTTTTCCTGTAACCCACCCACCAGTTACATTTATCCTATAGCCATTCCCCCCCCCCCCCCCCCCCCTAGTGACTTTTCGGGTGAGAGCAGGAGAGGGGCATATAGCGGGCATGGATGACAGGTGGCCGCAGCATGGCTATCTCCGCAGCGCAGCAGCACAGCATAGAAGCAGGAGTATGTAGGAGGCTGCATCAATCGCACCACACTGAACTTTCCCCACACTATGATGGGCGCTTTGTGAGTCCTGCACCTGGAGGACACTTCCTCCTCCTCTCCTTTCTCCTACCGGCCAGCAGTTGGAGTTATGGGAGCACTCCCTCCACCCTGTCCTATCCTTGCATGACTCCTGTCACCTGTACTGTAACTGTTCCCACCCACCTGGTTGCTCTACTGTCCCTGCTTCTGCCTTCCACCAGTGACAGCTTAACTCCTTGCATTTGCATAGCCCAGGAGTAGAACTGCACATATGATTGGAGGCAGAAGGAGGTGGGCCTATTTCCTTGGCTGTTCGCTGTTGTCCAGGGCAACCTAATGACCATCGGATGGAAAGGAGAGTGAGGTAAGATAATTAGCAATGGGTAAATCCTGCCCATTTGTTTAGTGATGCAGCTCGGAGCACCGCCCCTCAGTGGCAGATTGCTGTGCTCCCAGAGGAGGGGGCGGGAGTCAGGGGGTCAGTGCGGGAGACAGTAAACTGCCCCTCCTAGAAGAAAAATCTAGATCCTCTCTTGACCCCCCTTTTACATTCCTCCTATAACCAGTGCCCCCCCCCCCCACCCAAGTTACATGTATCTTAAAGTCAGTGCTCCCTACTGCAGAGAGTACTGCAAATCTCTTTGCAGTTATTGAGTCGATCCTCTCTTCTGTCCTCCCTCAGACTCCTGATGATGTCTTGTCCCCACCCACAATAAACAGTGGCCACCCAGAAACGGAGTGTCATCTGCTATCACTCTAGCATGGCAGTGGAGCAGGTGGACAATGCTTCATTAACTGGAAGATGTGGCCTCTACCCCACAGTGCCATGCCCCCTTCTTGCAATCCTGCGGCTTAGTCGCACGGCCTAACATATCTGCGGCACCTGTGAAGTTGGCGGGCGCCAGTACTATGACATCATCATGCACTGCCCGTTTCCTGCTTCCATCATTTTGGTTTTGGCCTCTCGGATGGTGACACCCTGCTGCACCCCCTTTTTGACACCACTAAAAAGGGGCGGTCTGCAACATCTTTAACTTTTCATTCCAACTCATCTGCTCAAAAATCTCTATTTTGTGTGTGGCTAAAGATTTCAAGTGAAAGTGTTGTGTATACATGTACACATCTGTCCAGTTCCTCTCTCTACCATGGTACCGGCCGGCCCTGTGCTACGGTGGACCAGAGAGGACGGCATATTACTTAGCATAAATCAGATCTGCTAACACTTATCCAGGCCGTCTACAAATGTTTCATCCACCTCGCCACATTCTCTAACCAAGGCACCGTGCAATAAATTGTATCATAATTTACTGAGACACATGGTTCCCTGAAATACTTTATAACTTTATTCCTGAACTTAAAAGCACACTCCAAAACAAGCCTGCTTTTCTGTCCACCCTCTCAGGGTCATGATTTATATATCTGAAATAAAAAGTAAATCTGCAAACCAAGGGATTTTTATTTTCCCTTTCAGACCTGGTGAAATGTATGTTTTGTAAGTAGTACAAACTGGTTTTGCAAAGCTTTGCCATCTGTAACAGTCAGAGCAAGGAACTTTAACTTGGAGCCAAGATGTCTGCTAGACGTACAAGGTACACTGGAGAAACATATTGCACATAGTAATCTGGCCGTACACATTAAAAATGTTAAAATGATACTATTGTAAACATGTTTATATAAGGTGCGTTACTACATTCACTAATAAATTACCTCTTTTTTTTTTAGGATTTTTCTACTAGCAGAGTAATTACATTATAACATTAATGCATTTTATCATCAACATTGTTTCTACTGGTCTTGTATGCCAAATTCCCAAATTAAGTAGGCAAGCAAAATAAGTGGAAGAATATATATACTTTACATTTTTTGCAAATAATATCTTAGTAATATATATTGATTTGTTTTAGCTGTCTGGGATGCAGACGGTGAAAATACCGACAACCATTGGTAGACAGCCCAAATACTGACACATTGAAAATGCTGACATTCATTAAGCCAAATGGTTAAAAAATTTTTTGGGGATTTACCATTTGGTGTTGGGCCCTAATTAGGGTGGCCAATCGTGGGATGGGGATCAGCAAGATCCCGGGATTTGGCCACAAAAAGGCCAGGATTTCATGCGCAGTCTAATGCTGGACAGCGTCTGAACACCCGCTCAGACGTTGCCTGGATTCTCCCGTCAATGGCTGTATGGCTCTGCACAGGCCACACACCTGTTCTGCCCACCTGGCTCCCATCTGCCCGGCTCCCAGCTGCACTGCCTATACTGCCCGCGCTGCTTGCCCTCCACACTGACCTCCTGGCTCCCGCACTGACCCCCTGACTCCCGCCCGCTCAGCACCGCACCAGCCTGGCTCCAGTCTGCACCGGCATATAGTAAGTAAATATGCGGTGCGGGCGGGAATTTTTTTATTAGGGGAGCCAATATAGAATCCCTGGATTGAGGATTTTCCAAACAAGAATCCCGGGATTGGAAAAATGCCCTGGGATTGGCTTCCCTAGCCCTAATGACATGGACATCTGACCCCACCCCTCTAGCTGCTTCTCTGCTCCAGGTTTCTCCTGGATAAAAGTATTATAATGTGTAAGCAACTATGACTTACAAACACAAACCAGGCCCTTTGTAAGAGTTTACCTCAGGCTGGGTTGAAATTGTGAGGTGGAGAGGATGAAATGACTGGTCTTGGCCATTTGGTGTACAATCTGGCATTGGACCTTTATGGGGACAAGTGACTATGTCCTGATTCAGATTATGCAATGCCTATGTAGTATACAGTACGGCCATTTTGTAACTGATCTTACATCCCAGTCGTACTGCGTATGTTCCACCCCAATGATCTGGCATTGGCGGCCACAGTAAGGATTCATTCAGAAAGTGATTGACAGTAGGGGACATTTAGGGAAGGTAACGTGGAGTTACTAAGAACATTATTTAATTGACTATTCTGAGACAGATGTTGCTCTTTGTATGCAGCCGATGGGATTGGCAAAGTCCCCAGTGGGCTTCTCAATAGAAATCCAGATCGTTGCAGAATTTGAATTGAACTGGTACAAATTAGGGAAATGGTGTGGCCATGGGTAAAGGGTGTGTGGCCCTGGCCCCTTTCCTATACTTACAATGGCCAGCTGGAGACCCCAAAAAAGGTCATAAAAAAAACAGTAGTGTACCTGCCAAAAAGTTACAGTTGGAGGGTATGGGGTAGCTCCTTGTCACTGATGGCATGCACAGAACTTCTATTCATTGGTGACAGAAGGACAGGGGCGTGGTCAGCAGCTCACAGACCGCTGGAGAAGCACCTCAGTGACAAAAACAGCAGGCATGGCTCATAAGGGTTTCATTCCTACAAATCCATGCCCCTTCTATCCAGGCCTGATCCCCTTTTCGGGTGTGTGCAGTGTGCACCAGTTCCGAGTTGAAGATCCTGGATGTTAGGAGATATGTGATATGGTTGCATACATACGGAAGAGGGAGTTCTATTTCACATGAGATCTTGCTATAGGCAACCAATCAGCTACTTTCTATTATCTTCTAGAAGCTATTAAATAAATAAAAAGTAGATTTTGATTGGTTGCCCATAGCAACATCCCATCTAAGTAAATTCACCCCAAAGTGTCTGTATTTGCTGGTAGCCACAAAAAAGGAAAAAACCCCCCCTAGAAGTTGAATCCATAACAAACATATGAGATTAAGTAGTACGCCTCACAATGCCATGTCACCAGGGGCCTTATTCTGGTCTGTGCGGCCGGAGCCGAATATGCGGCCAGGACCGTGCGTCCTAAACCCCGCCTTTCGTACGGATCGCTCACTCCGTCCGAATGCGGTAAGCCGCTGACCGCACGGAGCACGAGTGGATTTCTCATGTATACACCTCCTCCATCTCTGGGAACCTCCCCCATCATTCGATGGTCGCATACCATCGAATGCAGGACCGAGTGGTCCACCAGCTCCCGCGAGCTCAGACCACTCGGGCATTTCTCCGTGCAAAAGCAGGGATCTGGGCGGGCAGCTGACATCCGGCAATGTCATATGTCCGCCCCCTACACGTGCGTCACGGCCGCATTACCATACGTACGCCCATTGTTTTCATGGGAACGCCCATGAAACGCGGGGCGTATGCATATGTTAATGAGGCCAAACAGCCCTTCACGCCCCTCTCCTCCCCCTGTTCGTAGTGTAAACAATTCATGCGGAATTTGGACGTATTACTTACACTAGACGCTTAATTTTCCCCAAATGGGAAGCAGCGGGGGGGGGGTTAGAGTCTAGCGTTACTTCTCACCCTTTCTACTGACAACTTAAGGTCTCTATTTCGTTTTTTATATCCTTACTTAAGCACGACCCCTTATGTACTAGCAATAAGTAATTGTTATGTTTCATATTTGAATAAACATGAATAATTGTATTTGTCCTGCAATTGATTCCGCTCATTGCTCATGCTGATGCCTGGTTTTCTGCGGCCAGCTGCGTGCACGCCCCCCTCAAACCCCCGTGTAATATACATCGAGCGGCATGATGACATTTATTGTCCCATCTTCTTGTACACAATCGGACATTATTGAGGTCAATAGTACTATTTTATGATTACGCTTTTATCCGTTTGCATCCTGACGGTCATTATATCTTTTTAAGGTGCTACTAAGTTACATTAACCCAGCTTGGCAGCTTACTATTGAAATGTTAAACCACATTCAGGGGAAAAGAAAGAGGCCGTAATATAATGGTGATCTTTCATGTGTAAATGCTGACTGCATTATCAGGAGGGACAATTAAATATAAAGGCAGGGTACAGTTGTTTGTTACTGTGACCCCCCCCCCCCTCCCAACACACACACACAAACACAAACACACACACACACACACACATTTATGAATCTATATGTGTCTACATTACTGTAATATAATTATAAATGAATACATAGGGCCTTATTCTGATCGGTGCGGCCGGATCCGAATATGCGGCCAGGACCGTGCGTGCAAAACCCCGCCTTCCATACGGATCGCCAACTCCGTCCGTACGCGGTAAGAAGCTGGCCGAACGGACCGCACGTGTATTTTTCATGGAATACGCCTCCTCCATCTCAGGGAACCTCCCCCATCATTCGATGGTCGCAGACCATCGAATGCAGGACCGAGTGGTCCACCAGCTCCCGCAACCTCAGACCACACGGACATTTTTCCGTGCAAAAGCAGGGATCTGGGCGGGCAGCTGACATCCGACGATGTCATATGTCCGCCCCCTACACCTGCGTCACGGCCGCATTACCATACGTACGCATATGGTAATGATCCCAAATAGCCCTTCACGCCCCTCTCCACCCCCTGTTCGGAGTGTTCACATTTCATGCGGGATTTGGCCGTACGCCCCGCTCGCACATGCGCAGAGACGCCTCTGCACATGCGCAGACACAAAACATCGGCGGCACGAACGCACGCAGATATTACCGCACCAACCAGAATAAGGGCCATAGTGAGCAATAAAATGCAGCGATTCAGTGCACTGAGTTTGATTCTGAGTACCAAGGATCTCACCTCATAGACACAAAGGGGAAATCTTACTAAGACAGAAGTTTTATTTCACATAGGATGGGCAACCTATCAGATCCTGTCTATTATCTTCTAGAGGGTGCTAAATAAATAAGGAGATTTGGATTGGATTGCCCCTAGCAACATCCCATGTGAAATAAAACTCCCATCTTAGTAAACTCCCTCAAAGGGGTCAATGCTATAGGGTCTGATTAATCAGACATGTGGGACTTCGTCGAGAATGCCTATACAGGTCGAGTATCCCCTATCCGAAATACTCGGGACCACGAGGATTCCGGACAGGGGAATTTTTCGGTTTTTGAAATAATTTTATTACGGCATACTTACCTGTCCCCTGATGGTGTCTGGTGGTCCCTCAGCGTCCACGCAGTCCCCGGACATCCACAGCAGGCCTCCGGCATCTTCTCTGGGTCTCCAGCAGTCCCAGGAATGCATTTTGCGGGTGTGTGCGCGCACCGGTGACGTCACCGGCGCGCGCGCACACTCGCGCAATGCATTCCTGGGACCACTGGAGACCCTGGATAAGATGCCGGAGGCCTGCTGTGGACGCCCTGGGACTTGGTAAGTTTGAAAAGAGGGTATGGGGGGGGGGGAATTATTCGAATGATTCCAAAAACCACGGTTTTTGGAATAATTCGGATAATGGATGCCCGGATACGGGATACTCGACCTGTATTTTTAAATTGGCAATCAATTACAAGTTGGTTTTGCCTTGTAAATGTTGTTTGAGAAAAAAACGGCATTCTCGCTGGTGCGGTATTTGAACCCTATTAAATCTACCCCAAGTGTTGCGTTTACTACTATGTACATAAGTTCTACTTTAAATTGGACACGACTTGGCCGCATCTTTCTGTCTGTGGAAGAGAGTTTCCGGATATGAATTAAGCAGTGCGAAGCTGCCTCCCGTAACCATCCTGATTGGTAGATGAATGGATACACGCATTATCATGTAGTAGTTAACCGGTAACAAGGCTGCCAGCAATACTCTCTAGCTAGCTAATACAAAGACTGGTGCTTTTGGATTAAAGGGTCGACAGTTTCTCGATAGTCAATAGGATGCAATATTTAGACCACAGGTTCTCAAAGTCGGACCTCAGGACCGCACACAGCGCATGTTTTGCAGGTCTCCTCACAGATTCACAAGTAAGATAATAATCTCCACCTGTGGGTCTTTTAAAATGTGTCAGTCGGTAATGAGAGCACCGGTTGGGTGACCAGAAAAACGTGAACTCTGTGGGGTCCTGAGGACCGATTTTAACAACCACTGTTTTAGCCAAAGTCAGAATTTGCTTGCTATTTGAAGGGCCCCAATCATAGAAGCACACACACACATACAGTACTTTCTCCCCACTGGTTGTAATCATCAATTGGGAGTCCCACAGATTATGGACATTGGTGCTGAGATCAGTTTAAATATAAAAATAAAAGTTTGGGGTTATGTGTTTTGAAATAGGGAAGTTCCCTCTTTCAATTTAGATATAAGCTACAGTAATGCGTACTAATAATAATAATAATAATAATAATAATAATAATAATAATAATAATAATAATAATAATGATAATAATAATGTTATTTATATAGCACTTTTCTCCTATAGGACTCAGAGGGCAGTATTCAATGAGGCCAATTCGCCATGTTTCACTGCGAATTTGTGCAATTTTTGGGTTGGAAGATGATTTTTTGTGTCAGAAAGCGAATCACCCTGTTCAACGTGCACTTTTCACTGTCTGCGAACAGTGAATGACGGACAATTCGCCATCTGATAGTCTCCGCAATTTTCAATGTGATTCGCCGTGAGTGTATTCAATGAGAAGATGGCGAATTGCTTTCTAAGTCATTTTCGACGTGTGTCACCGGGTAGCAATCGCCATCTTTTTATGGTGAAGTGGAATGTGAACTTTTAAAATAAAGTTTAAAAAAAAAAAAAATTGGTGATAAAAAATCAGGAATTCTATTATCTGAAGGGGCATGCTATTTTTATTCATGTGCTTACAGCACATTAATATATATATATATATTTTTTTACACATGACAGCCAGCAGGGGCCCGGGAGCCGAGAGCCGCTCATTACATAGTCATATATTCACTGCTCCCGATCATTACATATGCACGATCGGGAGTAGTGCTAGCGTCTTCCTACCCAGTTCCCTGCTGGCTCTCCCGGGGGGCAGCTTGTATTGCCTGGGTCCCGGGGAGCCCTCTTTCCCCCCCCCAAATACATTCTGGGGCTGGCAGGGAGACTTCCATCTCCCTGCCTGCCGCCGTACACCGCAGGGGTTAAGATTCGCCGCCAGGGGCAGCGACCCCCTGCGGCATTGAATACTGGGACAGGGAGGGCTGGCAAAGAAGGCTCCAGCCCTCTGGAACATGGCAACAGTGCAGTGAATCCTGAACAGGATTCGCTGCACATGCCAAATTTAGTCATTGAATACTGCCCAAAGTGCTTGCATTAGCCTTTTACAGCACAAAATACAAAACAAACGTACAGTAACAACTTAACAAGAGACATTAGTGAAATGCTTGGATGAACAGGAAAGTCTTGAGTCGATATTTGATGTTTCCAGAGTGGAAGTTTCTCAAACTGAACGGGGAAGAGAGTCCCATAGCGTTGGAGCCACAGCGTTGAAAGCTCGACCCCCAGATGAATTCAGTGAAATTCTGGGTACTGTTAGTAATCCTTCATTACTATTCATTATCCCCCTACACCAGTGGTTCACGTTTTCCAGGTCTCCACACAGAATCACAAGTGAAGTAATTAGCCCCACCTGTGGATCTTTTAAAATGTGTCTTTTAATGACTGCACCTGTGCACTTGCCGGGTGACCTGGAAAACGGGAACTGTTAGGGGGTCCTGAGGACCAAGGTAGGGAACCACTGCCCTACACTGTAAAAAAAAAACATGTATTCTACAGGTCAGGGTAGACCTCTCCCTACATGGTCTCCGTAAATGTCAATGCATCAATATCAGAAAGAGGGAGGTCTGCTCTTTCAAATGGAATCATGGATCGTGTAAAGGTGCACATACACGGTACAATTTAACAGGTGCGATGCGTCGCCCGCTCCCGCACATATCCCATCGCACAGCACAAAAAGTATGTTCTGCACATACTTTTTGTACTAGATTGCATCTCATTGTATCTCATTGCACTGAAAAACATATGCGATGCGATCTAATCCAAATTGTATACAATCATTGCACCATGTATGGTACAATGAATGTATGGAGATTGTGTGGAGTTTGTATATTCTCCCCGTGCTTGCGTGGGTTTACTCCGAGTACTCGGGTTTCCTCCCACAATCCAAAAATATACTGGTAGGATAATTGTCTCTTAACAAACTAACCCTAGTATGTCTTTGTCTGTCTGTACATGTGGTAGGGAATATAGATTGTAAGCTGCACTGGGCCAGGGACTGATGGGAATGTTCAAATATTCTTTGTATAGGGCCTCGGAATATGGGGGGTATTCTGATTCAGTCGGTCCCCCGCATGTTCGCATGAGGGACCAATTGACTGCACATTTGTAGCATGTGCCCACAGTGCTCGCACACAGAAGTCCGGGCGGGGGGTTTGGAGGGGAGACGGGCCGGGCATTTTGCATATGGGAACGCCCAGCATTTCTATGGGTGTTATTTTTAGAAGCTTTAGTAAACGTAGCCCTCGGTGTCTGTGGCAGCCTGTCTTTCAGTATATGCTGTAAAGCGGAGGACACCCAGTAAGGATATATTCTTCTGCTATCAGGGGATCAAGCTGTTAAATCCAGACGTGCAGATGGCAGGTAGTCATCCTCTGGTGTCAGGAGGGCGGAGCTATACTGTTTGTTTCTGAGACTTGGTGATGAGGGGTAGGGATAATGTGCTGTCTGTTGGGGATTTGATGATGTGAATGGAGGGTGTACTGTGTTTTTGTTATTCTATTATGCATGTAGGGGCGGGGCAGTTTGCACTGTGTTTTGGTCAATTGGTGATGTGTGTGTGTGTGTGTGTTTGGGGTATACACATTTATAATGCAGGGGGAGGTTCTATAATGCAGGAGAGGTGCCTGTGTGTTCAGGGGATGTCATTATGTGGATGAGCATCATGGGTACACACTATACAATGTGTCCGCTGGATCAGACAACATATAATTTAATGTACCTAGCTTTGCATGTGATTAGTAACCAGCAGTGGTGTAGCTAGGTGCCACGGTGCCTGGAGCACGGGCACGTTTTGCGCCCCCCCCCCTCCCCATTTGTAGTACACAGGGCTCTTGTGCAGCAAAAAGGGCGTGCGGCCTAACATTATACCACACACACCGTAATGCCCATTGCACATTTTAGCAAACTTTGTGATACCCATTACACATAAATCCACATGCCGTAATGCCAATTACACATAAGGTCACACATGATGCCCATTACATACTATATAACAATCCGTAATGCCCATTACATAGTATATAACACACCATAATGCCCATTACATACTATATAACAAACCTGTAATGCCCGTTGCACATCTGACACATAAGTGCCACTAACTGTAAATGCTCATTGCTAGGAACTTCATGCTTGATGCCAGGGACTTCATGCTCGATGCCAAGGGGCTTCATGCTCGTTGCCAGGGGGGACTGAAATAGCTTGTTGCCAAGGGGGACTAAATTTGCTCATTGCCAAGGGGGATTAAATTTGCTCATTGCCAAGGGGGATTAAAATTGCTTCTTGACAAGGGGGACTAAATTTACTCGTTGCCAAGGGGGACTAAATTTATTCATTGCCAAGGGGGACTAAAATTGCTCATTGCCAAGGGGGACTAAATTTGCTCATTGCCAAGGGGGACTTAATTTGCTCATTGACAAGGGGGACTTAATTTGCTCATTACCAAGGGGGACTTAATTTACTCGTTGCCATGGGGGACTTAATTTGCTCGTTGCCAAGGGGAACTAAATTTGATCGTTGCCAAGGGGGACTTAATTTGCTCGTTGCCAAGGGGGACAAAATTTGCTCATTGCCAAAGGGATCCCCTTACCGCCTGCTCCCTGCTCTACCCGGCTGAGCTGCCCCTGTCAGTAGCTATTTTGAATTAAGTCTCCCGCTGGACCACTAGACAATAGGCGCTTGCCGTCCAGCAGCCATTAATTCTGCTTCTGATTGGCTGCTGGACCACAAGCGCCTATTGGCTAGTGGTCCAGCGGGAGACTTGAAAGTGGCAGACAGGGCGGCAGCTGAGCTCAGCCGGGCAGAGCGGGGAAGGGGGCGCCCTTTGATGTCTCTGCGCCCGGAGCTCATGCTCCACTGGCTCCACCCTCCCTACACCCCTGGTAACCAGTGGCAGTTTTTACCTATGGGCTGCAGGGCTGCAGCCCCCCAGGTAAAATCCGCCACTGTAGTGAAGCCAGATGCAGTCTGTGAGACTGCACTGGCTTCACTGTGACTGGCAGTGACTTCCTCTTGGAAGTCCGACCTGCCAGTCACAAAGGCAGTCCCATTGGGAGGTGTTACCTCCATCCGGGACGCCTTGTTGCGGGCTGCCGGGAAAAACAGCAAATGCGCATGCGCAGTACCTATATCGGTACTGCGAATGCGCTGGTCCCGGTGCCTGTAACTTATATTGTACAGGCGCCGGAACCATGATTACTTCCAGGTTTTAGCGCTGCAGAGGGTGCGGAAAGGGATCAGACTGGAACCCTCTCAGGGGAAATGCAGAAATAAGTCTTCTATAGGATGACGTTACTCGGAATGAGGGATATTCGGTCAACGGATCTACGATGTCTAGACCAACCATGTTATGGTCAACCACGCTTAGTCAAACTCATCTAGTTCGAAGCCTAAAGATACTCGACCACATCTAGATCGACAGTAACGGAAGTTAGACGCCAGCGTCAGAGCGACAGGAGTGTGGTTGACAGTTACATGGTTGACAGTTTTTTTTTTTAATTTTGGTGCCAAATGTCACCAGTTGACTTGGTTCATACTTTACTATCCTAGTGAACATAAGGGCTAAATCCGGTTGTCTCGGCAAGCAGTGAAAATCCCTGTTTTCCAAGCACTGAGACCTCACCTGCTGCCCAGCGGAAAGCCCGCCATCCCACCCCCGCTAACACATACCCTTGCATGTGGCCGCTAGCAGGAGAAATCATTTGATGGTTAGCGACCATAGTATGATATCTCCTGCCTTCGGAGATAAAAGTCAGTCTGAACCGACTTTTATTTCCTCCGCAAATCGCCGAAGATGGGGCGGGCGGCTGACATCCTGTGATGTCAGCAGTCCGCCTCATCTTCGGCGATTTGCGGACACACACAAAAAACTGGGCGTTCCCATGGTTCATCCTGTTTCCGCCCCCACCCACGCTCGCGTTGCTCAAAGGCTGGTGTATAAGGGTTATTCTGGGGGTCAACCAAACCCAGCCTTGCGAATGATGGCCTGGCCACCACCCATTCACAGCATGTGTTCGCACACACTAGCTGCAAATGGATGTTTTGCATAAACATCCATTCGCAGCCTGTGGGTAAACACCCACATCATTCGATGGTCGCCAACCATCGAATAATGTGGAACGTGCACGCATATCTAAATGACTCTCAGGTCACTTAGATTTGCCTTCACCCTCGGGAGGAAGTGGAATCCGGTGATGTCAGCTGCCTGGCACCGACGTCACAGGCCAACTGCCATGGGAACGCCCAGCTTTTACATGGGAATGTCCATGAAATGCTGGGCGTTCCCATGGGCGCGACGATCTGCCAGCCACAGCCTTGGGTGCGTGCACCTAGCAAACAGTCTGTTTGCTGTACACCCGGCGTACGCACATGCACAGAAATGACCCTGCGCATACGCCCACCATTGGTGCGAATTTTCTGGTCCGTGCGAACAGACCAGAATAACCCCCATTATGTTGCAGCTTTTATTTATCTTGCCATTAGTTTTCTTCAATGTGTTTCTTAGCTTACGTGTTGCTGCTCCAGGGGCCATCTCCTACATTGTTTTTTATCGCCCCATCTAACGCCTAATTGCACACCTCATTGGAATATAAACAGTCACTGACTAAAATAAACAGAGTAGAAATTCTAAGAGCCTTCCCTATAGCCTCTTTAGTTCTCACTTACCAAAAAAGACTTGAACCCTCAAAGACAGCCAGATGTCTTATGTTACTAATTGGGAATGTGCAGCTGAATAACTGAAAGGCAGAAAATAAGATGTCAAAATAAAAACAAAAAACAACTTTGTACAATTTTTTAAATGAAAATGTAATAGCAAATAGTCATCCCATTGATTATATATATATTAGGTTGAGGCTATAAAGTCATATTTGTCTTCTCTCTTGTGATACTACAGCCAGTCTCCCACACCAACGGAAGGGGTGGGGTGAGCAGTGGACAATCCTTGGCAATAAATCCCCCACCCCCCACTGCCATCCCTGATGACACACGTTCAAGTTATCTTTGCTCTTGCACCAAGGGTCAGTGTCTGATTACACCTACTAGGTCAACACTGAATTTTTAATAGTTGCTCAAAGTTGTGTAGCCAACAACAAATTCAGGGGCCAATTCAGACTCCTTAATTCGGGTCGGAATTCCTCCCCTTCCCTGATGTTTGGGGTCTGCGCATGTGCATGCTCCACTAGGCGCATACGCAAACCCGGGGAGCAAACGGCTTTGGCATTTTTCACCCTCGCCGAGCCATTCACTCCAGATAGGGAGGTCAGGGTGCGGCAGCAGGAGAATGCACAGCATTTTATGGCTGATATCACATGACGTCAGTGCCGACCCCTTTTTCGGCGATCTAAGGCCAGGATAAAAGTAAGCAAACAGGATTTGTAGACAGCCCCTGATTGCATCACATGCAGCAGGGGGGGGCATTATCCTCAGAGACTATGCTGTCTGTAGTGCTGGCTCCTCTTACATGTCAGGAGCCAAGTGCTGCAGTCACACTGCAGCACCCTGCTCCTGTCGCTTCAGAAGAGCCAGCATTTTAGTGTCACCCATACCGACGGTGATATCCAGGTGTGGACTGCACCCCCATAGGAATGCCACTGGTAGCGGTCAATCACAGTATTGCTTTTTTTTTCATGAATCTTAGGGGGGAAATAAATTAAGACCGCAAAATTTAAAGAATTGGGGCAAAGGTTTTTTCCGCAGCCCTGGCATTGTATACAGCTGATCCATTTTTTTTTTTTTTTTTATTAGCAATGGAAACTCTGTCACTTATTAGTGTGACATCCCTAAGCTGGATACACAAACTATTTGCCTAATACAGTAGGAAAAGTGATCCGATTCAGACCTGATCGCGTCGCTGCAAATTCACCCAACAGTCAATTATTGATACACATGCATGTGTATGGCCTGTGATACGCATGCATGAGACCATCCTGCGACGAAGTTTTGCAACTTGTTCTGTACGCACGCCATTCACACGGTGATTGACAGAAAGTAGGCGCCTGGGGGTGGAAAGAGGCCATTTCGTCTGAGTGTTAAGAAAAAGTTCTAGGCAGTTGTGCCTAGAAAAATCCCGGGAGTGTCTGGGAAAATGCTAGGCGTGCCTAAGCATTTTAGGGACAGTGTGTGACATCAGCTCCAGGCCGGATATCCCTTTTCCATCACACTGCTGAGTAAGTCCTAGCAGAGGCAGAACTCTGGGAGGCAATGGAGTCATCTGCCTCCGGGCTCCTGCTCCCAAGGGGGCACCTCTTCTCCCCTGCATGTTTAAATTCTTTAATTGAAAGCCATTGAAATCACTTCTGTGGCTGAGTTCTGAAATATATATGTGTTCTCTCCATTTCTCTCTTATTTATCCTCTCTCTCTCTCTCTCTCTCTCTCTCTCTATATATATATATATATATTTATATATAGTACACTTACCCCCCCACTGCGGAAGGAGTCCAAACCGGCACACGAGTAGTGAAGAAAAAAGATGTGGTTTATTCCATAAGTACAAGAGTTATAACAGCGGTCCGACTGTTTCAACTGGGTCCTACCAGTCTTCATCAGAGTATATATATATATATATATATAACATATACAGATTTAAATTTTATATAAGGTTGTGTGTGTGTGTGTGTGTGTGTGTGTGTGTGTGTGTGTGTGTGTGTGTGTGGTGGTGGTGGTGGTGGTGGTGGTGGTGGCGGTGGTGGTGGGGCAAAAATATACACCTTGCCCCTCCGGGTAACTGGGACGAACTTACGCCACCGAGTCCTGGAGTTGTGGCCACTGTAAAAATTATTAGGTGGTGAGCCTGTTACGATGGGTTTTAGACATATCCACACAGCTGTGAATGGACGTGTAGCCGTACACATCTATTTGCACAGCGGGCACATTAAGGGGGGATTTCAATGGAGCGGGGCAGCAGCTTAACGGAACGCTGGCCGAATTAGTGGCCGTGCGATCCGGTCTGAATTGGACCCCCAAAAACAAGCACTCTGCAACCTAGAGGTGAGGCCAAAGTAGACAGTGATTCCCCTAATGCAGTGATGGCTAACCCTGACACTCCAGCTGTTGTTGAACTGCACATCCCAGCATGCCCTGCTACAGTTTTACTATTTGGCCATGCTAAAACTGATGCAGGGCATGCTGGGATGTGTAGTTCAACAACAGCTGGAGTGTCAAGGTTACTGCCCTAATGTAAAGTGGTATGATTGCTGGCAATCTTTAAAACTCGTGAGGCATTCTGTATTGGAAGTCCATCAGTAATATTGGACCTGCGTTGTATAAGCACCAGCCATTTGCGGATTTGGGGCCAGATTCAAAATTGAATGCAAACCATATTATTTGCATACAGCTCCGATGGGTCCTGAACTGTCGCACTGAGGGGCCCCCTTATCTGCAGCCTGGGGGATGGGAGGGGGTGGTGCTGGTCAGTATTCCCAAAAAGGGATCTGTGTAGTACCCATTTGTAGCATGGGCGTAACTCCCAGAGGCTCCAAGCCATGGAGCATGTACAGCAGCACCTATGTGGTTCACAGCAGGATCCAAGTGTAACCACTGCTCTTGCAATGGAGCTCTGGCATTTATTGGCTACATACCATGAGCCCTGCTAACATCTGCAATAGAGGACAGGACGGCTCCTGCCTGGTACCACACAGCCTGGGCTGCGGCCAGGGCCGGCGCCACCACTAGACAGCTTTAGGCATTTTCCAGGGGTGCCGGTCACTGGAGGGCGGGCCACTTGGAGCAGCCCCCCCCCCCCCCAGATCAGATGAGGGGCTCCCTCTCTCTCATGCCAGCCCCCCACCCTGGAGTGAGACGCTGCTCCCTTTCTCTCTTCCCCCATGGAGCGACGCATCCCCCCCGCCTTGCAGCGATGCGGCGGAGGCCGATTCACACCCGCCCCCCCCCCCCCTGTTGTGGAGTGTGTGAGCCCTGGGGCGCCCCCTGCCTGCTTTGCACCGGCCCTGGCTGCAGCAAGCAATGCTACTGGACTCTGAGATGATGGGTGTGATTCTAGTTGAATCGCTCCCCTGCACGTTCACACAGGGGATCGATTTTCAGAGACTGCGCATGCGCATTAATTATTTATGCGCATGCGCAGTCTCTGTGTGAGCAGGCACAGCAAATTCATTATTCCCTGGCCGCTTGCACACAGCAATGTGGGTGGAGGGCGGCGGGCCATCGTCGCTCCCATGTGAATGCCCAGCATTTCAAGGGCGTTTCCATGGAAATTCGCCTGTGGCACGGGTGTGGGGGGCGGGCAGCTGACGTCAGCACATTTGCTGGAGAATTATCATTGGCTGCAAAGGAAGGAAGTGAGTATTTATTTTTATCATCATACATTAATACCACTTTTATACCAGAATGCCGGATAGGACCCGGGAAATTGAATACGGGATATTGCCAGGGCATGCCCTGCCTCAGACATTTACAATGCACTTCAATCCGGGTTATTCCCGTGTAATGCCCTTTTACACTGAAAACGGATCAGCCCTGTCTCTCCTTGCTGGTGTCATTAAAAACTGACCTTTGGGCTGTTTGAGATGAGGTCACAAGAAAGGGAAAAGCGAGGGGGTGGGTTCTGCTCCCAGCATTGCAGCAAAGATGGCAGACAGAGTAGCTATGTTTCACTTTGTGCTGTACTTTTCAGCAATAGAGAGTTTGAAGCAGCTTCTCACACTGTGCTACCTGCTGCAGACGTGGAGGAGGAGAGCACAATTCTTGGCTGAGAGGTCTAGAACTTGACGCCAATATTTAGTGTAGAGTACAGGCTGCAAACAGCATTTTAATGAAGCTTCTGCTGCTGCTGCGATGCTCCATGCACTGTTATGTGCCCTGTGCGGGTCTCCGGCAGATGACATCATCTGCCAACACTGCAGAAGCACAAATCAGCTCTTCGCGGCCTTCTCCCTTCCAAATAACCTGGATAATGACCATTTACACCACCCTGAGCCCCGGATAAGCCCCGTGTCCGACCCTGGACATTTGCCTGGTCAGATTCCCGGGGAACAGTACCAGCATTGTTATTTTTTTTTTCAGCCCATTTACACCGTGCCCCGGACTGGAGCGGCAATATCCCGGGCCCAAACTCTGGTGTAAAAGGGGTATTATACCTTTCTTTTGCAAAATTGGTCCTTGTTTGTGAACATTTTCCGGAGATAGTCAACAGAGGCTCATTGATTCTCCTCCTACATCAGACCCATCCTTATGTAAATATCTACTTCTTATCTTATTTACACCCAGAACATGACCAAACATCAGCTTCTAGACACTCATTCTCCATAATGAGGCCTTCTGAACTTTATCTACTATACTATGTACAAAGGAAACTAAAGCTGTAAGGCTGCCAGTTTCACATGTGCAATAATAAGATTAATGATAATCTGTCCAACACCGGCAATATGTCAGGACACCCTAGCTCTAGCAGCAGGCAGGGGTCAGGTGGGCAGTGTCTATCATGGCAGGGACCATTGTTTACTGGGTCCTGGATGTCACCATGTTGGCAAAATCACCTGAACACTCTTCAGCCAATTGGAGTGCAGATTGAGACACATAATCTCTGTGGGCCAATCAGCAGTTTTGCATAGGTATATTAAGACCAGGCCAAGTACTCAGGAAAAACCAGAGCAATGTTTTCCACAGATCCTGTGTATTACCTGTCTGTGCTCTGCAGTGTGCTGTCGATGTATTCATATCATCTGCTTTCTAGTTTCCTCTCAGCTGAACTCAACAGCTCAGTCAGTTCCATCCGGCCCAGTATCCAGTCCCATCTAGTCCAGGATCGAGATCTGTCTGGTCCAGTTTTTGGTTCCATCCAGTCCATTATCCGGTTTCTTCTGGTCCATCTGATCTCATCTGGCCCAGTATCCTATATCCTCCAGTCAGTTAGTATCTGGTTATATCTGGTATCTGGTCCAGTGCCTGTTTTCGTGTGGTCCAGTATCCAGTGTCCTCCGGCCTAGTATCTTCTCTGTACCTGTCTCTGCTCCTTCTCAGTCCAAGTATCTGGTCAATTATTTGGTTTCACTTGGTCCTGTTTTTCTATTCTTGCCTTATCATTTACAAATTCTTTCCACAGTACTAGACTCTGGTGGCCCGCCAAGGGTCCGGGACTTCCTTGTGGGAGTCCATGGTGAAGATCGCTGGTGAGTTAGACTCCGGCCTAACTCAGAATCTAATTACAGTACAGTGTATAATTTATGAAGAAACAATATATCATAGCAGTTATTTTTTAAGCCCCAAGCACTACAACAGCATCAAGCCAAAGTCCAGAGTCAAATGCACCAACACCTCTAGTTTTGACAGAACCTTCTAAAGAAAATATAATAAAGCTTCTTTATTACATCATAAGCCAAGAATGATCTACCCCTGGAGTTAGTTTTAGGTTAGCAACCATGTTTCTTACTCATTCCTGTGAATTTCTTAAATTCCCAATAATGGTATACTCTGTTTTAGTTGGGTGTGTTTTAATTGATCTACAGCAAAAAAGTAGACAATCAAAAGGTCAATCCTAAATGGTCGAAAGGGGCAAAAGGTTGACATGAACAGTACAAAAGGTCAACAGGTACAAAAGGTCTCCAGGGTCATTCAAAGGTCAACACAAAAATGCTTGTTACAATTATTTATATTTACCTCACTCCCAAGGCTTCGAGGAAAGTGTTAAAAAAAGGTTACAATTTCCAATCGTAATGCATGTAAATGGTAAATGATGAAAAATATTAATTAAAAAAAATAAAACAAATTGTCCATATGTGTGTCGACCATTTTCATGTGGACCTTTTGAAACTGTTGATCTTTTGAACCATATGCCTTAAGCACAGGGCCGGCGCCACCACTAGGCAAATCTAGACATTTGCCTAGGGCGCCGGCCACTGGAGGACGGCATTTTGCCCCCCGTGCCACGGGGGTACCTGTCCTGCGCGCTGTGTATTTAAAGCTGGCGGCGGCGGCAGCGGGGGGTCCCTGCAGTCAATAAGAAATAACGAGCGCTATCCGCCGGGCTATGCGGAAGCGCTTCTGTTGTGAAAACACTGTCCGCACGCTGATTGGCTGAGATTCAGCCAATCAGCGTGCGCCGTGCGGCCAGTGTTTTCACAACAGAAGCGCTTCCGCATAGCCCGGCGGATAGCGCTCGTTGACTGCAGGGACCCCTCTCTGCCACCGCCGCCAGCTTTAAATACACAGCGCCGCAGGACAGGTACCCCCCCCCCCTCCCCCGGCACCGGGGCGCCCCCACCCCGACTCGCCTTGGGCGCTCCGGTGCCTTGCACCGGCCCTGCTTAAGCACTGTCAACATTGTGACCCTGTTGACAATTTGGGGTTGACCTAATGGCTATCTATGTTTTTACTGTAGATCTACAGTATCAAATGGATATAGCTCTAGTGAATGTGTGTTAATTGACAAAATTATGTAAAAGTAATGGTTATGGGTTATTGGGTAGACCCGATTTAGGTCAACTTGCATTGGGTCTGCCATTGAAGGTTGACAGAGCTTAGGTTGACACCTGAAATAGGTCAGCATGGCTAAGGGCGACATGGTTGGATGGTCAACATAAGCATGATGCAGATCTTTTCTCAACTCGGTATACATAACAAAATGCACCTCCTTAATGCAGCCGACAACCAGAGAAAATGCACCTGGAATATAATGGGAGGGGTTGCTTCTCAGTGGTAGGAAAATGAAAATTGAGGTAAATACAAAATGTCCTCTTTTTTATGTATGCAATAATAAAAAGCTTTTTCCCCTGCACGCTGACTAGAAAAGCATGTTTTATTGCTGCAGATCAATGTCACTGTAGCATTATGACAATATTAGCATAAGTGGGAGGGATTTAGATGCATTAAGCCAGACAGATGCAACCACTTGCCCCCACAGAGTCATTAATTCACAACTTCCATCAGAGGTGGAGCACCCGTATCTGAAAGTCATATCTAGTTACAGCATATACCTGATGCTAATTTTAATATGGGAGGCTATAGACCAGGGGTGGCAAAACCTATCCTTGAGATCTACCAATGGTCCACGTTATCCAAATCACCAAGCTGGTGCACAGCTGTAGTCATTACTAACTGTCACATTTTCATACAGATGTAGCCTGTCTCATTCAGGCAGGAGCTGGCGAAACTATCGCCAGTCCCCGCCAGCCGCCGGCTTCAGCCATGGGGGCGTGAAACACATGCGGATCCCAGTTCAATGGAGTACCTGACGGACGGCGCTCGCCAGAGGGGACGTTCTGGCAGGCGCTGGGCAAAAATGACAGGGGCTCCATCTGTACATGCTGCACTCATTCCTACTATAGATCTACAGGTTGTCTGAGATACATGAACTGTTGGTAGATCTTGAGGACAGGTTTGGCCACCCCTGCTGTAGACCCTCTTGTTAGACATTTCTGGTACTCGCAGTATGCTAATAAGGCCCGAATGACAATTCCTTTGTATGTCTTTTCATCATTGAGAACTTAGTTCCCGAGATCAGAAGCATCAGGATTTAAGTGTTTGTTTGTCAAGGTAAATACAATTAGAGGCTGTTCAACTATTAATTTAATTGTTAGCTTCCTCATTTCCATTGTGACTTGAGAAAGTAAAGGAAAACAGGTTATAATCATGACTAAGCAATGTCTTTCCAGGATCTCAAACCTCTAATGGAAGAGCAATCTGATAACCAGTGATAATGTCTAATGAGTAATTAAAGTCTGCACATATTGTGCATATCATTCTTTCAGCAGCAGGATAAACAACACTGATTGCTGCATTGGAAATCTCAAAAGAATATAGGCTACAGCTGAGATAAACTCTTAATTGATAAATAAATAAATATATATATTATAGAGGTGTGAGTTTTGACTAATCCGAAAACTCCCAAACTTAAGGGCCCCACACACAGGACAATATTAAGCCATTTTCTGAGAGATTTCACCTATTTTCAATGATTTGCTCAGAAAATGGCAGAGAATCGCTGTGTGTGCTGTACACATTCAAAAGCATGGCTCCGCATTCCCGATTCTGGCCGTGGTTAATAACGGCCCCGCTAGTAAATTCCGAGCACTATCATTGGTATATATACAGGAAAGGACTGCCTGCAGCAGGAGACATATGTGAGTATCCAGCCTGCTGTGCGTGGCGTGTAGTGTATAACATGACACGGCGCTGGTCCAGTCCATACTGCCATCACTGCCGCCGCTGGAGACACCCCCTCCACTGGGTACTAAGGTGAGGAGTGGTCAGCTGCCAAAGCAGGAGACTCCATCCCCCCAAGCTGGCTACCGATGTGAGGAGCGGTCGGCTCCAGTAGCTTCCACCGCTGGAATGAGTCCCCCCACCACCTTGCTGGGCACCTTGTTTATTTGCGTTCAGCTCCAGTAACTGCCGCTGAGTCCCCCCTTCCCCCCACCGCCTTGCCGGGCAACTAGGTGATTAGCAGTCGGCTCCAGTCACTGCCGCCGCTGGAATCCCCCCTTGCCAGTCTCCTATCTCTGCCACCAGAACCCTGCCAGGCGGCAGTCTTCTCACTGCTGTCGGACCCCTGCCGGACGGCTCCTATCCCCAGAGTCCCACCACCGATGGACCCCCCTGCACACCAGGTAGGTTTGCACAGTACATTTGCTATAGTACACCTCTGTCCCGGCTGCCTCTGTCTCCACATCTCTCCGCTGCCTCTGTCCCTGCGTCTCCCCCCTACTTTTGTCCCTGCGTCACCCCTCCACCCTTGTCCCTCTGTCGCCCCTCCGCCTTTGTCCCTGCGTCACCCCTCCGCCTTTGTCCCTGCGTTGCCCCGCCGCCTCTGTCCCTGCATCGCCCCGCCAGCTCTGTCCCTGTGTCTTCCCCCTGCCCTTGTCCCTGCGTCAACTGCCACCTCTGTCCCTGTGTCTCCCCGTCTTCTCTGTCTCTGCATCTCCTGCTGCCTCTGTCCCTGCATCTCCCCGTCCTTTCTGTTCCTGCGTCTCCCCATTGTTTAAGCGTTGATCACCTATACGGAGTTGTGTTCGATTTTTCCCCCTCTCTATACGCGTGACCTGTTAGAGGGCCTGTGTTTTCCAGTGAGAACACTGACCATTGAGGAGGCAATAACGACACGCGGGGCTGCGCATCACTAACGCTATGGCCCTACACATGGAGTGATGTAGGGGCATTTGCTGAGCGATGTAGTAAAGTCGCTCAGAAAAATGCCTCCATAGGGCCCTTCACACTCCTGAGAGATTTGAAATCTTTCATGCTGAATCTCCCGTTATGAATCTCTGGCACAAATCTCTCCGTGTGTAGAACCCTTTAGGGTTTTGATTTGAATCGAAGCATGCAGTAGCTCCTCCCGGCAAGTTTAGGTCTCAAATTGAGGTCTTGCGTATATTGCATAAAAGTCCACCCATTTGTACTTTCTAGTTCAGGGATGGCCAACCTGTGGCTCTTGAGCTGCGTATGGTTTTTTCTTAATGAGAAGAGGCTCCCTCACCCATGGCACTGCCGTTTGCCTACTCTGACTGTGTGCTACTTTGCTGTGTGCGTGTCATGACATCACAGCATGCTGTAGGAAGCATGAATAGAGACCGCGAGGTGGTGAGAGGCTGGGTGCGATGACTGGACGTCAGAGCAGTGCGGCGGCTGGACGTCAGAGCAGGTCTGCACCTGCAAAGCAGTGGGTGTGGGGGCTGTCTACTTACCTTTGTGAGTCATTTTTTTCAATACTGAAATAAGTGGAATCAAACATTGATCTGTTCTTACAGACACACATGTCAGAGAATTACTGTGAGTAGCTTCACATACAACCCAGATGGGTCTATTGTAAACTAGGTGCTTGGTGTGGACGGATCATTCTCTATTAGCTGCATTGTTCGTCAAAATGGTGAGTGCCCTCAATATTTTTTATTTTATATACAAATATATATATATAGTAGCAGGTGAGGCGGAACTCCAACGTAGGCAGCAGTGAGTAAATAACGGTGCCTTCCAAGAGCGGTACTCCTAGCAAGGAGTAGAGCCAATAGATAGATGTAGGAGGGGTTCTTGGCACCTTGATAAAGTGGCATTGATAGCCACGAAACGTTGGTAAACCTGCCTTGTTTGCTTTTTTATTGCGAGTGCCGCCACCCCTCCTACATCTATATATATATATATATATATATATATATATATATATATATATATATATATATATATATATACACAGTATATTGAAAACAAGGATTGTCAAAATTAGGTTTGACACGGGGTCGTACTCCCTACAAGTGTAATTCGAAAGGCATGAACATAAAAATGGGGCCCATTGGGTGTGTCTAACATGACCAATCAGGCGTGTCTCCCATCATCTACTGGCACTCACTACAATATAAAACGTATCTCAGCCACACCATTATATCCTGCCTGTTTCAGTTTTAAACTTCAAACTACTCTGTGTAACAGTACATGCAAATAAAGACATAAACATATATGGGTGGTGTAGTGATATGACAATGGTCTAGTACAATTAATAATGCAAAAAACACATAAATGATTGATGGGCGCTTCTTTTCATGGAATACATTTCTAAAAAGAAAAAGTCTTTAAAACGTATTGCTGGTATTGCTAGAGGCAGGGAGGTGTTCATAAGGGTGGGCACAGCATTAGGCATACTTGCCTACTTTTGAAAACTAGTTTCAGGGAGATTATACTTGGTAATAGAATTTTGCAAAGCGCCCTATTGAGGGGGCGTGTCATGCTCCTCCCAAAGGAAGTGTCTAGTTCCATATATGGAGAGATTGTGAAAAGCGATTGTGAACGTGGCACCTAGAAGTGTGGGTGTGCACTGCTACATCTGAGAGGAATCTTATAAAATTACTTATATACAAATGTAGATGAGCCCCAAAGCAGTTAGTAAGAGCTACTATACTTGGTAAAGTGCTGGGAAATGGTGCTGATGATTCAATGTAAATGTATCTAACTCTCATTCCTTTTTTCCCCAAAAAATGTAACAGTGTAATGTGGGCTAGGTGACATGAGGGAGATTGCTAGACTAATGAGGGAGAGAGGGAGTTTGCTGCTATTTCAGGGAGTCTCCCGCAGAATGCAGTAGGGTAGGCAGCTATGGCATTAGAGTGTGCCTGTGCACCCCTAACACTCAATGTGCGCATACCTATGCTGTGGCTGCTGCTCTAATGGTATTAAAACAGTAAATATTCTACTTTACAGAAAACTAAAACAGCCAGGAAGCCTGCCCCATTTGCCAGCGTTTGTGGAACTTGCCCCGACATTAAAGTTCTGCTGGCACCTATTGTCTGCCTGTAAAGAAAATATTTAAATAAACACAAGGCCCGCACATTGAAGGTTGTATAATTTTATTGTAAAAAAAAAAATCAAACCCATCACATATGCAACAATATATATGTACTTACAAAATCCATGTGTAGCCTACTCAATAGGGCCATGCAAGCAATCCATAGATCTCGGGAAAATAAGAAAATGAGCGTCACCCCATGGTCATGCACTGTCAATGGTTGACAGTGCACACAACCATAGCAAACATTCCCCTGATGTCAATCAATCAGCACCTCCCTATTCATTCCTGTGGCCATGTCTGTGGTGATCAGTCAACTCAAGTTAGGGACAGTACATAGTGTACAGTGCGCCTCCATGGGGGTCTCACTCGTTTGTCTTTGATGTTTCTTAGATGTGCTATATAATGTACTCCCTGTATATTATATGGATGTTATGTAAGTAGTGTGCACTTGCACAAAAGCCTTATGATCAGGATAGTTATGTATGGGCATAGAAACATAGAAACATAGAATTTGACGGCAGATAAGAACCATTTGGCCCATCTAGTCTGCCCCTTTTTTACCCTTCAGGTAAACTCAACCCTTTTTAATCCTTATTTCTTTGTAAGGATATTCATATGCCTATCCCAAGCATGTTTAAATTGTTCTACTGTCTTAGCCTCTACCACCGCTGATGGGAGGCTATTCCACTTATCCACTACCCTTTCTGTTAAGTAATTTTTTCTAACATTTCCCCTGAACCTACCTCCCTCCAGTTTCAGTGCATGTCCTCGTGTTTTATTACTTGTTTTCCTTTGAAGAAAATTTCCCTCCTGTACTATGTTAAAACCCTTGATATATTTGAAGATTTCTATCATGTCCCCCCTTTCCCTTCTCTGCTCCAAACTATACATGTTAAGATCTTTTAGTCTATCCAGGTAAGTTTTGTGATGTAGGCCATGAACCATTTTAGTTGCCCTTCTTTGTACACTCTCCAATGTATTTATATCCTTCTGAAGATATGGCCTCCAGAACTGGACACAGTATTCCAGATGAGGTCGTACCAATGACCTATAAAGTGGCATTATTACTTCTTTTTTTCTGCTACTGATTCCTCTCCCTATGCAACCAAGCATCTGACTAGCCTTCCTCATTGCTTTGTTACATTGCCTCCCTGCCTTTAAGTCACTTGAAATAGTGACTCCTAGATCTCTTTCCTCCTCAGTAGTTTCCATTATAGTACCCTTGATCCTATATTGAGCCTTTGGGTTTTTGAGTCCCAAGTGCATAATTTTGCATTTTTTAGCATTAAACTGTAGTTGCCATTCTCTTGACCAATTCTCAAGTTTACTTAGATCATCAGTCATTTGATTTACCCAAATTAGCATAGGCCAATGATCTCACTGATCTTAGTTTGCCGGCAATGCTAAAGTTTGGATTTTAAATTGATATAATCAGTTTAAACAATAGTATTATTGATCTTTTTAGTCTGATCACAAAGCCTGGATATGGAGCCATTGAGACATTCAAAGGGCAGAGCTATTGTGTAGGCTTGGCCAAATCCAGGACATGTGGCCATGACCCTATAATAAAAAAAAAACAGTGTAAGATAGTATGTCTTCCTGAGCAGCTGTCCCGGACCAGCGGATGTGAGATACTGTGGGAGGTAAGTCCACATATTTACTTTGATCCAGAGTAGGTTTTATTAAAAGTAACCGATTGCAGGTTATAAAAGATAAACAGCAGTCAACATGATATCGCATAAGCTCTAATGGCTGTGCAGCTCTGTCATGCTTCTATAAAACAATGACAAGATTGGGCACATGGAGACCTTTAATAGAGTTAAGTAAACAACATGCACCTAATCGGCCTGACTTTTAAGTCTGGTGCCCCAGACATGAGATATTATTGTGGCTGCTGAGTCATGCACAATAAACACAGCTTGTAGCATTTAACCATTTAACCTCTTGTCAACATGCTGCCTCTGTAGATTGCAGTTATACGTAAACACTGGGGAAATATACATAAACATATAAGTTTAGCTTCATAAAACTTTAGGCTCCATGGAAAATAGTATGTAAAATAGCATTGCAAATATAGGACCTGATTCAGATTTGTTACCAATGCAAAAGAACACACAACAGGGAAAAACCATGCTGCCCTGCAGGTGGGGCAAATGTAACATGTGCAGAGAAATTTAGAGGTAAATTTACTAAACCACATCGACCTTTGCTTGTGTTGACCTTTTTCCATGTTGACCTAATGCATATCGACCAAAAGTGCTTGACCCGTTGTATTTGTAGGGGGGTTGTACCTGCGCACTGAATCTCGGGGCTAGCTGACGCACTTGCGGATGACTGGTCTGGAGGTTTGAATAATAGATACGTTTTTGTTTAGTGCTGCGCTCTGCCCTTTTTATGGTTGTAGATTGTTTTAAGAAATAAAGTGATGAATAGATTGTGGGTATTTAAAATAATGCTGTATTTGCAAATTTTAATTATACTTCAAATGACTCATACTTTGTAAAAATTGTTAACAGTGAAATAAAGAAAATGAAATGAGAAAATCAAAGAAAAGTCTTCCTAATTCCACTCTCCGTGGTATGCAAAATATAGGATAACGCTGTGTGCTCTCAGCACAAACAAAAACCAAAACCAAAACAAAAAATGCAAACGAAGTGTTAAACACTTAATTGGAGCATGCATGCATGTTAAACGATGGTGTTAAAGGTGAGCTTAGCCAATCCTGGCTTGGCTCTATGTCCATAAAGTAATGTCAATGTGCTTTTGTCACAGAACGGCGTCCCGTTAAGTGACAGATGGGTTTTAAGTCCTGCAACAGATCAGATCTTCAGGTACCTCTTTGCATTGGTGGCCAGTGGCGGGTTGTTTTCGGGGGAAAGTACTTGCCTGCTGGTGCGGGTCGCCCGGACTCTGGAGACTCGCAGTCGGTCCGCTCGCACTCGGGGCTGTGTTGTACACACCGCTCCCTGTGCTGCGGTGTGCCGTCTGCTAACGTCTTCCTGTCTATGGAGGTTTGCAGCGCACCGCTGCGGGTACCGGGTCGGTCCGCAGCTGTGCCTGCTTCACCTCTCTACGGGCTTCTCGCACTGGTGGGCTTTCCTCTCCCCGTACTCACCTCAGATGACGGCGGCCTCGGTCCCACGATGGAAATGACGCGTTCAGTCTGGCGCGTGCACACGCCGGCTGTCAGCGTATCTGCTTGGAGCTTCCTGTGATTATTCTGTTTGCGGTGTCGGCTTTGATGGTTTAAGTCAGTAGTTTAAACTACTACGCCGTCATCTGAGGTGAGTACGGGGAGAGGAAAGCCCACCAGTGCGAGAAGCCCGTAGAGAGGTGAAGCAGGCACAGCTGCGGACCGACCCGGTACCCGCAGCGGTGCGCTGCAAACCTCCATAGACAGGAAGACGTTAGCAGACGGCACACCGCAGCACAGGGAGCGGTGTGTACAACACAGCCCCGAGTGCGAGCGGACCGACTGCGAGTCTCCAGAGTCCGGGCGACCCGCACCAGCAGGCAAGTACTTTCCCCCGAAAACAACCAATGCAAAGAGGTACCTGAAGATCTGATCTGTTGCAGGACTTAAAACCCATCTGTCACTTAACGGGACGCCGTTCTGTGACAAAAGCACATTGACATTACTTTATGGACATAGAGCCAAGCCAGGATTGGCTAAACTCACCTTTAACACCATCGTTTAACATGCATGCTCCAATTAAGTGTTTAACACTTTGTTTGCATTTTTTGTTTTGGTTTTGGTTTTTGTTTGTGCTGAGAGCACACAGCGTTATCCTATATTTTGTATACCACGGAGAGTGGAATTAGGAAGACTTTCCTTTGATTTTCTCATTTAATTTTCTTTATTTCATTGTTAACAATTTTTACAAAGTATGAGTCATTTGAAGTATAATTAAAATTTGCAAATACAGCATTATTTTAAATACCCACAATCTATTCATCACTTTATTTCTTGACCCGTTGTATGTTGACCTAAAGTATCATCTGGATCATGCATGCACGCACACATGATACATTCAGTAAAACACAAAAGGCTTACAGTATGTGAAATGTACAATGGTATTTTTGGAAGATAAAAGAGAAGCATTTCTTGCCTTGTAAAAATCATCTAACTTTATCAGATTATTAGTTCTAATAATTCATTCCTTGCCTTCCTATGACTTTAATATAAGCACCTTATACTCTACAGCATCTTCCAGATGCACATGCTTGACACTTCCATGATCTCGCACAAGTCCCTTTTACTTTGTATTCATCTGAAACTAGTATCTGAAACCACACTACCCAGAGCTGGTACGAATAACAGCTATATATAAATTGTGAACTGCATATGGAAAATAAATCATACGAGCATTGCAATGTGAATCACAAAACCATAAAGTATAAAGTTGTAGTATACATACAATACAGATGTAGTGCCTGTCATTCTTGCAGGGGCTGGCGGTAGATTCACCAGCTACCGGACGGGGACGCGCGCGCACGAGATGCACGTGACTCCGCTTACTACGGAGCTCTCCGCCAGTCCTCACCGCTTCTCCGCCGGTCCCCGCCGCCCGAATCCACCTCCCGTTCCCCCCCTAACTCTGCCCGTCTCCCTGAAGCGAAGACGGGCAGGGTTCGTGTCCCCCACCGACAGGAAACTGGGACGCGCGTGCCTGTGAGATGCCAGTCAGATGGAGCAGAGTTGGTGGTCTGGCGAGCCCCGGCAATGAATGAATGGCACTCCATCCGTACATATACAGGTTTTAGGTCAATGGATCGACTATCATATGATTGACATGCAATAGACAGGTACAAAAAGTCGTCATGATCCCAATGTTGAAATTAATAAAAGTAGACCATAGAAAAGGTGGGAAGGTACAGAATGTTGACAGGGTCAAAAGGTCGACAGGGAAATGGTTGAAACAAAAAAGTTTGCATCGTTTTTGTGGTGTCATTGCATATGTTTGCTCACCTGTGACCACAATTGGTGTAAACGTGTACCCTTCTGGGCTTGCTTGACTAGACACACATTGGGCAAGGTGCCTCACTACGTTACTGCTGCACTAGGCACAGGTTACTCTTCCCAACCATAGTTCATGTGGATGGTAAATCAAACCAATCAACCTTTTGTATTTGTGGAACTTAGACACAGTCAACCTTTGACTTGTTGACTGATTGACCATGTTGACTAAATAGGTTGACCTATTGACTGTCTAACTAGACCAGGGGTGGCCAACCAATCAGAAGCAATGAGCCAAAAAATATGTTATGGTAAGACAAAGAGCTGATATCATGTGAAAAAATGGGTGTGGCCTAGCTTCCACAAAGCCACACCCCATTTTTAAATTGGTTGTGGCCTAGCTACTTACAGCACATTTACATACCTCCCAAATTTTGTTTCTTTTTAAATCGAGACCTGCCATGCCGAATGCCTGGGAAGCGGCAAAGCTACGTCAGGCGGACATGACCTCGGGCAGACAGGCTGTGGCTTAATGCTGCCACCCCAATTTTCATTATTTTCTTAGGTGCGTCCAGCTCTCCCCTCTCAGCTGGGCAGCCCCCGGCTCTCCCTCCCTGCACAGTCAAAGTAAGATACTGGATCTATCATTAGTAGCCAAAAAGAATGTTCTAGCACACAGAGATTACATTTTTAAAAATAGATTTTTTTTTTAATACAGTTGTGTAATAAATAGTGATGCTGTATTCATGTCATGTATACAGCATGTCAGCTATGTGTGTAGCATGAGGTACATAAGAATACAGGGTCATTGCTTGACGTAGTACCACTTGTCTTGTGTAAAAGCTGTTGAGAATTATTGGCATGCCTTGATTTAATAGACCTTAGGAATGCTCATTAAATCATCCAGCATCTGGCTCTTCCTGGCCAATAAGAGGAATCAGTAGTTGAAAGAGATACTGTAATATTATTGAACATTGATTTTGTAAGAGGGTTCATTTATCCACATTATTTATTTGACCTGCTATAGACAGCATCTTCTGTGTCCTGTAATTGGAATAGGCATGATAACCAGAATCCTGAATGGACATATAGAATATATACAAAATGAAAGCCTCTAGATTATATGTTTCATGGATACGTCATTGGCCAGTTGTCTAATTGTTTGCAATTATGCAGCAATGGAAGGGCAATGGGAATCAATATGATCCCTTAACAAGCACTAGTACATAGAACACCGAAAGAGTACTTTAGGGCACATCCATCCGTGCTATCTATTTATCTCACCCTAAGGCCTTGTCCACATGAGAGGCAATGTTAGGAAATGATCAGGGTAATGTTTGTGTTCTGTACTTTTAATTAAAGAATAACATCCTGCAGGGCTGGTGTTTTGTTTCTCTCTATTTTATTGATTTGAAATGTTGATATGGGTGGTTTCTTGGTGGCTCTGTGAATGTCAGGTCTCACCAGGTAATATTTCCTGCCCTATAGCTTACTTGAAGTGTTGCACACTATATAACTCTAACAGCAGACTAGAAGAACCATCAGCGCTGGGTTGTACTGAAACCATGGGCCCTCAGTTTGCATTTTTTTAAATCCATTCCTGGTCATCTAATGAGACTGAAAATCCCACTCGCATACCTCCCAACAGTCCCGAAAACCGCAGGAATGTCACGGTTTTCGGGGACATTCCCGCGTCCCTCCCACGGCCGTCAGTGTCCCGCGGTGAGGGGGGGCTGTTGGGAGTACCCCCTGTCGGCTGCTGAGCAGCGGTGAATAAACGCTGTGCGCATGCACACAGCATCTATTCCCGCAGCCAGGGGGCATGGCTAGAGGCTCACAGAGCCTCTGGGTCATGCCCCCATAGCGTTAAAACGTGGGCGTGGCCTTGCGGGAGAACCACGAGTATAGGCCACGCCCCCACAATTAGGCCACGTAACATTCTGTCCCTCCTCCGTCTCCCTGAAAATTGGGAGGTATGCACTCTGATCCTTATTTTCAATAGTACACACAGCAGAATATTCTATTTTAGTTCATTTATTTTATAGGCAGTATGGATGGTGTAATGGTTAGCATTACTGCCTCACAGCTCTGAGGTCATGGGTTCCATTCCCACCATGGCCCTAACTGTGCAGAGTTTGTATATTCTCCCCGTACTTGCTCCGGTTTCCTCCCACAATCCAAAATTATACTGGTAGTTTAATTGGCTCCCAACAAAATGAACCCTAGAATGTCTGTGTGTGCATGTACATGTGGTAGGGGACAGCGGCGTAACTATAGCACCGTAGTTCTCTGAAACTGTCTGCTGAATGGGGGCGGCCATTTTGTGGTGGTCCTCAGCAGAAGAACGGAGCCGCCGGTACCAGTGAGATAGGTAAGGCTGCGGGGGATTGGGGGGGTTGCATGGGCGGCGGGGGGGGGGTGCTTGGTAGGGTGGTGGCGGGGGGGGGTGCTTGGCAGGGCGGCGGCGGGGGGGATGCTTGGTAGGGCGGTGGCGGGGGGGTGCTTGGCAGGGCGGCGGCGGGGGGGGGGGGTGCTTGGCAGGGCGGCGGCGGGGGGGCGCCCAAATCGTAGCTACGCCACTGATAGGGGATATAGATTGTAAGCTCCACTGGGGCAGGGACTGATGTAAATGGGGGCGGCCATTTTGTGGTGGTCCTCAGCAGAAGAACGGAGCCGCCGGTACCAGTGAGATAGGTAAGGCTGCGGGGGATTGGGGGGGTTGCATGGGCGGCGGGGGGGGGGTGCTTGGTAGGGTGGTGGCGGGGGGGGGGTGCTTGGCAGGGCGGCGGCGGGGGGGATGCTTGGTAGGGCGGTGGCGGGGGGGTGCTTGGCAGGGCGGCGGCGGGGGGGGGGTGCTTGGCAGGGCGGCGGCGGGGGGGCGCCCAAATCGTAGCTACGCCACTGATAGGGGATATAGATTGTAAGCTCCACTGGGGCAGGGACTGATGTAAATGTTCAGATATTCTCTGGGCAGCGCTGTGGAACATGTGTGCGCTATATAAGAAACTAGCAATAAATAAATGATAAATATTTTGATTTGCAGCCGTAAACGCGTCCCTTCGCGGGCTTCACAGGTATCCGCGTCCCTCGCGGGGCTCGCTGCGCTCGCCACGCTTCGGGCTCGGTGGCTCGCTGCGCTTGCCACACTATTCTATTCTCAACTCCACGCCGACGTGGATAGTGGGGGTATGAAAAGGTCGATGTGCAGGTCGAGTGTAGGTTTCCCACACTATAAATATGTAGAATGTGTTGAAACCTCTTTTCCCAGAAATAAAATGTCCTGATAGAGTTTACTTTGGCAGCGCACATATCAATCTCCTCACAAAAGAGTTAAATGAACTCTTTAGATAAAAGTACACTCCATTTACAGGGACTTTTTCACAGTTGGATATGTGATTACATTTCTTAGCCGAAGTATCCAAAAGATTACATAACACATCTATACTTGAGGTTACATAACACTGAGATTATTTATAGCGCTGGGAGAGATGCTTGCTTTCAGGAATCTCACCTACTTTTACTGGAAACCTGACAATCTAATTCAAAATGTTGTTAGCAAGGAAACAAATGGAATCCCTCTGGCTTACTGTACATGCTTCTTGCATTTAAGATCTAAATTTACCAATGGACCTAAGGACTTGTTGCATTTGAATTGAAAAGATAAAATGTGTAATTCACATCTGCGCATGCACTGTACGCAAAAACTCATCGGTATGAGTCATTGCGTTGACCAAATTAAGGTCGACCACGGCCTTGAGTCCACACAGGAAATAGGTCAACATGATGGCATTTTAAGTGGTGATATGCTTGCAGCAGGGCCCTCCTACCATGTCTGTCTGTTACCCAGTTTGTTTTATCGCTGTCTACAATTGTAAAGGGCAACGGAATCTGCTGCGCTATATAAGAAACTGTAAATAAACTGTAAATAAATATAGTATAGGCAATCGTTGTAGCAGGTCTAGCCTTTATGCAATCTACAAATGCAACAATGAACACTTTGAGGTTTGATGTTTCCTCTAAACATTTTCTTTTGAATGAGATACAACTGCAATATATATTGTGATTAACATTAAAAGGGCAAGTCTGACAAAACTTATAAAGAAATGTTGGAAGATTCATCAAAGCTTTGAGAGATACTGTATAGGGGTTTTCAATCTTGGGTCACAACTGTCAATCTGTCCTGAAGGCCATGTCCCTGGCCCGTTTTAATTTTGCTCGACCGCATATCGTTATTCGGGATTCAGTGTCCCACCTGCCAATTGGTGAAAAGGGGGCGTGTCTGTGTAAACGGCTGAGGATTGACGATATTCGGCCGCGGTCGCGACAATTCACGGGCGTTCTCGGCAAGACGTGCCCAACAGCTTTTAAAGTCGTGCCCGTTCTGTGGATCTGCCTCTTCAATGCTTTCGGGCAAGACAACACTGAATAGGTGACAGCCGCTATTGTCCTCTGTCAAAATAGCGGTGGGGATTAACCCCTTCAGTGGTGGTATTTTGGGGGGGAGCTCTCCCCACTGGGTGAGTTTTTTATGGCGAGCACTTCCTTAAAAAAAAAACACCACTGCCTCCCTGGGTCAGTGGCTGCCCGGACCTGCCTGTTCAGGGGACTTCAATACAAAACCCGGTGGGGAGGGGGGAGGAGGGGGAGGAGGAGGCGCCGCAGAGGGGAGGGAGCCGGGCAGCACTCACTGGCAAACGCAGGATTTTCAGAAGGGGGTTTCCAGAGGGGCGGAGCAAAGCACAGAGATGGACACTTAGGTGACCCAGTATATGCCGGGTCAGTTAAAGTATTATAGATAGACCAAATGTATATAAATAATAATAATAATAATAATAATAATAATAAAAATATATATATACACAAACACACACATATATACATACATACATACATATATATATATATATATATATATATATATATATATATACATACAGGGGCATCAACAGCAGTGGGCATAGCAATGTATTGGGGCCACTACTGATCCTCCAGCGGTAGGGGTGGGGGAAGCTTTGATGTCCCCCGGGTGGTAGGGGGTATTATATCAACTGCTCAGCATGTAGCGCCTGGATCAGTAATTTCCATTAATTACACCTTTACTGCACAGATGGTGGGAGATGGGGTGGAAGAAGGGGGCACTGGGCTGAATGAAGGGGTCCTGATACATAACTTCCAGGGTGGTAGAAGATGTTTAATATGCAGAGGAGGGGTGTATAGTGGAGTGGGCATATTATTCATAGTTTTCTGGTGGGAGGACAGCTTGCTTGACTACAGATATCTCCAGTTCCCAGAAATACATTTATTAGATTTCAATGGATTTAAAAACTAGAGAATCCCACCTACTAATGGTACTGGGGACTAGGGGATCAGAGTTCAGGAGGCAGAGCAATCTGCCAACGAGAATATAAAACTACATACCAGGTGTGTGGAGCTGGAGCAGTAACCAGCTGCTGGAAGGCTGATATCTCTGGTTCTAGGAACAGTAGAGACAAGCTCCTAGTGTCCACCAATGGGGGAGAGTCCCAGCTTTTGGAATATACCCTCACCCTCAGAGAAACTCTGAGTCAGACAGAACCTGAAATATCTGACTGGGAAGAGCAATTAACAGGCTTGGATGGGGACCACTGCTTTGAAGTCAGATATCTCCGGTTCCCATGGGCCGATTTTTAAAATTCTTGTACCCATGGAAAGAGGGGACCCTCAGCTTTCAGCCTAGGGCCCTTAGACTCATGGGGGGGTTTCTGGGTACCCAGAAACCCCCCCTGCGTGCGCTACTGGCACTGAAGCTGCCGGAGTTCAGTGATTGAACTCAGCAGCGCTGCCCGGCTGTAAGCAGTTGCAATCCCAAAAATTTTCCGGGCTTGCCAGACTGGGCACTGAGGCACAGCCCGGAAAATTCTCGGGATTGCCACTGAAGGGGTTAATTACCCCCCATAAAGTACAGAGTGGTATACCTCCGATCCAGTTTCAAATACAACCTGTAAAATAACATTTAAAGCATATTCCATCATATTCCAAAGTTTGTCACATGCTGCGTTACTGTACATTTGTGTTTGTCATTTTCCAGTTAAGTTGTGGTGTTTTTTATGATACTAAGCACCATTAAATACTGTATGGTGTTTTTATTTTTACTTGCAAAGTTGAATTGCCTTTTAATGAACTAGCATTTAATGACACTGTTCTCCTCTGAATGTAAATCAATTGTCTCCTATGTCCAGGACTGATAGTGATGGGGGAAGGGAAATGCTTGGGATGTATTACAGTATATGGGAGGTCCCCAGAAGTAGGAGAGACGCACAGGAGTCTGAATAGACCTACTGAACAATGTATTGTTTTTTGAACTACAATGAGAAACTCTCCACAACTAAAAGCACAGGCCAATTCCCTTATTCTTTCCTACATTGACACTGTAACAAACCATGATAACCTATAGCGAACCCTGCTTGTAATAAAACAATATCTAATTGTACAGTGTATACAATGTCGGGAGTCGTAATATAAAACTGAGGTCTAACATTACTTGTCCTATAAACAGTATTTTCATTTTCTCTTTTAAGACTGAAAACCTATTTTTCTGTAATAATAGCAGCAAATGTTCTAGAATTTTCAATTGCAGCTATAAAGAAAGGAGTGACATTCTTAAAAGCCTGCTGATTGGTTGGCTCGGGAGTGCTTGGATATGACGTCCCCTCTAAAGGTGCCCATACATGGGGTCGTTTTGGGCCGATTCCATATTTAGGTTGAATCGGCCCAAATCGGATGTTTTTGACATCAAATCGGATCCGACCCGACGTATGCTCCTATGCGCATTGCATCAGATCCTAGAGATCTTATGTGCAGCAAATACGATTAATAGAAATCGAACCATCAGCGGCACAACATGGGTGCTTTAGATTTCCCTTGATTTCCCCTGGCAGTTCCCTGGGAACTTTTCTAGCACAGCCTCTAAAATGACATGAGCATAATGGTTGGTATTTTGTGGCAGATGTACTAAGTTTTAAGTGGTGTACACATGGGGAGATTTTGGCTAATGGACAATTTTGACTAAGCAATATTGTGAGAGATTTTGGCTCGATGCACTTGAGATTACGACTAATGATTTTGTCTAAGTAATGATAGTCTATGATCTAGTCAAAATTTCCTTGCCTGCACAGTCTATGCTAAGCAATCTATGCTAAGCAATCTGCGCTAGACAATATTGACTAAGCAGGAGAAAAATAGGGAGATATTGGCTAACCTTCTAGGAGATTTTGACTATCTAGTTAAAATCTCCTGCCAAAATCTCATTGTGTTCACCCCTTTAGAGAGAGAGAGAGAGAGAGAGAGTGTGAGAGAGAGAGAGAGAAAAAGTAAAGACAGATATACTATGAACTAAATTGCAAATAACTGCCATTTTTCAAACTATGGGGCTTATTTGTCAAAGAGTGATAAAACTTGTGAATGATAAAACTTGTTATAGATAAAAAAAATGGTTCTCCAGCCAATCAGCTCCCAACGGTCATGCGTTCAGCTCCTTCTAGCACCATTTATCATACATAACGAGTTTTATCACTCACAACAAATGTTAACACGCCTTGATAAATGAGCCCCTTAAGGCTCTGTGTAATAAGCCTTAGAGATAGATAAATTGGACAGAGATAAAGTATCAGTCAACCAGATCCTGACATATTACAGGCTGTGTTTGAAAAATGACAGTTAAGAGCTGGTTGGATAGTACATCTAGTACATATACCTCTAAATTTGAAAAATGGCAGTTACGAGGTGTTTAGTCGTAGTTTAGATCTCTCCACTTTATCACTCTTCAAAGCTTAGTACATCTGCCACATAATACTTTACCAACCAATCAGCCCCCAACTGGCATTATGTATGTATCTAATCCTCTGCAAGTCTTTACAAACCGCCAACGACACACATCCATAAACACAACACTTTGGCAGATTTTACTTGAGAGGCAAGTCAGCTTATCACAGATAACTAAATTAACGACTCTGACACCAACAGGGGAATGGAAACATTCTGGTCTGGTTCTTGGATAATAATCATTCCAGGCTGATGGATAGGGATGAGCTATCAGGTCTGATTATGTTTGACCAGCCCACAGTTGATTATGTGGCTCTGCTGTGTAGATTCAGCAGTATTTCATTTGACTAACCAGATGTGTTTTGTTGGGACAATATTTTGTAGGAATTTACTTGATTTATTCAAGAATACATTTGGCAAAATGTAATTGTGGTAAAGATAATAGAAAACGTAAATATCATATTCAGTGATACAGTAACAGATGGATTTGGTAAACCTAAATCAAAACAAGTGCAAATATTTTGTAAACCTAAAACTGCAAGGGCTTTTTTACAAAAAAAATTGTCATTAGAATATTTGTAAGCATTTAGGAAATACAGAGCGACTAAGCCATGAAGGGAAATAAAGTATGAATCAATAAGCTCCTAACTGTCATGTTACAGGTTGGGTTTTAAGAAAGTCAGTTAAGAGCTGTAAAGTAGGGTGTGATGTGAGTGGTGCAACCAAAGGGGCCGGGCATCGATTTTTTTTAACACATAATGCCCTCAGCAGTGCCATATATACACAATGCCCCCAGCCAGAAGCATAACTCTGGGACGCAATGGAGGCATCTGCTGCCAGGCTCCTGCTCCCAAGGGGGCACCTCTCCTCCCCCGCAAGTTGAATCAGTTATTGAAAGCCATTAATATTGCTTCTGTGGCTGACTCCCGATCCTAGCAGGACACTTTCAGCACGGGGCTGTCGGAGGGAGAAGAGGAGAGTAGTTTTGCGGCCTCTCCTGCAGGACGGCATACAGCTGAGAAAGCAGTCTCTACCCCCCCTGAGGACACTTCTGCTGCCTGGCCTGTAGATCTCTGCCCCTGACACTGGCAGAATTCTAACTAAACACCACCTCCCACGCAGCCTAACTTTTTACCCCACCCCCGCAGCCTAACTATACACCCCCACCCTCAGAGCCTATGATATACACCCCCCACAGCCTAACTATAAACCCCCCAACCCCACAGCCAAACTATATGCCCCCGCAGCCTAACTATACACCCCTCCCCTTAGCCTAACCTTAATTATGCACCCCCCTTAGCCTAACCCTAACTATACACCTCCACCCCCACAGCCTAATTCTATTTAGCAGCTTAACTTTAACTATACACCTCCTTCCCGTAGCCTAACCTTAATTATACACCCCCCCCCCCCACAGCCCAGCCATTCACCACCCACCTGCAACCTAACCATACACACCCCACAGCCTACAGTATAACCCTGATCAGGGCTATTTTTGGTCCGGAACGCCGTTCCCAGGGCTATTTTTCAGTAGGCTCCAGCAGGAACTGAGGCCATTATTCTAGTTCACTCTTTCTGACAAAATCTTTCTTAGATGGACAAAACCTTGTGCACTGCAGGGGGCAGATTTAAAATGTGCAGAGCGAATTAGATTTGGGTGAGTCATTTTGTTTCTGTGCAGGGTAAATACTGGCTGCTTTATTTTTACACTGCAATATAGATCTCACTTTGAAGTAAAACCCCACCCAAATCTAACTCTCTCTGCACAAGTAACACCTGCCTCACCTGCAGTGCACATGGTTTTGTCCATTTAAGAAAGAATTTGCCAGAAAGAGTGAACTAGAATAAGGGCCTCAGTTCCTGCTGGAGCCTGCTGTTAAATAGCCCTGGCCTTTCCTGAAGCTCTTTTCCAAAGTAATGTAATCAGGGAAGGCATTCTGGAATCTCTGCAGCCTGCCCTGCTGTCTGTCGCTTATCTTTGGAGGGGAGGAGAGCACGTCCCACATCTCTCCTTCCCTCACTGTGTCCCTGTGACTCCAGCAGCCATTTAAAATGTGGCTTTTCAGTCAGCCAACCAGAGCTTGCAGGCCGGCTCTTGATTGGCTGCCGCAGGAGGACACTGGACTGGGGTGAGGGCAGGAGGGGCGCGTGCTGTGCTATCCTCTCCCCAGCACTAGCAGGCGATGGCAGCAGCAGCAACAACAGTGAGCTGCACTTCTGGTGGGAAATTCTGGCACCGTGGGGGGCATATGTGTATCTGGCACTGTGGGGGCATATCTGGCACTGTATATGTGTATCTGGAACCATGGGGGCATATGTGTATCTGGAACTATTGGGCGCATATCTGTATCTGGCACTGCACTATTGGGGGGCATGTATGTATGTTATGTATATTATGTTTAAAATAAAGATAGTGTCCTGCTAGGAGGGGGAGTCAGCCTCAGAAGCGATATCAATGGCTTTAAATTAACTGATTCAAACTTGCGGGGGAGTAGAGATGCCTCCATTGCCCCTCAGAATTAAGCCTCTGGCTGGGGGCATTGTGTATATATGGCACTGCTGAGGACATTATTTGTTAAAAAATGATGCCCCACCCCTTTGGCAGCTCCACCCATATCACCACCCACTTCTGCCCCGCCCACAGTTCCTGAACCTATTTTCATACAAAAATAGCACTGCATATAACTTTCCCTACAGATAACATATAAACACAATCTACTTCATTTTATATTTTTTTCTAAATTTATCAGTAAGAAACTTTTGGCCTAGGGGTGTTGTGAAAAAAATTCCGATACTCTAGGGCGCTGTGATTCCAAAAACTTTGGGAACCACGGATCTAGACACTGTAGATGTATCAACCAAAACCACACACACAGGGCTAGCCTGACCAATGTGATACGCAATGTGGCAAGATTCTGGGTGGCGTCCCCTTCCCCCTTTCGCAATGTAGGACCACTGAATATGCCATGCACATTCGAGAAGATACAGAGCCTGCCAAGATGCTCCTATGCTTTTCTGGATGTCCCATAGGCATCTGCCTATATTGCAAATGCCCATCAAAGTTACTACTGTGCTCCAGGCTGTCTAGCTGGAAGAATGATGTTGTTAAGCTGCATCCAGTATCTGTGAAACTGCTTGGTTGATCCCTTGCTCACTATACCATTGCCTATAGATGATCTGAATTGTTCTGCAGAGTGTTGTTCTATGCACACTTTTTCCTATCATTTCTGTTCCACACAGAATCGAGATCCAACCACAGAGCAGAAAAAACTGATCAAACCCGTTTTTTTTTTTTTTTTAATAGGCATAATGTGAATATATAAACACAGTATAGGCCACAGCAAGGCCAAGCGTGACCTCCGTCCCTATAAAGCAAGTACTTCCCAACTGTTCCGAGCGCTATTCATTTTGTATTAAATTCCGAAAATAATTCGTTCCTCTCCTCTACTGTAAATGAGAGCAATTCCGAAAGCTTGTTTTGAGGTTGAATTGTTAAGCGGAAGCTATAAAATGTAGATAATGCTTGTTTTGAGGTTGACTTAATCTTTGACTGTATTCACATCAGTTTTGTGGCGTGATCCTTATTGCTTAGGGTATGAAATGTCAAACTGGTTCCAGACTCAATGATGGCCTTTGGCTCATTGTTTTAATTGAGATAGTTTTGCAGTTTTTAATACTTATTGATGACATTGCTGCTCTGTACTATTTGAAACTAATAATTCTAAATAAAAAAAAAATCAAATTGCCTTTTACATACTGCTCAATCAACTCATATAAGTTACGCATGTCACTGTAATCCAATGTTTATGTGCATGTTCCAATGCCGATGACATAATATTTTAGCAGCACATGATTTTATTATATAGTTATGGTAAAATGTATACAAATATGTTTCAACTGATAGCCACCAATTGGATGATTTTCTAGACACCACTAGGAAAACAGTAGCCACCAATCGAATGATTTTCTAAACACCACTAGTAAATTACAGAATCTGATTGGATGTTATGGACTAAACTGTACTTTTCCATGTCGCATATTTTTTTTTTAAATAGTTCTATGTGTAAAAACAAATAATCAATTACTTAACTGGAAAAGGAATAATTAGAAGGAACATAACACTAGATGAATTTGCACAAATCAGCGTGTATGGAGAGGTGGTACTTGATTTTGTACTATGCTTTAAACATTTTGCAATTTGTAAATATCTACCAGTGTTGTTTTAAGTATATTTCCAGTCTCTCTTTCTCTCTCTCTCGCTCTCTCTCTCTCGCTCTCTCTCCATTTTATGCAATTTGCTTTTCTATCTCCTCATTATCCCATCCACCCTCAGTCACCCATCATTTCAAGACAGAAATCAAATGTATTTAAAAAAAAAAATCTGAATTTTTTTCCCCCCAGTACAATTAGGTACACCAGTAGGTTGTTATACAGTTATGTCTGTCAATGCTCCTTCCTGGGTATTTTCGCTCTTTGCATTTCCAAAATGATGAGTCCTTTGTGTCTAATCGGTATGTTGCCTTTGTCTTCTCCCATTTTCTGCGCTGCCTAGCTGCCTTCAGCAGGGGGTAAGCAGCTGTACCATACAAAACTGGTGAATAATCTGTCTCTCTCTCTCAATTTGGAGGCTTGCTCTTCTTTGTGGTGCTAAATCAAAAGAATAAGGCAAGCTAACAGATTAATACTTCATCCTATCTTTTTTTAAGCAGCCTCAAAATTGGAGGCACATGAAAGCCAAAAAAAAATTGCAGGGTTTATTAAAGCGTATTCCATTCACTTGCACAGACCATACTCACTTTAATTATAGCCGAATGTATCTGTATTTGTGTATGGAAAAGAGGATCTGGATTTTTATTTATTTCGTCCATCAATAACGCTGAATATCTAAAGCACTACGCAAAAGCATAAAGGAGAAATTGTCATGAAAAAGTCATATGTTGTTTGTTTAACTATATTAGAGATAAATCTATTCTACTAACACAAGGCGTGATTCAGACATATACATTGAGTGATTATCACATTCTGCTCAGGAATATAAGTTGCACCGCTCATTTGCCGCAGTGGTCAACAACGGCGGTCGCCAGCGGTGGAACTGGGGAGTGGTGCAAAAATATTATTATTACTAGATATTTATATAGCGCACACATATTCCACAGCGTTTTACAGAGATTATTTGAACATTCACATCAGCCCCTGCCCCAGTGGAGCTTGTACCACATGTACACGCATAGACAGACATTCTAGGGTTAATTTTGTTGGGAGCCAATTAACCTACCAGTATATTTTTGGATTGTGGGCGGTAGCCGGAGTACCCGGAGGAAACCCACACAAGTAAGGGGAGAATATACAAACTCCGCACAGTTAGGGCCATGGTGTATATCGAACCCATGACCTCAGAGCCGTGAGGCAGTAATGCTAACCATTACACCGTCCATGCGGCCCCAATTATTTGAGCCCCCTCCTCGAATGCAACCTACTAGTCTGGGCAGCAATGGGGGCCTTAGTCCCCATGGGCCCAGGTGCAATGCACCTGCTGCACCAATGGTAGTTCCACCTCTGGCGTTCGCAGAGAGGAATATCATTGACAGTCAGGGGACATTTGTGGGAGATAACAGGAAATGGCAGCACAAAGGCGGGCATTTTGCAACTATTTGCAGGGCACGTTAGACCCCTACTCTAGAATCCTTCAAAAACAGACTCAAGACTTTTTTGTTTACTCAAGCATTTCTGTAATTTCTTTACGTATAGTTTATGAAAAGCTTTTGTGTACTTCATTGTTCTTGTACTGTATTACATTCATTCTATCTGTTAAGCGCCTTGACTCCTATTGGAGAAAGACCGCCATATAAATAAAATTATTATTATGACTATGTATGAGGGTTCAGCTTTGAGCCCGCGTGCAGGTGTAATGTCTCCGGTGTCTTCCTTCCTGCGGACAACCTGCATAACTACAGGGCTCTTCAGAACTTCAATAATTTCCTGATATGCTGCATCTTTCTACACAGCGTCTGGGAAATGCGAAGCTGACGATGGCTGCTACATTTGCATATATTTACATAGCTGATGTTTCCAAATTCACAATTGCGAATGTATTTCTTTATATCTCTGAATCAGGCCCATAGTTACTAAATAAATGTTCACAAGCTATTACCATTCGAGGAGTCATGACAGATGTAAAGAAATGTTGTTATTTAAAAAACTTTTTCTAAAATGACAGGACAATTATGAACAATGAAGGGTGGTGCAGAGCAGTTAATATAAAGCATCATAGGCAAACACGCATGAGGGGGGGTTCCAGTTGCTCAAGTTGATCTGATTTTGTGACTGAAATGTGTAAAGGCCCCCATACACTTATGAGATTTGGGCCGATTTTGCCCGATTCGGACATACTAGGTCGAGAAATTGGATGAAATCGGCCAAAATTGCATGTGTTTGACCTCTCGTCTGATCCGATGCGTGGCCCTGTACACATTGGACAGGAGTCGGAGGTCAGACCTGCCTACATGTCTGTCTCGAACTCTCTCCTGGTGGCAGGAAATGGGGTCGCATGGGATACATAACATGCAAAAGGACCTCAAGGGGGATCGGATGGCCATACATTGCTGCCAGAAGTAGAGTATGGCCAACTTTACAGTCAAGTTGTACCATTAGAAGAAAATTGTCCAGTACAAGTTGCCTCCAATATCCAAAATGCTTGGGACTGGAAGCGTTTTGGATACTGTTTTTTTCCATATTTTGGAATATTTGCAATTCAAAATGAAATACTTGGTGATAGGACCCAAATCTTAACACACAGAGGTGCTGATTCTGATTGACTCGGTAAGCTGCAAAGCTGCCCGCTACCGAGTCCTTGTAATGCTGGCTGGCGATTACACGCTCCCCTGCTGCCGTATCCCCTTGCATCCATGTGTCAAGAAGACATATCCTTTCGCATGTGCCTGCAGCCAGAATGGTCGGCGACCATGGATTGATTTCTCCAGGGCTTGCAAATATAAATCAGTGGAGACTGAAGACATCATGTGATGTCAGCTGTCCCCTCTACCACACTTTCTCATCCCTTCCCCCATTCCGAAGGGAACGCCCAGGGGTTACTCAGATTCGTTTGGTTCCCTGTGCGTTTGCATGGGGGGCGGGGGGCGATGTTTTGTGTCTGAGCATGTGCAGATACAGGGTGGGTGCAGTCACGACTGAGGGCATGGGGCGGTGGGCTTGAGGAATCACCCATGGGAACACCCAGCATTTCATGGGCATTCCCGTGGTAAGGCGGCTGTAATGCTAGTGTGGGGAACGGGCAGCTGACATCACTGGATGTTCCTGTGAGCGTGTGCATGCAAATCTAAGTGACCTAAGAGTCACTTAGATATATGTGCTCGTTCCACTCATCATTCGATGGTCAGTGACCATCAAATCATGTGGGTGTTTCCACATAGGCTGCATTCGCTGGCCGTGCAAACAAACCCAGTGTGCGAGGGGGGTGGGCCATTCGGCGGGCGTTGTCTGGGGGGACTCAGAAGGCTTTGAATTTCCAGCCTTGCGAGTCAACCAGAGTAAGGGCCAATGTACTGTAGCATTCTTTATGCATTTTATTCTTACAGTGTGATGTGTGAGAACGTTCATCCTATCACTGTCTGTCAGAAGTAAGGGCTCAAGCTGAGTGTGGCAATCACTACTGTATAAGAGTTGAAGGTACTGCTTTCCTAGCACGGCGCCCACGATCTAGATTGTATGTGTGGGGCTGATATCTCAAGCATCTCATGCATCTTATGTGTTTGTGCGGCATAAGATGCATGAGATGATGCAATCGACGCGATCGATGAGATTTTTACATTGGAATCAATGTAAAAAGCCCCCCAAACCCCAATTTTAATTGCTAACCCCCCCTCATGGGTGAAATGGCCCCCCCATTGTTAACGCCACCCCACTATTGACGCCAAAGTGTGGCGACCTTACTATTGACTCCTGAAGCGTGGCGAGCGCGGCGAGCCCGCGAGGGGCGGCGGTACGCGTCCTCCGACCTTTTTCATACCCCCACTATCCACGTCGGTTTGGAGGTGATTCTATATAGTGTGGCGAGCGCAGCGAGCCACCGAGCCCGAAGCATGGCGAGCAAACGCGGACTACATGTAAAGTAGTCTGCGTCCCCTCGCGGGGCACGCTACGCTCGCCACGCTTCGGGCTCGGTGGCTTGCTGCGCTCACCACACTATATAAAATCAACTCCACGCCGACGTGGATAGTGGGGGTATGAAAAGGTCGGAGGACACGTACCGCTGCCCCTCGCGGGCTCGCTGCGCTCGCCACGCTTTGGGTTGGCGTTGATAGTGCTGGTGGCGTTAACAATGGTTATTGGGGGCTCACGATTTTTTATCTCATGCATCTCATGGATCTCATGCATCTTATGGATGCATAAGATCCATGAGATTAAAAATTGTATGCCTTAAGTACCTTAAACTTAAGGCATACAATCAATGAGACGGGCGCCGTGCTAGGAAAGCAGTACCGAGTTGAATTCTAAATCCATGGTCGTCCCTTTCTTTCTTCTGTAAATGTGAAGATAAAAGTGTCCTTTCAGCCTGTACATTGGAGGAGGGGTAAACACAGGTTTACAGTTCATGTGTTTCAGCACTTGGAAGAACAATGCCAACCTGTAATTACAATGCAGATTTATGCAAATCATTTAGTGAATTCAGATTGGTATATTCAACACGCTTTTAGTGTAATGATTCCCTTACTAAAACTTGTCTACTACTATTATAGTAACCAGCTCGGTAGTCTGTTGATCTAGATTATTGGAGGAAGATGAAAACACACCTTTTAAAGATTTTGAGTAGTTGATAAATAATGACGTTTCCCATAACAGCCAATCAGATTTGACCTAGCATTTATCATTGGTATGCTAAAAAATGATACTTTGGGTGTTCTGATCTTCTCCTCAAGTCTCCTGTCACATAAAAGAAGATGTAAAGTTTTGTAGAATTTTATCCAGTAGAAAACCTGCACCAGAGAAAAAGTTTATATGTTTTCATAATTTGATATGATATTAAAACATTTCAAATATAACTGTGTATAACATTTAAAATATAATTAGGAACACAATGAAACCAGTAACTCCACTTGCCATGAGGTGATGTAGTCATTTGATTTAAGGGATCCAAACCAATGGCTGATGAGTTCCAGCCGGTGATGTTTGGCAGTTTTTGGGGGCTTACCGGCTAGATCCCTTTTGCCGGGAGGACCTTTGCCATCATGTACTGGGTCCATATCTTCAGGGGGAATAGCAACCCGTGGCAAGCCCGCAAGGGTACAATGCAGCTAAAAGAAAAGAAAATCTCAAACCTAGATTAGAGGCAAAATAAATAATGCACAATGGGCATCAATCAAATTCCGCCCTCACCGTACGTCGGCAAAGGGGAACTAGTCACAACCATGTTTGGGGTGGCAGTTGGTGTGTTTCCCCTAATTGAACTTTGGACAGTGCTGCAGCCCCACCTCTGGTGCCAACACTGATTGCATCCTGTACCCAACCCGAAGAGCCTAACATTGGTGCATATAGAGAATGTGTCCAGTGGCGTTGCTATGTTTTGGGTGCCCACCCCCGCCGTTAGGGGGGGGGGCGCCCCCCGCCGCCCATTCAAACCCCCCCAATCCCCCCCAGCCTTACCTTTCGCGCTGGTCCCGGCGGCTATGTTCTTCTGCTGAGGACCACCACAAAATGGCCGCCCCCATACAGCAGACAGTTTCAGAGAACTTTGTGCTATATGGGGGCGGCCATTTTGTGGTGGTCCTCAGCAGAAGAACGGAGTCGCCAGGACCAGCGAAATAGGTAAGCCTGCGGGGGATTGGGGGGAGGTGTAACTATAGCACCTAAGCCCCCGGCGCCCCCATATGCTCAGCGCCCCCCCGCGGTGGCAGGGGCTGCGGTGCTATAGTTACGCCACTGAATGTGTCACAGGGCTTATTGTCAGAGTGTTTGTCAGTTCTTTTATTATCGGCTTAAACATATCATTTGTTTATGAATAAGGGATGCCAGTCTGTTCATGTGGCTTAATACCTCACTAGAACTTAGATGTGAACATTGTACATTATATTATAAATGGTATATGAATTGTGACCCACTTACTGTATTTGAGAAATGGATGCAGTGGAAATGTAATAGATACTATTGTATTAATTATATAAAATGTCATAAGGTCTGTCTCCTGAATGCACCTACAGTTGGAGCCACAGAGTGTTTGGAATGGAACAAAGTAAAGGCCCCCATAAACTAGTGTGATATGTCCCTTTTTAACACAATTTTGACCCATTGGGTCAATTCATTATGTGAAAAGTGTCCTATTGTATGTAATTTACTTCCAATTCCAATATGATGCACAGTCCTGTGCGCATAGGATTGGATCCGGAGAGCGCCATGGTTGCCACTAGGATTTGTGGTATGGTGGGTCAGTTAATGGCATACATCCTTGCAATAAACACCACATACACTGTATCTTATACGGTTCTAGCCATCGGCAATGATGGTAATGACAACACCTGCACACCACACCCCCTTTTATCGTGGACTTACCTCAAAAAGAGGCCCTATTTGCCTCAAAAGGTATCTTTAAGACCTGTACTTCTTGTGTATGTATGGTTGACCATTACAGAATCTACTTGATAGATGATAGTTAGAAGTAGAGATGGCTGAAGATTTGGATTTGTCGCTGGGATTTGGCTTCGCCGATCGGCGGTGAAAGGCTTTGGATTTGGATTTAAAAAAAAAAAAAATTAGCATTTTAGCTTGTTATTAACACACAGAACTTCTGACAGTATCAGTATGATGTATTGGGGTGTAGTACACACAAATATTCAAGAAGACTTGTCCAAGACTGCGTGGAGGCAGAACAATGACACACAGAACTTCTGACAGTATAGTATATGGTGTATTGGATTGCAGTGCAGTACACCACATACCACAATGAAAAAAAAATGAAAAGCTGACTGACAGCCTGCCTGTGTACTGTACCCCCACTACACTGACTGACAGCCTGCCTGTGTACTGTACCCCACTACACTGACTGACAGCCTCTGCACTCTGCGCACTGACACAGCCTGACTAACACACGACCACTGACCAGTACAAAACCTAGCACAAACCCTCTGCACTGCACAAAACCCCTCTGCAATGCACAATACACCCCAGACTCCTCTGCCACAGACCCCTCTGTCACACAGAGTGACCCCTCTGCAGTCAGCACACCACTGCCAGTAATAAAGTAACACCCCAAACACCCCACAGAGACTACACTCAGCAGAGCTGTGCGCAGCTTGTGGAAGCATGTGAGAAATGGCGCCAAAGATGCAAGATTACCACGTTCCTCCGCTCGGGGGCCTATGTTCGGAGCGGTTCAGATTCCATGGAATCTGAACCGCTCATCTCTAGTTAGAAGTTGATTGGCTGAGGATAATTTAAAACTAATCTTTAGAAAGGTTGATACATCTTCCACTGTTTTCACAAATTAAATGTAGGCTTGGACCTTGATCGACTGAATATCAGGGGTGGATTTAGGGGTCAGTACGGCCCTAGGCACAACATTTTTGTCCGACCCCCCTATTAGGCATGTGGCGTGATGACATCATGTGCATTAGTCTGGACTGAACCCAGAGGGAGGGAGGAACAACACACTGGGCTCGGGCGTGCCGCTCGGCAGTTCGGCTCTGCTGTCCCCGCCCATGCACGCCCATTCTATACACAGCAGCCAATAGGCTGTGTGTATAGTATATCCAATGGGAGACAGTGGCTCAGCTCAGCCTGAGCCAGTGAGCCTCCCAGACCGTGATTCATGTTGGCTTCAGCGCCGTTTATCACTCGCAGCTGCCAGCTTGGCCATGCACATAATAAAGACTGTAGTAACAAATCTGGCCCTGCCGAATAGTTATTCTGTTTCCCCAGCATTACTGTAGAAAGACCAATACAAAACCTGTATGAAGCCTGGGGGTAAATAAAGTGAGATTAAGTGAACTGATATAAAGTACCAGCAAATCAGCTCCTAACTGCCAGGTTATATGCAGTGTTTGAAATAAAATAGCTAATTGGTCTCTGTCCACTTTATTTATTATTATTTATTTATTAACAGTTTCTTATATAGCGCACACATATTCCGCAGCGCTTTACAGAAAATATTTGAACATTCACATCAGTTACTGCCCCAGTGGAGCTTACAATCTATATTCCCTACTACACATATACACGCACACAGACATTCTAGGGTTAATTTTTTGTTGGGCGCCAATTAGCCTACCAGTATATTTTTGGATTGTGGGAGGAAACCGGAGTACCCGGAGGAAACCCACGCAAACATGGGGAGAATATACAAACTCCGCACAGTTAGGGCCATGGTGGGAATCAAACCCGTGAGGCAGTAATGCTAACCATTACACCCTATCTCTCCAGGTCTTCGTAAATAGAACCCAAGAACCAGGACACTGCAGTGCAAGCTGTTCAAACAAAATAATTAAAATGATCTAGTAAAGAAACAAACAATGCTTCTAGTAGTACAAAAAAAGACTAATAACAACTTTTGCAACACAGTATACTCAGAGGCGTAGCGAGCCCGGAGCCGGCGGAGCACACGCTCCGGACGCAGGAAGCTAGCCTGGCGCCGGAGCTGTGCCGGCACCGCCATCTCGCTCGCCCGCCTCCGCCGTTGCCCTGCCCGCTCCCCCGCGAGAGACGTGCTGCTGCAGCGGCTATGTAAAATTGTAACAACACGTCTCCCGCAAGCTGGACCGCTAGCCAATGGGCGCTTGCGGTCCAAAAGCCAATCAACTGGTGGCTGCTGGACCGCGAGCGCCTATTGGCTAGCGGTCCAGCGGGAGATATGAATTTTACATAGCAGCAGTGCGCGTCTCTCTCCCGGACCCAGAGGAGGGAGGGGAGGGAGCGGTGGATGCGCCGCAGCGCAGCACAGCACAGCAGGGGGAGGGGTGAGGTAAGGTGCACCCTCCCACCCTGCTGCATCCACCCTGCATCACCCGCGCACCCACCCACCCTGCTGCACAAACCCACCCACCCTGCTGCAACCAAACACCCACCCACCCAGCTGCACAAACCCACCCTGCTGCACAAACCCACCCACCCTGCTGCAAGCAGCCACCCACCCACCCTGCTGCACAAACCCAAATGCTGCACAAACCCACCCACCCACCTGCACAAACCCACCCACCCTGCTGCGACCACCCACCCAGCTGCACAACCCCACCCTGCTGCACAAACTCACCCACCCTGCTGCAAGCAGCCACCCACCCACCCTGCTGCACAAACCCACCCACCCTGCTGCAAGCACACACCCACCCACCCTGCTGCACCCACCCACCAACCATCCCACCCTGCTGCACCCACCCACCCTGCGGCACCAACCCACCCTGCTGCACTAACCCACCCACCCTGCTGCAAGCACACACCCACCCACCCTGCTGCACCCACCAACCATCCCACCCTGCTGCACCCACTCACCCTGCGGCACCAACCAACCCTCCCAGCCTGCTGCACCCACCCACCGACCCTACCACCCTTCTGCACCCATCCTCCCACCTTGCTGCACAGCGGCCAGGAGCGGGCCGCTGCACAGTTCTGCACCCCTGGGCAACGAGCAAATTCAGTCCCCCTTGGCATCGAGCATGAAGCCCCTTGGCATTGAGCATCTAGGTAAGTGGCACTTATGTGTCAAATGTGTAATGGGCATTATGGTGTGTTATATAGTATGCAATGGGCATTGCGGAGTGTTATATAGTATGTCATGGGCATTGCAGTGTTATATAGTATGTCATGGGCATTGCGGAGTGTTATATAGTATGTCATGGGCATTGCGGAGTGTTATATAGTATGTCATGGGCATTGCGGAGTGTTATATAGTATGTCATGGGCATTACGGAGTGTTATATAGTATGTCATGGGCATTGCGGAGTGTTATATAGTATGTCATGGGCATTGCGGTGTGTTATATAGTATGTCATGGGCATTGCGTAGTGTTATATAGTATGTCATGGGCATTGCGGTGTGTTATATAGTATGTCATGGGCATTGCGGAGTGTTCTATAGAATGTCATGGGCATCATGTGTGGGCTTATGTGTAATTGGAATTACAAAGTTCACTAAAATGTGCAATGGGCATTACGGTGTGTGGTATAATGTTGGTCTGTGCAAACTTTTTTCACTGCGCAGGAGCCTCACCTATGACATATTGGGGGGGAGGGGGGGCGCAAAACATGCCCTTGCTCCGGGCGCCATGGCACCTAACTACACCACTGAGTATACTGTATATGCAAAGGTTCACGACAGGTTTAAATGTTGGGCTTAGCTACTGAAGAGCAACAGATATACTGTATCTGATAACAGTGGTTAGCCTGAGCCTGAAGCTGTGAAGCTTGTTTTCATTCCTATGGGGTTTATATAACCTTATGTGAGTCACTATATCCCCACACACCCCAGGCTGTTGCTGAAAACAGCACCACCATGGGCAATGTTCTCAATAGGATATCTCATGTGACAAAGGCTCTGGCTCAGACTTCTGTACCATTTTATTGGGATATTGATGTCATATGTCGTGTCGCACTGATGGATCATTATTAGTGTGTGTAAACTGATAAGACACTATCTGTGCATGCCCTGTGTATGAAGGATTAGATGTTACGATAAATGGGGACCATCAGTGATGGCAGGTTTTGGGTAGGAACCTATTAAGCAGAAATTCTCATTATAAATTCCAAGTATTAAACAAATGACTGCTTCTTAAACGCTTTAGAAATAAATAACTGCTAGAACATCAAAACTACATTTATTATGAAGTAATGCACAATACAAATTGCACCTGTCACTGAGACGCAGTAGGGGTAGTTTTTGCATGGGATCAATTAATATTCATGAGAATGTAACCTATTTATTTACTCTGAGCTAACGCTTCATGGCCCTTATTCAGGTTGATTTGAATGGGCGTGAATTTGCACCGGGACCAATGTTTTGCACATGAGCAGCAGCATATATGCGCTTGTGCATACGCTGCCTTTCGAGCGGGGGGTGGAGAGGGGCGTGGGGTGCCGGGCAGAGACATTAGCATATGTGAACGCCCTCCTGTACTAAGGGCCCATGAGTATTGTCATAACTTGTGAATATTGGCCCTTGCATGTCTAAGTGATGCAACTGGGAGCTTGTATTCTCAAGAGCATTGGATCAACTAATGACTCTATCTATCTATCTATCTATCCTTAAAGGTGCCAAAAATCTATTCTCAAATAGTTTAGCAAATCCACAGAACTATTTGAAAATTAAATTTTTTTTATTGGTTCGAGTCACTTTCACAAAGTTCAACTGCTAAGGTTGAATCGCTTAACAAATGATCTAGCAGTTTGCATATTATTGAACAAGCTCTAACATAATTGAGCTTAATTTGGAACACTTTCAACATATTATGGTGAAATACAAATGATGGTACTTGTGTATTATCACGGTGCCCCCGATTTCCATCGCAGGGCATTGTACAACCACAAAATCGCGTCGCATCGCATGCCATGCCATATGATCGCATGCGATGCGATGAGACGCGATTATACCCGATTTTTAATTGTACAGGCACCCAGACCCGATTTTACATTGTACACCCACCCTGATGGGTAATGACAATGTTAAATGCCCCCCCATTGTTAAAGCCACCCCACTATCAACGCCAACCCGAAGTGTGGCGAGCGCAGCGAGCCCGCGAGGGGCAGCTGTACGCGTCCTCCGACCTTTTCATACCCCCACTATCCACGTCGGCGTGGATTTTTCACTGCGCTCACCACGCTTCGGGATGGCGTTGATAGTTGGGTGGCGTTAACAATGGGGGGCATTTAACATTGTCATTACCCATCAGGGTGGGGATACAATTAAAATCGGGTCTGGGTGGGCATTTAACATTGAAATCGCGTTGCATCGCATCGCATGCCATTATAATGGCATGCGATGCAACGCGATATTAAAATTGTACACTCTTCCCGGGAAAAGCCTCAAATCTGGTCCATCACATGCCATCGCATACCTTAATTAGTGGTATGCGATGCGACGCGACAGGCGCCGTGATAATACACAAGTACCCAAATGATATACTTTAATAAATAATACAGTTTTCAGTTTGCATTAAAAAAAAAATTTAAATACTGTTTTACTATTATTAATAGGATTTAAAAAAAAAAATCAACCAATCTATTTTATAGCTTTATATGTAACTGCACATTTGAATTCCATACCTTGAACAGTCAATCTTAACTGTGGTTCCTGAGCCTCAGGCTGGGTTCACACTTTTCAATACATCATTCTATTGATAAACAATATATTCTTAGAAACATAGAAACATAGAATTTGACGGCAGATAAGAACCATTTGGCCCATCTAGTCTGCCCCTTTTTTACCCTTCAGGTAAACTCAACCCTTTTTAATCCTTATTTCTTTGTAAGGATATTCATATGCCTATCCCAAGCATGTTTAAATTGTTCTACTGTCTTAGCCTCTACCACCTTCTTAGAGCAGTTGTGGCCAAACCAGCCTTTGAGATCTACCTACAGATCATGTATTCCAGGCCAACTGTGGATGCAGCACGTTTGAATATGTTACATTTGATAGTGGCTTACACCTGTGTGGTCTGATTGGTAAAACCAGTATGGCCACCCCTGATCTAGAGTATCGGCTAATGCAGCAGTTCTAAAAGTATTTTGCTCTGGAATCCCAGACAATATTATCACAGGACTCCAGAAAATTACCACAGAATGGTCAGCAGTGCACACGTGTATGCATGGCAGCATTGTGGAGGCATACAATTATGTTAGGAGTCTGAAGTAAGAGAAAAGTCAACTGATTTTTTGAACACTGACTAAGAGATTAGAGAAGTCCTCAGCCTAGTGGTCAGCAACAAGGATTCGCAACCCCATGCTGAGATGATCGCAACCCACTTTGGTGTCAGGACCCACAGTTTAAGAACTGCTGGGCTACTGTGTCTGTGATGCAAGTGTGACATATTAGGTCACACCTGCATCATTCATAAATATATGTGTACGTCTGGCTGTGTTTACGGCCGACCCACCAAGTGGGCGATAGGTCTACTGCAGAAGCCATTGAATATGACATCACAACTGAGTGAGCCTAATCAAATGTCTCAGCAACCAGACATATTTGGTAATACATTGGTAAGTAGGTACGCACAAGTTTGTTTTTTTGTTTGTGTATTTACAGTATTTACCTTAAACTTACTAATCGATAGATTGATCAACAGATCAGCTGGGTGATCGATCCGCCAGCCAAATATGTACCAAACCTTAAACACAAGTCTAAATTGTTGAGCATCTCTAACTGCCAGACTATCTATCTATCTATCTATCTATCTATCTATCTATCTATCTATCTCAACTATGCATTACAATTTTGGAAATTGAATGTGTTCAAGTTTAAGTATTACATCTTTTTATTTTTGATTGCCTCAGCAGCCCTTTTCCATATATGTCACAATCCGTGGTTCAGCCACATCTCAAGTGGAAGCAGTAAAAAGCAATGATTTAAAATCATATTATTCTAACAAAAACTGCAGTAGCATGTGAATAAGTGACCTGCTCGATCAATCATATTAATGTGTATTATGTCTTTTGATTCCCATCTTGTAAAAGCAAGTAATGTGCTCAGATAAAGCATTCTCCTCTTCAATATATACAGATGGACATTTCCTGGCAGTTAATGTCCATTGGGATATATTGATTTTATAATTTAAACCCCTCACCGGTAAAATGTGAAGACATTTTTTTTTTCTTCTGATAATGACAGAAAGGAATTACATATGTGTGTAAAGTAATGGAAGACATGGAAGGTAACAAGGATTAGCTTGAGCAACAGTGTATAGGAACGCTTACAGTATTCCAGATAATGGACAGTCACATGACATATGCTGTTTACACGTATTATACACGGATGAAATACTGTAGATGCATGCTCAGCACATAGCTGGTGCATGTACGACCATGCATTGATCCTATAACCACTGTAAAAGTGATGTCAAAGACCTGCAGGATCTTATTTATGGCCTGCAAATGGCAACAATGCCTGGCAACGATCCTATCACAATCAATAGCCATTGGTCATGTTTGTAAATACGTTGATAAATTCCTGCAGATCGCTTGTGCGTGTAATCATCTCTTGACTGCCCTAACTGACCTCAATGATTCAGATAGGGCCGGCTGCATATCTACCATATATATGGCCAAATTAGACTCTCAGTGGCCTATTTAACACTGGTGATTTGGAATTTAATTCCAGGGTTACTTATTTTGAGGCCAATTAAAAAAGAAAGTGATTACTGCCACTTAGCTAATAGGTTTGGACCCAAATGATTTAATAAGCAGGTGTTAGGTAAATTGTCTACAAGGGATTACATAAATGTAGGCTGTCTGCCTCATGTGATCAAATATATGGTGTTACTGTAGGTAGCCAAAACCTGAACTTAGTAAGTCCATGTAGAACATAAAGTGGGGAACTGCTGCCGTGGTACCCCAAAGTAGATTGCCCTGATACTCTAAAATCAGTAAATCGGTATCTATAAACTGATGAAGGCACACACACACACACACACACACACACACATACTGTAAAGTGATCAGGTCAAACCATTTGCTCATTTACAGTCGAAGTGTGCCGATGTATGTTTCAAGTATATTGATAGTTCATCAGATGGGTTGTAAAAGCTGGATGGTTGATAAATGTAATCAGTAGATGTTTGTAGTCATTAGCTTGCTTGCCTGACAGGTTATCCTTCTGAGCACTCCACAAATATGGCTAATGTGGCTCAGTTGGCCTGTAATCTACTAGCTCAGTAACAAGTGTGAGAGAGGGGGAGAGAAAGAGGGAGAGAGAGAGAGAAAGAGGGAGGGAGAAGAGAGAGAGTTATTTTTGCTCTTATATTTAAATGTACACTTCTATTTTACACATCAAATTTGATCTCTCATATTGGGGCAGATGTATGATGTGTCGTTATGGGGGAGAAGGGGTATTAGCGCACATTATGTGCACTGATACCGCTTCTCCCCCATGTATGATGTGGCCGGGATGCGATAATGGACAGGGGCGCTATGCGCCCCTGTCCATATCGGCGCTGCTATCAAAATGATAGCAGGCCGAATGTATGAACGGTCAGCATCGCTGACCGTTCCGCACGAAGCCTGCTTTGGCTTCGCCAGCATCAGGCTGGCGAAGCCCTATCTAAACAGCAGGGACAGCGCTGTCCCTGCTGTTAGGTCTGGGCTGCGCTGGGGATCTCGCGTGAACAGCGAGATCCCGCGCATGCCCAGTGCGGCCGGCCGGGGGACAGGAGATAGCGCATCAGTATTAACTGATGCGCTATCTCCAGAAAGGGACATCGCCGGAGGGGGGAGTTAACGCTCCCCCGCTTCGGCAGACAAGATGTTAATACATCTTGTCGATGTCCCTTCCTGCTTCGCCTCGCTATTGAGGCGAAGCAGGAAGTATCATAGCGGCGCGATAAGCGCTGCTATGATACATCTGCCCCATTCTTTGCTATGAGTATTACTGTATTATGATTACTTTATGGCATGTGTCTATCAGTAAATGTGTATTCACCTTTGTTCCATCACTAGAAAGTGCAGCCTCTTTAGATGAAGATAGCCATTGTAGCCTTTGACCTACATTATTATTAATATTATTACAGGTTGAGTATCCCCTATCCGAAATGCTCGGGACCACGAGCATTCCGGATAGGGGAATATTCCGGTTTTTAGAATAAATTGTTTTAGCCATACTTACCTGTCCCCTGATGGTGTCCGGTGGTCCCTCGGCGTCCACGCAGTCCCCGGGCGTCCACAGCAGGCCTCCGGCATCTTCTCCGGGTCTCCAGCGGTCCCAGGAATGCATTGCGCGAGTGTGCGCGCGCACCGGTGACGTCACCGGCGCGCGCGCACACTCGCGCAATGCATTCCTTGGACCACTGGAGACCCTGGAGAAGATGCCGGAGGCCTGCTGTGGATGCCCTGGGACTTGGTAAGTATAAAAAGAGGGTTAGGGAGGGTAAAAAAAAAAAATTCGAATGATTCCAAAAACCACGGTTTTTGGAATAATTCGGATAAGAGATATACGGATACGGGATACTCAACCTGTATTATCTTTCATTAATAAGGCACAACAAAGCTCTGGTAGAGCTGCAAAGATTTTATGGAACAAATAGTAAAATTATTAAGAGCAGCATGGGAGTAGGGCTGGATAATGACCATTGATGATTCATAATGGTTTATGGTTGATGTAGAATCCTTTTGCCATCAATGGGGGAGAACCAAATGGTTTCATCGATGGCACAGCATAAACAAATGTTATTTTTCAAGGTGTTGGGACAGCCAGCAACGGACCAAATTACTCCTTTGCGTGCTAAAAAAGTGTCATAATAGAAAGCAAAAGCAATTTTTGCAGGGACACTGATCTGTTTCAAACTTGCTCGTTATGGGGAAAGGGAGCTGTGAAGACAGAGACTGGAGGTAGGAGCAGATAGGGACTGGGAGTTGGGTGGAGAGTTTCTGGGCTAAAAACTGTCACAGCTCAAAGTGACAGTACATTGCAGAAGCCGTCATTGTGACGGGCTTTTAACTAGTTTCAAACAAAGTGATCTAATTAGTGGGTCTTGTATCACTTATTTTGCCAAAATGTGGATGTAACTGTGGAAACGCAACATATTTATCTTCAAATAGTTTATAAGTTTATGTTCCTTTTATCTAAAGCTGGTATCATGTTATTGACTTGTGATAAAATGTATTTGTATTCTTTTATGAAAAGGACCATTTGACTAAAGAGAAGTGTGAGAAAGCAGCAGCCAGCACAAGCTATCTCTCTCTCTCTACAGGGCTAAATGGTTTGTTATATGAATAGATACACAGGATAATGCACAGTATGACCTTCATTTGTTCCTCTCCCTTTACCTTTATTGACTTTCTGATAAGAACAGGGTGGGCTAAAGAGTAAAGACAGCACTTGATTGACACACACTCCCCTCATCCATTACAATGGAATCTGTGGTGTCGACCAGTGCTGAATAGCATCCTATGATGAAGATTGCTAAGTAAATGTTGACCTTAGTGACCCGTCAAGAAATAGTTTTATTCAGGGATGTATAGTAGAACGCGTTACCTCACCTGCTGACATCTCTGAAGTTATAGCGTGTGCTGCCATCGACCTGTGTGCATGAGGAAGCAGGTTGATTAGCATCTATTCTATTCCCATCACCGCTGTATAACAATGCATGCGGGCCCAGTGATTAATGTTCTAGGCTTCTTGTGTTCGTCTTATGCAGCCATGATGGAACCATAACGGCTTTGTACATCAGCAGTGACCGTTATATTATGCCCCAATTGTTTCCATGTACTATGTTATTTTTGCTTTAAGTCAGCTCTGTACAGAAGTAAGATTGATAAATAATAAGATGTGTTCATTGTTTTTAGAATAATGCAGCCCATGCAATAATACCCATTCAGATTGTATATACTCGTTGCTGAAATAGTACAATGCTATTAAACAGTACGGATGGTGTAATGGTTAGCATTACTGTCTCACAGCAGTGAGGTCATGGGTTCCATTCCCACAAGGGTCCTAACTGTGTGGGGTTTGTATATTTTTCCCATGCTTGCGTGGGTTTCCTCCGGGTACTCCGGTTTCCTCCTACAATCCAAAAAATGCTGGTAAGCTAATTTTCTCCCAACAACAATTAACCCTAGGATGGCTGTGTGTGTACATGTGGTAGGGAATAGATTGTAAGCTCCACTGGGACATAGACTGATGTGAATGTTTGAAAATTGTGTAAAGTGCTGCGGAATATGTGTGCGCTATATAACTAACTGTTAATAATATTATATATATATATATTATATAATATATATAAAACAGTATTTATCTACTGTAATAAAAAACTAAACAGGATGTTTTCCGATTCTCAGAACAGAGGTAGAGCTCTAGTAAAACTGGCAGAAATTCTGTGTGGAGTTTGTATATCTCCCCCCCCCCCCCCCCCCCCCCCCCCTCATGTTGATGCTCCATTTTCCTCCCACAATCAAAAAATATGCTTGAAAATTAATTGGCTTCTGACAAAACAATAACCTTTTTTTTCAATATGTAATTAACAGTTAATCGATAATAATAAATAAGTGATTGTGATGACACCAGAAAGAATGGTTTCTCTTGTAACCATGATTTTTCTAGAGTTACAAGCTATTGTGTATAAGAGGTAAAGGGTCTATGTATTAATTAATTTATTAATGTATTTATAACTCAAAAAAAAAAAATGTATCAGAGGATTTCTGCTATAAATCTATATAAATATGGGTTCCAGAGTGAGATAGGCAGATTTATTAAGCCTGATGGAGTGATAAATTGGCTGGTGAAAACGAACTATCAGCTCAAAACTGTCATTTTGAAATCCAGCCCATAACTTGACACTTAGGGGCTGAGTGGCCAGTGATAAAGTACCAGCCTCTTTACCACTTCACAGAACTAATAAATCTGCCCCAGAATAACAATGAGGTGGATTCAGATCCAGGTCTCCGCATGATGAAGACCAGTGGCACATTATGTATCAAAATTATATTTCTAATTTTCTCACAAATTATGTCATTTACCATATTTTATGTTTTTGGTGCAATACACGCCCCCATGTATCTCTGGACACTGCCACACATCACTGGTCACAGGTTAGTACCTCCCCTTGAACATTTCCAACCATAGGCCCTCAATCTTGTGCTGATAGGGTCTATTAACGAGGATGCCACAGAAGATATCTCATCTGAGCCACTGTCCCCCCAAGAAGAGCTAAATACTGTATATTGCTCGAAAAAATTATTTTGACATCACCGAGAGTTGCAGTAATAAGAAATGATAGTTTTTGGAGTGAAATTGCGGGAGATAATTTATTACTCTGTAAATCACCCATCAAATAACATGTTTTTGTAGTCAACATACGTTCCACATACGTACCACACAAGATCTTGAATGAGAGTTCTAGATTTCTTTCCAAGAGATCTGCAGCATCCACTTCTGATTGCAAACAGCAAGCTGTGCTTTCTATAAGCTTAATAAGATCAAGATGAGCAAGTGTAATATGTATGCACGCAGTACATTTATCTGTGTAAAGGAAATGTTCTTGGACGTAGATAAAAGATGGAAAGGAGATGGAGTTACTGTTTCTTCTACATTCCAAACAAAGGTCGTAAGAGGACAACTACCCACAAATCAGTGGAATATTTTTACGACAATTATTTTCGGTATACAATTATTATAGTTTGGAGTTTTTTCTATATTTAAGTACTGCCTTAGGGATGCTGTAATAGGCATAGAAGGTATAGGAACAAGTACAAACATCTGCAATAACAAACACAAATTAATCTCTTTAAAGTTCACTCTGCTGTAAAAATGGAAGGTTATGCCAATTTAATTTTTTTTTACATTTTTTAAAGGGGGGGTCTACTGTATGTTTTTTCTCCCTTTACTTTTGTTCTTTGAGGGAGGTTAGTTTTAGAATTAGACAAAAACTCAAAAAAGATAATTATTTTAGTAAAATTTATTTGAAAAAAATGGGCCAACACACGTAGTGAAATCAGGCCATTTTCTGAGTGATCTAACTAGATCACTCAGAAAATGCCCCTACATCGCTCCGTATGTAGGGGCATAGTGATTGCGATGCACGGCCCCAGATGTCGCTATCGCCCCGGCAAATAATATCCCAAATTCTGGATAAATCTACTTAATCCCTGGGTAGGTTGTGTTCTCATTGGCCCTGACAGATCCTTAACTCCCTAGCGCTCCTGAGTCCCCCCAGAGCCACCCCGAACCTCCCCGAGCTGGGTCTACCACCTGGTCACTGATGTAGTGCGCATGGTGGCGGAAGCAGTGGCAAGGGAGCTCCGGCATACATTCACCGGAGTGCAGAGGTAAAGGAGGGAGCAACGGGGGGGGGGGAGGGTAGCAATGGGAGGGTGATGCTATAAGTGGTGTGCCAGTGGTGCACAGCTAGAGGTATCAATGGAGCACACCTACCTACTGGTGGTATGCCTGGAAATTTTCCAGGACAGCCCGCTGTGCAGCCACTGAAGTGGTTAAAAAAGTTTCGGCTGAAAGTAAATTCTGACTTGAAATAGTCTTTTATTTTTTTACAATACTTGAAGGTAAACTATTCACAAAAAGTGGTTATATGTAGATTAATCATTGTCACATTGGCAGATAGTTGCTATTCAGCTCTGCCACATGTCAGAAAACTTGTGCTCCTTCCTGTACACTTTCAGATACATACCTTAACGGTGTATAAAGACATTTGCCGGAACAATAGGTTGTAATTCTTTATTTTATTTCACAATGTTGGTGAGTGAGTTTGCTGTACAATTATGAACTCTTGATTCTGAATTGGGCTTGAATGTTGAAGTTTTGTTGACTTGCCTTCTGGCTGAATATATTAATGAGGATTTGACATTTCTTGAGCCTTAATACAGTAAGTTAAATTTGCAATTTATGGAACAAGTTTAGAAAAAGTGAGTCTACTCTGGGACATATTACTACTAATTTTCAATAGTCTAGGCTCATCTCCCTAAGGAGCCCATGCAAGGAGGTCAAACATGCCCATGAATGACAATGCTTTGGGACTAATGATGGGTACACACCAGGACGACAAGGGTCCGATCCCATCAATCTAGATCCAATTCCGACCGATTGGATGTAGATTGTGTGGTGATTGGGCCCCTTTCTGTCCTGGTGTGGACCGATACTGATCCGATGCGCAGTCCTGCGGGTCGGTCAATATTTATTCAGATCCTACCTGCAGCAGGTAGGATCTGGAAACGACCATACTCCTGATGCGGGTCGCCATTGGAACCGACCCGCTCACTGTGCACATCGTGAGCGGGTCGTGCCAGATGCGTCATCGTGAACAGGTTGAAAGAAACACTGACGACCCGCTCATGATGTGCATCGTGAGCAGGTCATCCTGGTGTGTACCCCGCATAAGCATCATTTTGTTAACCAATTCTGAACCCAAGGATCACCTTTTTTAATCAATGCCCTATTTAGTCAGGATATTGAGAGGACTAGATGATATCAATGTGGCCCTCCGTTTCCAACTAGGACAGTTAATCCTCTTCATTTAATTAAAAAGCTTTGTATCGTTCAGTCAATGTTATTTCTACCTATGTCTTCCTGGGGCTTCTGGAAGTTCTTTCAAAATGTTTAGACTGCTGTTGCCTTGACCAGACTTGACTGTTCTTTGTTTACTGGACAGCCTTGCTTAGAAAATAACTTGGAATAATTTACCCATTTCAACAGACAGGAGAGCCTAAAGCTCTGCTGAACCCAAGTAAAATTACGGGACATGACCAAAGGGAGGGGGCATGGCCATTCCCTTCTAACAAAAAAAGTAGCAGGGGCCGATGGGTTGCAGAGTGTGGGTGGCATAGCACACCCCCTCAGGGAGAGAGAGGACAGGCTTCTGCTGCAGCTACCTCTTTCCCCAGCTCAGCACATAGAATTGAGCAGTGTGTGCTGGGCTGAGAAGAGAGGCTTCTGCAGTGGCAGTTAGTTTGCTCTCTGTTTGTGTGCCTGGCTCTCCGTGATGAAGAGTGTGGTAGTGGGACTTGGGTAAAAAGTACCCAACTCCCCTCTTAGCGCCACTGTCAACTGAGTATTCTATCATCTAATTTATTTATTTTTTCGGTTATACATATTGTTTCTTTAGATGTAGTCCCTACTGTTTCTGGATCTGGTGACGGCAGGGGATTCAGGTTTCTTTACGGCCCTTGTTAGTTGATGGCAGACGCTGAAGGCAGGAGATAGGACACCCCGGGAAGGACCCACAAAGAAAAGATGGCAACCACGGCTAGCAGCAATGAATATTTATTAATAAGAGATGTAGTGCAATTGCTGCGATACTTTTCAAATACTTTGTACAACCATCAAACAAAAGAAAGACATTTAAATATTTCTGTCTGAATTTAGTAGTCAATGAACACCTCAGAAAAAGTCAATTGCCAGTTTGCAGTGGTCATTTACGATTCCTTATCAAAAGACAATAGCATTCACCTGTTGTATATGCAATGACATAACATAATGATTTTAGAAAGATATTACCATAGAACGAAGTTAAAGAAGGCGATCTGAGCAAGAATGATGTCAATAAAGATAAGACTAGCACTTAGCCACGCTACTGTAACTAAACAGTTTTACCTCCAAATGTCCGCCAGATGGCGCTACACCTTACACCAGTGCTCCTTAATATCTTTGTTAGTGACATTGCAAATGGTATTGAAGGGAAAGTATGCCTTTTTGCAGATGACACAAAGATATGCAACAAAGTAGACACACCAGGAGGGGTAAATCAAATGACTGATGATCTAAGTAAACTTGAGAATTGGTCAAGAGAATGGCAACTACAGTTTAATGCTAAAAAATGCAAAATTATGCACTTGGGTCTCAAAAACCCAAAGGCTCAATATAGTATCAAGGGTACTATAATGGAAACTACTGAGGAGGAAAGAGATCTAGGAGTCACTATTTCAAGTGACTTAAAGGCAGGGAGGCAATGTAACAAAGCAATGAGGAAGGCTAGTCAGATGCTTGGTTGCATAGGGAGAGGAATCAGTAGCAGAAAAAAAGACGTAATAATGCCACTTTATAGGTCATTGGTACGACCTCATCTGGAATACTGTGTCCAGTTCTGGAGACCATATCTTCAGAAGGATATAAATACATTGGAGAGTGTACAAAGAAGGACAACTAAAATGGTGCATGGCCTACATCACAAAACTTACCTGGATAGACTAAAAGATCTTAACATGTGTAGTTTGGAGCAGAGAAGAAAAAGGGGGGACATGATAGAAATCTTCAAATATATCAAGGGTTTTAACATAGCACAGAAGGGAAATTTTCTTCAAAGGAAAAGAAGTAATAAAACACGAGGACATGCACTGAAACTGGAGGGAGGTAGGTTCAGGGGAAATGTTAGAAATAATTACTTCACAGAAAGGGTAGTGGATAAGTGGAATAGCCTCCCATCAGAGGTGGTAGAGGCTAAGACAGTAGAACAATTTAAACATGCTTGGGATAGGCATATGAATATCCTTACAAAGAAATAAGTATTAAAAAGGGTTGAGTTTACCTGAAGGGTAAAAAAAGGGGCAGACTAGATGGGCCAAATGGTTCTTATCTGCCGTCAAATTCTATGTTTCTATGTTTCTATGTATGCAAACACTGGAGTCCCAGATACAACACAATGTCACAGAGTTCAAGCAAAGGTCCCACCAGGATAAATCCTCAGAGGATGGAATAGGCCCTACCTTAGTATGCACATTACTATAAATAGGCCAGAACAAATTAACGGTCCCCTTTAAAGAGGTACAGACGAGCTCCCATTACCTAGGGTAACTCCCTGCTGGAAATGTAGTGGTCTGTCAAGGGAGTCTAGACAGAACAATAACCTCTGATGAGGGACAAGTGAGCTCCCGTTACCTAGGGCAACTCCTTGTAGTAAATGCAACAAACAGATAGCATGGAAGTCTTACTAGACAATAAGCTCGGCGATGAGGTCACTGGCCCTGCAGATATAAGGGCAAAGGGGGTCCCTCAATAGTCTCTCCTTTTGCCGGGTGCGTGGAGCCCCTAAACTCAGGGGGTCTGTAGGGCTGCGACTGAGGGCTAAGGCCCGCCTTGTCAAATGGTTGCCTTTACTGTTGGGAGCCTATGGGAGCTGCTGCGGGGGTATAGTGGAGGGAACTGAGGTGGGCCCCAGGGACAGTTGCTGCTGTGGGTACGTAGCGTATAGGACGGCGGTGGGAGAACATAGGGTTCCTGCAGTATCAGCTGCAGTCGCTGGCTCCTGCCAGGAACGATCCTCTCGGCACCTCCACTGGGTGGCCTCCTGCTGTCAATCACCGCAGGGCTTTCTTCTCTCCGGCAGAAGGTCTGGGCGCAGACATCGGCTCATCAGTCCTCCGGCAGTGCACCCCTCCTGTCAATCACCACCGCCGGGACCTTTCCTGTGCGCCCGCTCTTCTGTGCCTCACTCCCGGCACACTTCTTCTTACTGGCTCTGTTACCCTCTGGGCGGCATCGGGCATTTTCTCACTCGCGTTCTTCCCCGGCTGTCAGGCTGTGTCACACGCGCCGGGCTCTGCTCTGTGAGGTCAGCAGGGTCAGCAGCTTCTTCTGTCCTGGGTGCCGCACACCTCTTCACTGCTGGTGTCTGAGCTCTCCTTCCATCCTCTTCCCAGCCACACACCCGACTGCTTACTCTGTACTCTCCGCACTGGTCACCTCTGACCTCTTTTTGGCGCGCTGCTGGGCCAGCCAATCCCCATGAGCCCAGACTCCCTTCACGTGAAAGGGAGCTGGGTCACTCACTGGGACTCCTGTTAACCCCTTCTGCTCCAGTCAATGAAAAAGGAGTCCATTTAAATAGCGCTGGGGTTATGTAAAGGGGGCACCACTGCAGTGGGGTGCCACATTTACCCCACTGCAGAACTTTTCTTCTTTTGGTCTTCCATCTGAAATTGATGCATACTTGGAGATCAATCCTATTGTATTCAAGCAAGTTTAAATGCATTGATCAATTCATGAACTAAAACCCCATTATTTAATTGATTATTTGAATGTTAAGGTGAGTCAGTTTGGTGTAGTGAGTACTGGGCCCCCTGTGTTTGTATTTACTAGAGTTTGTGGTCACAGGCCACTGCACCCCAACCTGGGAACTGGGTGCTGTTTACACCCCATTCGTAGGACTGGCGAGTGTGTTGGTACTTCTGTATCTATATATTTGGGTTGATTTTTAATTAACCTCTGTTACTGTGATCATAGCTTTCTCATGTACCCTATATAAGCTCATTTACCTGAAACCTGTGACAGCTGCCCCTTTAATACCAATTCATGTGCTGTGTTCTGGATTGTTTCACCTTTAAAAGCCATAAGGTACTTTGCAGTTGAGCTTTAACCCAAGAAAAAAAACACATGTTCATTTTAGCTATGATGTGTAAGCAGTTGCCAGGTTCCTAAGAAAACCATTTGTTAGTGTAGGGCTTGCAGTGAAATGGGGTCCCTTGGCGATGGGCTGCAAGCTTAAATGCATTGATCAATTCATTAACTAAAACCCCATTATTTATTTCATTGATTATTTGAATGCTAAGGTGAGTTAGTATATTATGGTGAGGGCTGGGCCCCCTGTATTTGTATTTACTAGAGTGTGTGGTCACAGGCACTGCACCCCAACCTGGGAAGTGGGTGCTGTTTGCACCCCATTCGTAGGACTGGCGAATGTGTTGGTACTTCTGTATCTATCTATCTAGCTATCTATCTATCTATCTATCTATCTATCTATCTCTCTCTATATATATATATATATATATATATATATATATATATATACACGCACTGTTGGCGGCACTCACGGAAATAAATACAAACGCAAGGTTTTAGCTTAACGTTTCAATTCTATTACGAATTTTCATCAGAAGCACCATATGACAAATAACAAAAAGTTTAAATACCTTCACCCACACCTCAACGTTACGTGCAGACGCCGAATCCAGGTTCCCGCTTCCGCCCTCGTGCAGCCGGGCGCAGCGTCGCATCACCGGTGACGTCACAGGCGTCAGCTGGTTGCCTGGATACCGATGTCATCTAGAAGGGAGAACAAAACAGAGTGTACGTGTTACAACATGATTGTATATATTAATAAACATTATACAACACGGCACTGGTGATCTCTTTTGATCCATGAATTATAAGTAGCAATTAAGGTTTAACTGTTCATTCAGTCCGTGTGGACTGACTGTGTCCAACCTATAAATCCACCGTGCCTCCCTCTGTAACAGGGCTCTGGCATGATCACCACCTCTTATACTTGGTGGAACGCTATCTATAATTTTATATCTGACAGTAGATTCACCATGTTTCATCATCTTAAAATGTCTGGCTACGGGTTGTTCTGTATCTCTCCCACCCAAAGCCAAGTGAATGGCACTTCTGTGTTGTCCCATTCTTTCTTTAAATTTACAGGTGGTCTTGCCCACATATGCAAGACCACACAGGCATTTTAAAATGTAAATGACATATGATGAATTGCAGGTATAGATTTCATTGATTTTGTACACTTTGCCAGATCTTGGATGAGTAAATGTGTCTCCTGTCTCCAGGAAATTACAGGTTGTGCAACCTAAGCAACGGTAGTTGCCAGGTTTTTTTGTAAGGAAGTGTGGTTTATGTTCCGTTTTTAATTTTACCGGGTTAGTATTAACCACCCAGTCTCGGATATTTTTGCCGCGTTTATAACACGGTATCAATACATTATCCTTTAATAGGGGCAAGTCAAGGTCTGTATTGATGATGGGCCACATTCTCTTTGCTGTACCTGTAATCTTTTTACTGGCAGTGGAATATTGTGTAACAAAAATTGTGCTATTACTCAGACTTTTTTGGGGTTTGGTGGATAATAAATCCCCTTTAGGAATGTTTTTAACTCTCGCTACCGCATTTGAGACTGTATTAGGGGAATATCCCCGATCTAGGAATCTTTTTGACATTTTGTCAAGTTGTGCAGTTTCTTCCTCTTCAGTGTTACATATCCTGCGGACTCTATACATTTGGGAGAATGGTAATGCTTCCTTTAAAGAGTCAGGATAAAAACTTGAAGCCAATAATAAAGAGTTGCAGTCAGTTGGTTTACTGAATAGTGTAGTAGCTATTTGTCCACCATCCAATGTCACTTTAACATCCAAAAATGCAATGCTGGTGTCATCAACATCGTAAGTGAATTTGATGTTTTCGTCATGAGTATTAATACTGTCCATGATGTTCGTGAACTCGGTTGCTGTGCCTCTCCACACGACAAAAATATCGTCGATAAAGCGTTTATAAAAAATGCATTTTGTGGCAAAATCAGGGTTTCCAAAAAATATGTCTTGTTCCAGCTGGAACATAAAGCCATTCGCGTACGTGGGTGCGACACACGCACCCATTGCACACCCACGCACTTGAATGAAAAAATCATTTTGAAAGATGAAGTAGTTCCTGGTAAGGATCAACTGTAATAACTGCAATAAAAGTTCCACTCTGGGGCCTTTGTAGCTTTCATTATCCTGCAGAAGGCATTTCATTGCTTGTATACCACGATCATGTGGTATGCTTGTATATAAGCTCACCACATCGATGGTGCATAGTTGGTAATCGCCATCTGTCAGATTTAGCTTGTTTAACTCATTCAGAAACATTGTTGTGTCCTGTAAATAAGTACTTTGTGCCTGTATCACAGGCTGCAAAAATGTATCCAAATATTTTGCTACATCATAAAGGAATGAACCTCGACCCGATACAATCGGTCTCCCCGGTGGCTTTAATGGATTTTTATGCAGTTTTGGAATTAAATATAATACAGGAATCATCGGAGTTCTGTTCACCAAAGACAAATACTCTTTCTTTGAAATGTGCCCTTTGTCCAATGCTTCCTTCAGAATGTTGTCCAGTTCTGATACAAATTGAGCAGTGGGATCGCTTGGTAGTTTGCGATAAACCGAAATGTCACTCAATTGTGAATATGCCTCTTCCAGGTAATCTTTAGTGTTTAAAACCACTATGCCACCCCCCTTGTCAGTGGGGCGCACAGTGATTTCTTCCCTTTTTGATAATCCCTTAAGGGCTTGTCTCTCAGCATAGGTAAGGTTTTGACGTGTTTTATTATCCTTTCTTGCTGTGTTTTCTATTGCATTAACCATGGAAGTGGTAAATGCACGAATGGAAGGGCTGGTTGATGGAGGGTCAAAGAGATTTTTAGATTTTAAAATAGGCTTGGGTGTATCTGTGCTCTCCGAGATAATGTTGTCCTGGTTACCATAGAACTCTTTCAATCTTAGTTGTCAGTTAAAACAACACAAGTCAACCCTGCTTTGAAAGGCATCAAATTTGTTAGTAGGTACAAAACCGAGACCGCGTTTGAGTACCGCCAATTCATCGTTTGTGAGTTCATAATCAGATATGTTATAGATCACTTTTTCCCTTTGTCTATTGCTCTCTGCTTTTGCAAGGCGGACATTCTGTCCCGCTCTTCTTGTATTGGATCTATTAAGGGACCTCCTTTTGCCCTTGTGGAAACTCCTAAAGGGAGTTTGGCAGTATTTTTTTGGAAACCCTGATTTTGCCACAAAATGCATTTTTTATAAACGCTTTATCGACGATATTTTTGTCGTGTGGAGAGGCACAGCAACCGAGTTCACGAACATCATGGACAGTATTAATACTCATGACGAAAACATCAAATTCACTTACGATGTTAATGACACCAGCATTGCATTTTTGGATGTTAAAGTGACATTGGATGGTGGACAAATAGCTACTACACTATTCAGTAAACCAACTGACTGCAACTCTTTATTATTGGCTTCAAGTTTTCATCCTGACTCTTTAAAGGAAGCATTACCATTCTCCCAAATGTATAGAGTCCGCAGGATATGTAACACTGAAGAGGAAGAAACTGCACAACTTGACAAAATGTCAAAAAGATTCCTAGATCGGGGATATTCCCCTAATACAGTCTCAAATGCAGTAGCGAGAGTTAAAAACATTCCTAAAGGGGATTTATTATCCACCAAACCCAAAAAAAGTCTGAGTAATAGCACAATTTTTGTTACACAATATTCCACTGCCAGTAAAAAGATTACAGGTACAGCAAAGAGAATGTGGCCCATCATCAATACAGACCTTGACTTGCCCCTATTAAAGGATAATGTATTGATACCGTGTTATAAACGCGGCAAAAATATCCGAGACTGGGTGGTTAATACTAACCCGGTAAAATTAAAAACGGAACATAAACCACACTTCCTTACAAAAAAACCTGGCAACTACCAATGCTTAGGTTGCACAACCTGTAATTTCCTGGAGACAGGAGACACATTTACTCATCCAAGATCTGGCAAAGTGTACAAAATCAATGAAATCTATACCTGCAATTCATCATATGTCATTTACATTTTAAAATGCCTGTGTGGTCGTGCATATGTGGGCAAGACCACCTGTAAATTTAAAGAAAGAATGGGACAACACAGAAGTGCCATTCACTTGGCTTTGGGTGGGAGAGATACAGAACAACCCGTAGCCAGACATTTTAAGATGATGAAACATGGTGAATCTACTGTCAGATATAAAATTATAGATAGCATTCCACCAAGTATAAGAGGTGGTGATCGTGCCAGAGCCCTGTTACAGAGGGAGGCACGGTGGATTTATAGGTTGGACACAGTCAGTCCACACGGACTGAATGAACAGTTAAACCTTAATTGCTACTTATAATTCATGGATCAAAAGAGATCACCAGTGCCGTGTTGTATAATGTTTATTAATATATACAAAGTATCATGTTGTAACACGTACACTCTGTTTTGTTCTCCCTTCTAGATGACATCGGTATCCAGGCAACCAGCTGACGCCTGTGACGTCACCGGTGATGCGACGCTGCGCCCGGCTGCACGAGGGCGGAAGCGGGAACCTGGATTCGGCGTCTGCACGTAACGTTGAGGTGTGGGTGAAGGTATTTAAACTTTTTGTTATTTGTCATATGGTGCTTCTGATGAAAATTCGTAATAGAATTGAAACGTTAAGCTAAAACCTTGCGTTTGTATTTATTTCCGTGAGTGCCGCCAACAGTGCGTGTATCCATGATTGGTCCATACAGGAAGGCACCCAGAGCATTACACATTTACTGGAGTACGAGTGCCGATCTCTTGGAAAGATTGTTTGGAGTGTACCTACACTATTATGGCACCCCCAGCATTCAAGTAACCAACATCTGAAGCCTTGGTGTCGGTGCACAGCGGGAATTGAGGATTCACTGGAGGTGTTTTTTCTATCTTTTGCACTTACGGGAACAACATGACTTCACAGGGAGCAATAGCTGCCGCAGGCTTTTTGGAAGTCGAATTACAAGTGGGAGATACTTTCACGTTCTCGGAGGCACAAATTGCTGGCATTCTGAGAAAAGATAAATGCATACTAGCAGCGGATGTCTCAACACCCCACATCTATCAGAATCTTTTACGTTTGAAAAAACGGGAAGTGGACTTTGATCTGCATGCTATTACTCTGTCCGAGTACTATGGCGAGAAAAAAATACCCAGGGGGTTTAGAATAAAGAATGCGCCCACAATTGGCAGAAATAATGCCGAATTCTGCAGGAAGTGGGCTGCTATATTGAATCGAGCCTCCTTTGATTTAATCCTCCTCGTGATAGAGGAGTCGACACGAGAATACCATGTCGCCCAGGACAAAATAGCAGCATATGAAAGGGTCCACTTGGACAGTCTCAAAGCGGACACAACCACCAATCACCTGAAGAAACTTGAAAGTCAGGTTATCAAATACCGACAAGAATTAATTACATTCAAAAAGAAAAAACTGTTCCAGGTGAATAAAGACTATGAGGATAAAAAAGTTTATCAATGGACAAGTGGGGTGCCTCGTGACAACCGCCAAATGAAATTCCGACAGAGAACAAATAAAAGATATCCCCTAGATACAGACACATCAGAAAATCCTTCATCCAATAGTGAGGGAGAAAACCAAAGAGGAAGAGCTGCTCCTAATACTGCCAAACTCCCTTTAGGAGTTTCCACAAGGGCAAAAGGAGGTCCCTTAATAGATCCAATACAAGAAGAGCGGGACAGAATGTCCGCCTTGCAAAAGCAGAGAGCAATAGACAAAGGGAAAAAGGGATCTATAACATATCTGATTATGAACTCACAAATGATGAATTGGCGGTACTCAAACGCGGTCTCGGTTTTGTACCTACTAACAAATTTGATGCCTTTCAAAGCAGGGTTGACTTGTGTCGTTTTAACCGACAACTAAGATTGAAAGAGTTCTATGGTAACCAGGACAACATTATCTCGGAGAGCACAGATACACCCAAGCCTATTTTAAAATCTAAAAATCTCTTTGACCCTCCATCAACCAGCCCTTCCATTCGTGCATTTACCACTTCCATGGTTAATGCAATAGAAAACACAGCAAGAAAGGATAATAAAACACGTCAAAACCTTACCTATGCTGAGAGACAAGCCCTTAAGGGATTATCAAAAAGGGAAGAAATCACTGTGCGCCCCGCTGACAAGGGGGGTGGCATAGTGGTTTTAAACACTAAAGATTACCTGGAAGAGGCATATTCACAATTGAGTGACATTTCGGTTTATCGCAAACTACCAAGCGATCCCACTGCTCAATTTGTATCAGAACTGGACAACATTCTGAAGGAAGCATTGGACAAAGGGCACATTTCAAAGAAAGAGTATTTGTCTTTGGTGAACAGAACTCCGATGATTCCTGTATTATATTTAATTCCAAAACTGCATAAAAATCCATTAAAGCCACCGGGGAGACCGATTGTATCGGGTCGAGGTTCATTCCTTTATGATGTAGCAAAATATTTGGATACATTTTTGCAGCCTGTGATACAGGCACAAAGTACTTATTTACAGGACACAACAATGTTTCTGAATGAGTTAAACAAGCTAAATCTGACAGATGGCGATTACCAACTATGCACCATCGATGTGGTGAGCTTATATACAAGCATACCACATGATCGTGGTATACAAGCAATGAAATGCCTTCTGCAGGATAATGAAAGCTACAAAGGCCCCAGAGTGGAACTTTTATTGCAGTTATTACAGTTGATCCTTACCAGGAACTACTTCATCTTTCAAAATGATTTTTTCATTCAAGTGCGTGGGTGTGCAATGGGTGCGTGTGTCGCACCCACGTACGCGAATGGCTTTATGTTCCAGCTGGAACAAGACATATTTTTTGGAAACCCTGATTTTGCCACAAAATGCATTTTTTATAAACGCTTTATCGACGATATTTTTGTCGTGTGGAGAGGCACAGCAACCGAGTTCACGAACATCATGGACAGTATTAATACTCATGACGAAAACATCAAATTCACTTACGATGTTAATGACACCAGCATTGCATTTTTGGATGTTAAAGTGACATTGGATGGTGGACAAATAGCTACTACACTATTCAGTAAACCAACTGACTGCAACTCTTTATTATTGGCTTCAAGTTTTCATCCTGACTCTTTAAAGGAAGCATTACCATTCTCCCAAATGTATAGAGTCCGCAGGATATGTAACACTGAAGAGGAAGAAACTGCACAACTTGACAAAATGTCAAAAAGATTCCTAGATCGGGGATATTCCCCTAATACAGTCTCAAATGCAGTAGCGAGAGTTAAAAACATTCCTAAAGGGGATTTATTATCCACCAAACCCCCAAAAAGTCTGAGTAATAGCACAATTTTTATTACACAATATTCCACTGCCAGTAAAAAGATTACAGGTACAGCAAAGAGAATGTGGCCCATCATCAATACAGACCTTGACTTGCCCCTATTAAAGGATAATGTATTGATACCGTGTTATAAACGCGGCAAAAATATCCGAGACTGGGTGGTTAATACTAACCCGGTAAAATTAAAAACGGAACATAAACCACACTTCCTTACAAAAAAAACCTGGCAACTACCGTTGCTTAGGTTGCACAACCTGTAATTTCCTGGAGACAGGAGACACATTTACTCATCCAAGATCTGGCAAAGTGTACAAAATTAATGAAATCTATACCTGCAATTCATCATATGTCATTTACATTTTAAAATGCCTGTGTGGTCGTGCATATGTGGGCAAGACCACCTGTAAATTTAAAGAAAGAATGGGACAACACAGAAGTGCCATTCACTTGGCTTTGGGTGGGAGAGATACAGAACAACCCGTAGCCAGACATTTTAAGATGATGAAACATGGTGAATCTACTGTCAGATATAAAATTATAGATAGCGTTCCACCAAGTATAAGAGGTGGTGATCATGCCAGAGCCCTGTTACAGAGGGAGGCACGGTGGATTTATAGGTTGGACACAGTCAGTCCACACGGACTGAATGAACAGTTAAACCTTAATTGCTACTTATAATTCATGGATCAAAAGAGATCACCAGTGCCGTGTTGTATAATGTTTATTAATATATACAAAGTATCATGTTGTAACACGTACACTCTGTTTTGTTCTCCCTTCTAGATGACATCGGTATCCAGGCAACCAGCTGACGCCTGTGACGTCACCGGTGATGCGACGCTGCGCCCGGCTGCACGAGGGCGGAAGCGGGAACCTGGATTCGGCGTCTGCACGTAACGTTGAGGTGTGGGTGAAGGTATTTAAACTTTTTGTTATTTGTCATATGGTGCTTCTGATGAAAATTCGTAATAGAATTGAAACGTTAAGCTAAAACCTTGCGTTTGTATTTATTTCCGTGAGTGCCGCCAACAGTGCGTGTATCCTTGATTGGTCTATCCAGGAAGGCACCCGGAGCATTACACATTTACTGGAGTACGAGTGCCGATCTCTTGGAAAGATTATATATATATATATATATATATATATATATATCCCCCCCTTCAGTTACCCATTGACCAAGTTTAGACTGCCTTTAATCTGTGTTTTGACAGTGCTATATTCTCCCATGCAGTTTGCGGCCAGTAATGACAAGTGCAAGTGGGCCCCCCTGTCTAAAGTGTCCCGGGCCACCCAAAGGCTTGGTACCGCGCATGCCCAAGTCCTATAAGATCTGGTGTGGGTTGGCCAGTGCAACCAAAAACATGGCAGCCTGCATTTGCAGCTAGAGTGTGCAGTCAAGGGGCTCCCATAGAGATGTGAAGGCTTTGTTATTCAGAGATGTGCTCATATTTTTGCAAAACTTAGCAAATACACTGGGTGCTGGGTGGCCCTCCTCATTCATGCTAGGGAAAGGAGTTGTAGTATTGTGAGAAATCACAAAGCTACAACTTATGCTGAATTAATCCCATAGGGCATACATACTAGACGATATGCACAATAATGTCATTAACGATGCTCGTTATTGTGGATATCGTGTAAAAAAATCATCTACTGTGTACGCAAAGTATAATACAAAAATATAATGTTGCTTCACACCTTGGATGTTTTAAGTTTATAACTGTGCACTTTTCCTTCAGCTAACACTTATTTTATATAGATTTGAACCTTCTTGTGAGTAAAGCATGGTTTGTTTTTAGATTTTCTCAGCTACTGTAAATGTCTCAGAATTCCCCACAGTAATTCATCAAGAATGGGATAGCTGTCACTTTGGATGTATCATTGGTCACCTTGGGCCGGGGCCTCTGTATTGATAATATTAGGTAAGTGCTCAATCTAATTTACAATTTAAACTTTGTTTAGGGTCTGAGGGAAAATTTCACATTTCAGTGCACTGGCTAGGATGATTAATCTACTGTGAGAACATTTACACATAATTCATTTCATACAAAAATTACAGAGTTGAATGAACTGTTGCACTGTTTTTCTTACAATGCAACAAAGCATATAAGCAATATATAAATCTCCACTATATTGCTGTAAGATATATACAGTATATATATATATATATACATATATATATATATATAGCATACACGATGTGCGGCACTCGTAGCAAAAATAATCACGCAGAGTCAGAATCAGTAATGACGTTTCATTCCTAGTGGAATTTCCTCAGATTACAAAATACAAATTCAATAATCTTACCTTATATCCCCACCCTGTGCACATTGCGCCGCCTTGGCGTCCATCCACGCTGCACGGCCTCCCGATGACGTCACTGTGTCAGCGCCCTGCGATCACGCCGGCGTAAGGTAAGGTAAGATTATTGCATTTGTATTTTGTAATCTGAGGAAATTCCACTAGGAATGAAACGTCATTACTGATTCTGACTCTGCGTGATTATTTTTGCTACGAGTGCCGCACATCGTGTATGCTATCCATTTCCCCCATTCATGAGGGCACCGGGCGCAGTGATGTCTTTAGAGTGAGTGCCGGACCTATTGTATTTTATATATATATATATATATATATATATATATATATATATATATATATATATATATATATACAGTATCAAATTTATTAACCCATGGAGGTCTGGATTTGGAGACACACTTATAATTAAAGTGAAAAAAACACACTACAGGTTGATCCAACTTTGATGTAATGTCCTTAAAACCTTAAAACAAGTCAAAATGAGGCTCCCTACAATGCCTGGGTATGCTCCTGATGAGGTGGAGGATGGTCACCTGAAGGATCTCCTCCCAGACTTGGACTAAAGCTTCCTCCAACTCCTGGACAGTCTGTGGTGCAATGTGGCATTGGTAGATGGAGTGAGACATGATGTCCCAGATGTGCTCAATTGGATTTAGGTCTGGGGAACAGACAGGCCAGTCCATAGCATCAATGCCCTCACCTTGCAGGAAATGCTGACACACTTCAGCCACATGAGGTCTAGCATTGTCTGGCATTAGGAGGATCCCAGTGCCAACCGCACCAGCATATGGTCTCACAAGGGGTCTGAGCTCAGTGTGAACCTGCTTTCATATGTTAAGATCACAGGGCGCCAGTGGCGAAATTGCCAATCTTGGTGTTCTCTGGCAAATGCCAAACGTCCTGCACAGTGTTGGGCTGTAAGTGCAACCCCCACCTGTGGACGTCGGGCCCTCATACCACCCTAATGGAGTCTGTTTCTGACCATTTGAGTAGACACATGCACATTTGTGGCCTGCTGGAGGTCATTTTGCAGGGCTCTGGCAGTGCTCCTCCTGTTCCTCCTTGCACAAAGGTGTAGGTAGTGGTCCTGCTGCTGGTTTGTTGCTCTCCTACAGTCTCCTGATGTCTCCATGTCTAGCCTGTCTCCTGGTAGCACCTCCATGCTCTGGACGCTACGCTGACAGACACAGCAAACCTTCTTGCCACAGCTCGCATTGATGTGCCATCCTGGATGAGCTGCACTACCTGAGCCACTTGTGTGGGTTGTAGACTCCGTCTCATGCTACCACTAGAGAGAAAGCACCGCCAGCTTTTTAAAATGACCAAAACATCAGCCAGAAAGCATAGGAGCTGAGAAGTGGTCTGTGGTCACCACCTGCAGAACAACTCCTTTATTGGGGGTGTCTTGCTAATTGCCTATAATTTCCACCTGTTGTCTATTCCATTTGCACAACAGCATGCAAAATTCATTGTCAATCAGTGTTGCTTCCTAAGTGGACAGTTTGATTTCACAGAAGTGTGATTGACTTGGAGTTACATTGTGTTGTTTAAGTGTTCCCTTTATTTTTTTGAGAAGTGTATATATATTTATATATATATATATATATATATATATATATATATATATATATATATATATATATGTGTGTGTGTGTGTGTGTGTGTGGCTAACTACTCCTCCCCTGCATGAGGTGAAGTACCGCCATTGACCACTAGAGGCTACTCAACGGACCAACTTACTCCTTTGTGTGCTAGAAGATGTCCTAACAGAAAATGAAAGAATTTTTTTCTGGGAGACTGATCTGTTTCAAACTTGCTGGATATGGAGAGAGGGAGCTGTGAAGACATTGGAGGTAGGAGCAGATAGGGACTGGTGGAGGGGTGGTGAGTTTGTGGGCTAAAAACTGTCACAGCTCAAAGTGAAAGTAAAAACGTTCATAGTTCAAAGTGAAAGCACATTGCGGAAGCAGTCCTTTTTGATGGACTTTTAACTAGTTAGTCAATAATAATTAATATGCTGTACTATGTTGCGAATATATATTTACAATAACGATGGGATTCATTTTAGGCATGGGCAGAATGGGTCCTGCATCCTCGCAGACAGTGCCCTCTAAGCCTCCACTGATAGGCTCAGGGCGTTTAGGGTGGGTAAGGCATGTTGTCTATGATTTTGGGAGTGCTAAGTTACTGTCTGCATCTAGGGATGAAAACTGAAGATATGTACACATGGGAAACAGCCCTGGCGATTTCGGCTGGGCCCCATGTGTATCAAGATCTAGTTAAGCCATCAAAGACTGCTACATACATCCTGCCAGCCCCGGCAGCAATGGCCAAATAAACAGTGTAGCAAGATTATTCTTGCCTGCACTAACTATTTGCCCGGGCGATAGTGACGCAGTGGAGCTGCACATCTCTGTTGCCCACTGTGTACACATGTGGCGATTCAGGCAAACCTACTAAGCGATTTTGATGATGTAGTACACCCCTTTACTTTCCTCAGCTGTGTATCTGAGATGGAAATCGGAGAAGCCTGAATATTACTCAAGTGGCGGATTGTCCAACAGTGTGATCCGATGGCTCGTCTTCAGATGCACCAGTACATCATGGCCAAACTCCTCCTGCTAGATTAGCATATTAGCTATACATTATGGCACTTCCCTTTGCAATGCAGTATCATACAACTCAGAACCCGGCCCAATACACATTATAATTATGGTCCACAGTGATAATCACTTGATGCACACTACTCATACAAAAGGTAATTTATATTCCAAAATTACATAACTAAAATAGTGATAAGAAAACCCTACATAGATAAATGCATATCAGATAAGAAAAATACAGGGCTCATTTGTGTTCCTTTTATCCAGAACAGTTCAATGTAGTGTAGACAACAGAAAAGGAAAAACAGTAGTGTAGAACCGATACAACATTGTTGTGCTCGCAATGCTCTCATGCAATGTAAATGGAAAAAATAATAAATACAAATAAAAAAATGTGATTGAAGTGAGTGAGTGAATATAATGCAAAATATATATTTCCAGTATCAAAATGATACTATCTCCATAACAACTGACTGAATGTTGAATACTAAATACTCAAGAGATTCCTTTCACAGTGTTAGCTGTAATTCCGACTTTCCAATTTTGGGCTAAGGTATCAAAAAAGACAGAACCAACCTTTTAACCCAGAATGGGCAACAGTGGGAGAATTTGACCCAAGTTTGCGAATTACTAAAGAAAGTAAAAAATGACTTTTGGCCAGGAAAAAACAATTCTCCAAGGGTGGATTGACAATGCACCCACACAAATACCCTTATTTCTGTTCAAATGTAATTTTTTGTTCCGAATGGATCGGGTGGAAGCAAATGTGGAGAAACACAAACATTTGGAACGCTTCTTCATGTAATGGGATTCTTATATTTGTACTCTCCCCCTTACCACTCTTCATCACAAATATATGAAAAATATTGAAAATTTTAAAAATACCAAGTGGTACCTAACTAGGTAGGTGGCCCACAATTAACCGGTTTCCTTAATTTAAGGGTATGACAATAGATGGTGACTCCTCCAGAGATTATATCATTGTTAAACACAAAATAAATATATATACACTGGTCTTTATTTATATGAAGATGCTTTAATGTTACATGTTAATGTGACAATGTTTCTATTACATTGTAAACTTTTTTGCTTATTTGTTCTTCAGATACAGTATCTGTGCTCTACAAAGTTTTGCAAATTATATCGATGATATCTCAATAAAAAAAACAAAAAGACAGAACCTCCAATAGTGTACTATGTTCAAAAAATATACTAACATAAAAAACAAGCATAGAAAAATGCTTATCTGTAATATGAAGGAGTGAGGCGGGGACAAGCGTGGGTGTATGTAGTTGGTGTGGCCTCACTGGGCGGAACAGCCTGGGGGCGGCAACAGTTGTACCTGTCCTCGACTGCATGATGTCCCTCCTCCAGCTCACAGTTCCTGCACTGTATGGGAGGAGACTTCTCCTCTTGTGCTACCAGATCTTACTGCTGCTTGGAGTGTCTTAAGGCCCCCATCCACTATGCAACTTCTGAGAGGGGAGAAGTCACATATTGTATGCAATCCCATTCCCCACTGCCTGGAGGGGGACCAAGTTAGAGGTCGTATGTGCAGCAGGTCTGACCTCCGACTCCAATCCATGGCGCACGGATTGGACCCAATGTCAAACACCTCCAAAATCAGGTGAAAAGAGGCCAAATCAGACGAGTAGATGCTAAGAGCAGCAGCTATTGAGGCGAGAATGCAGATTCACCCGACCGCTGCGGTTTGTCTATGATGGCATAGGCGCTGTCCAGGTGTCAGGTGAAACACAGGGCACATTATTGGCACCTGTTATGGCACTAGAACAAGGTTCCACAAGCACATAACAATTTGTTTCGTCCTCACAATATTTTTTAGAGCTTTTTTTGATTCTGTACCGAGTAAGTTCCATTTTTCTAATCACTTTGTTTATTTGTTATTTCCGTATTTTTATATATAGATTTCAAATGATAAAACTGTACCGTGACATAAATGAATGCCTAAAGATAATTGTGCACCCCTTTGTCTGCTGTGAACTTGTGCAGCCTACTTTTATTTTACTTTTGAATGAAACATTTTTTTAAAGTTCCACCTTCTGCTGTAACCTTTCTCTCTAGTGCATTTAATTATAGCTATTAAGAGTTAAGAGTTTGAAGGAACCTTTGGTTAACAATGTAGGTCTGCTGACAGATTCATTGATTGATTGATTCATTGATTGATTGATTTGTTGAAGACATTCATTTAGCATTTTAGTATAATCAGTACTGCAATTTGCTATCGAGTTCATTATAAGTCAAAAATACTCTTTTGAGGCAACTATAGCATATTGTTAGCCTTTAAAATAATATGTATTCCCAAAAGTACTAAGTTAGGATTAGCACCTTATTAAATATTTATTTATTTATTAACAGTTTCTTATATAGCGCATACATATTCCGCAGCGCTTGAGTATAGGTGAACATTCACATCAGTTCCTGCCCCAGTGGAGCTTGCAATCTATATTCCCTACCACATGTACTCGCACACACAGACATTCTAGGGTTAAATTTGTTGAAAGCCAATTGACCTACCAGTATATTTTGGTATTGTGGGAGGAAACCAGAGTACCCAGAGTAAACCTACGCAAACACGGGGAGAATAATTCCCATGACCTCAGTGCTGTGAGGCAGTAATGCTAACCATTACACCATCCGTGATGCCCCACCTGGTATTGGTTGGTACTTTATCGCTCTCAAAGTCTTCATATCTCTCCACCTTAATATTTTATACTTTATTTGCATATGAGAAAAACCATGAGGATATTTTAATGTTGCCATATACACTAAAAATCATAGGTGTACTATAACCTAAACATACTTATCAAACTAGTGTCATATATATATATACCGTAATTATTTATGGAATGCAATGAACACTGCCCATGGGGGCACCATGCCTCAGAGTTGTATTGGGACATGAAGAATATAAATCCTAAGGGCCCACAAAAAGAGCCAAGGAGAGGACGGTGCTACACATGAAAGCTGCTCTGCTATTTTGGTGTCATCTCCTCAGATAATTTTATTTATTATTATTTTATTATTTATTAACAGGTTTTTTTTAATATGTCACCAAGCAGAGAGTTAATAGCAGCTAGCGAAAGAGGGTGTGGCCTCATATTCACGATGCCAATGGCCTTATATGATGTTTTTGGGAGCATGAGCGCATTAAATTTACAGTTATTATTTTCTGTGCAGACACTATCTTGAAAATGAATTACAATTAAATATGGTACCACCAGAAATATTTACCATTCAAGGTCACAAATACATGAAGGCGTAATTATAATTTTTTATGGGAGCCTTAAACACTTATTTCAGCCAAATGTACCCAAGCCAGAAAGTTTTAAAAACACCTTCTCTCATGCAACCACAATTGTAAATACATTTTGAAGCCTTTTTAAATAACTGTGTATTCTTTAGAATTTAATAAGGTGGTGATGAATAAATAATCAAAATCATACCTACAAACTGTATAAAAGGCATGGTTTAGAACTACAGTACATGCAAAATTTAAACTTTTTGTAAAAAATAGTTTATATGCTTATGATGTTGTGGCTGTAGAGTTGCATTTGTCTTAAGATATGAGTTAACTTTACATTCAGCATACAGGTAGATCTAGAGAAAAGAAGTAGCTGTCAACATCATCAATGAGGACGATTTCTCTAGAAATATTTGATGGCAGATAAAATCCACTTGGACTATATAGTCCTCTTTTCTTCTGATCACCTCAAAACCTATTTAATCTTTTGGTCTTTAAAAATATATCCTTATATCAACCCAACGCATGTTTTAATTGCTCTACATCAGGGGTGTCCAACATTTTTGCGACGAGGGCCAGATTTGGTGAAGTGTAAATGTGTGGGGGCCGACCATTCAGCCTGACATTCTTTGAATCATTAATCACATCAGAATGGTCCCCCACTCTGCCCCCATTCACTATGTCCCCCATCCTGCCCCTCCTTCACTGTATGTCCCCCATTCACTGTATGTTCCCCACTCTGCCCCCATTCACTCTATGTCCCCCAGCCTGCCCCTTCACTGTATTTCCCCCAGCTGGCCCCCATTCACTGTATTTCCCCCAGCCTGCCCCTCCTTCACTGTATGTCCCCCATTCACTGTATGTTCCACACTCTGCACCCATTCACTCTGTCCCCCAGCCTGCCCCCTTTCTCTTAATGACCATTAATTGCCTCCATTCATTGTATGTCCCCCAAACCTGACCCTCCTTCACTGTATGACCTCCATTCACTATGTACCCCTCTCTGCCCCCATTTACTGTATGTTCCCCAGCCTGCCCCTGCTCCCCCTTCTCTGAATGGCCATCACTGCCTCCATTCACTGTATGTCCCCAGCCTGACCCTCCTTCACTGTATGTCCCCCACTCTGCCCCCTCCCTCCTCTGTATGTTTACCAGCCCCTTGTGTGAGCCAGAGGAAGGAGAGGCAAAGCAGGCACTGCAAGGACAAGAGATGCTTGGGCTCCCGCTGATGCCCTCCTCCGCTCTGCATGTTACGGGAGCAAGCTTCCCCCTTGCTGCCCCCTCCCAAAACACTGCTGTCACTGTGATTGTGGAGTAGGGTGATATACGATTGCAGCAGCAGGGGTAGGATGCCAAACACATCTGACTGTGGAGGCCGGCACCTCCTCACTGCAGCAGACAGCAAGGTAAACGTGCGCTCGCCGGGGCCCCACATCTGATGCTCTGCCCGCTTCCAGCTGGAGGCTGCGGGCCACTTGAAATGACAGCACGGGCCGCAATTGGCCCCCGGGCCTGACTTTGGACATGCCTGCTCTACATTATTAGCCTTAATCAATCAGAGTGTGGAAATGGGCCTTTTTTATATAAAGGCCCTCAGATATTTTTTTTAAATTATTTTGATTAACTTAAAATATACTTTTTTTTATGGATTTAAATATTTTATTGAGAAACAAATATACCTAATGGGTGTCTCAAAAAAATCCATGTTTCCAGGCTCCCATTGTAATATTAACTCCTACCTCCCACTGGCAATAGATCCCAAGTAACATTACTCCTCACTCTCCAAGCGGTCATCGTTCCCCAAGGGCATAAACCTATACCCAACAGTGCCACTAGATTTCCATTATCCTATAGGTTTCCATTGTGTCACAACACCCCCTTCCCCATTTACATATGCCACCATATAAAAATTGTGCATGTGCACAATGGCTTTTTTTTAAACAATGGAGAATGGAGCATGATGCCACCATTCCACAGATGACCCACCTACCCATGGTGTATTCCAAGACTTATGGTACTAAACTAAACGTATGAATGCCCCTGGAAGGTCAATGGAAGTGTCTGATATAGTCAACTCAAAATTCGGGCAAATGTGCAGTGTGTCATTTCATGTAATTAGCATTTTATGTGATGCAGGTGGGCATACAGTATAGTAGGGGAGTTGTATCAAGCGTCAACTGCTTCTAACTGCCACTGTTCAAGTGTGCCAGATAAATTAAAGAAGGTGATTAGTTGTTTTGGGCAACTTCTAAATTTTCTCTCTCTCCAAGGCTTCATACAACTCTTGTGTGTTTAACTCTAAATCATACCCATCCTGATGTATAAGTTTATTTTGGAGGCACTTATTCCCTGCCTCTCTTTAAGCCAACAATGGTGATGCCCCTTGCATTTAACTATAATGGGCACTCTGATCTCACAGTAGGAAACAGAGCTTTAGCTGACTTTACTCTACACAATCATCTGGCAAATTACATATGGCCATTTGGAAAATGAACAAAAATGTCCGTTCAGACAATTTGTTTAAAACCATTTACATTTTCCAGTGTTTTGGAGCAAATTGGAGAGATGGTCTGCAAGATAATTGTATAGTGTATGCCCAGCTAGAGTACGATACAGTAGTTCTACTTTTACATGTCTTTGATAAATATTCACTGACATCAATAAATATGCATGTATAACATACTTGCCTAGTTTTGAAAACTAGTTTCAGGGAGATTATAGTCGGTAGTAGAATTTGGCACTGCACCCTATTGAGGGAGCGTGTCTAGTCCCATATATGGAGAATTTGTGAAAAGAGATTGTGAACGGGGCACCTAGAAGCGTGGGTGTGTACTGCTACATCTGAGAGGGATCTTTTAAAATTACTTATATACAAATGTAGATGAGCCCCAAAGCAGTTAGTAAGAGCTACTATACTTGGTAAAGTGCTGGGAAATGGTGCTGCTGATTCAATGTAACTGTATCTATCTCTCATTCCTTTTTTCCCCAAAAAATGTAACAGTGTAATGTGGGCTAGGTGAAATGATGGAGATTGGTAGACTAATGAGGGAGCGAGGGAGATTGCTGCTATTTCAGGGAGTCTCCTGCAGAATGCAGGAGGGTAGGCAACTATGATGTATAATAAAGATAAGGCGCTCTAGTTCATAATGTTGAACTACTTTAATGCATGATGTGTTGTCTGCTTAATGCATACTCATTTTAATGATTTTTTTATGACCTTTAAATGATTTCATTAGTCCAAAATATAATTGTAACTATTTTGACCATTCCAAAACACTAAATTATTAATGAGTAATTAATACACATCCAAAATAGATAAATTAAGAAATAGATTATTTCTAGAATATATAAATGAGTTTCCCACACCAGTATATATAGTTCCAATTAACAGGAATGGATTGGTACCATTACAGATGGTGATTAACGTGGTAATAACTGTAAATAAACAAAAATCAGCAAACTGCATATTTAAGATTATAAATATGTTTTAAATGTTTATTTTTTACAAATGTGCTCTAATTTTGTATTTGTAAATTATTTTAACCATTGATGATTATAACTCATCAAACAAAACCGCTCTAATTATGGCCCACTTTATAGCACTGTTTTGTATGAGACTTAAAAACTCCCCATTACTTCCTGGCCTGCAACTGCTATACTATACATTGCATTCCAGCTGGTCTGAATAAATCGGATGCTTACTGGTCTAAATACCATAAGAAGTCCATCTGATTTGCTAATGTAGCATAAAGCACTATCGACAACTTACAGAAATAAGTTGCGTGACTTCGAGTGACTTTACCGGGGCATCTAAAATTTTTCATGGGTTAAGGTCTTGCACAAAATGCAATTTTCTTAGTCATTTTTGAACCCTTTAATAGCCTTGTGTATGGGTCCTCATGTGCAGGAAGCAAATAGATTCTCACTTTCTTTCGCTTACTGAAGCTTCTTCTACTTCAGTATGTGACGGAATCGGGACATCTGTCAGAATGAACTTAGGTCTACAGTCATTAGGTCGACCCCACTAGGTCGACTGGCAGGAAGGTCGACCTGACTTAAGGTTGACATGGGCCAATGTCGACATGACTTAAGGTCGAATTTGCATAAAGGTCGACATGAGGAAGGTCGACTGGTCATAAGGTCGACATGGGTTTTTCACTGTTTTTTGATCCGAATGTCGACACAGTCGACATGGACACAGTTGGCAATGAGAATCGGACCCTCGCATCGCTCGCAATGCTTCGGGCACGGTGCCTCGCTGCGCTCGGCACACTATTTTATTCTCCCACCATGCCCTAGTGGATGGTAGGGCATGAAATACCGCCTGTCGGCACATGTCGGCTAAAAAAACAGTGAAAAACCCATGTCGACCTTATGACCAGTCGACCTTCCTCATGTCGACCTTTATGCAAATTCGACCTTAAGTCATGTCGACCTTGGCCCATGTCGACCTTAAGTCAGGTCGACCTTCCTGACAGTCGACCTAGTGGGGTCGACCTAATGACTGTAGACCTAAGTTCATTCTGACAGATGTCCCGATTCCGTCACATACTTAAGTCAGGTCGACCTTCCTGCCAGTCGACCTAGTGGGGTCGACCTAATGACTGTAGACCTAAGTTCATTCTAATAGATGACCGCTTCCCGTATGGGACTGGTGCGATAGTAAAATATAGGAAGCAATCAAAACTGGTCAACAGTTGGTCTTCTGTTGAGTGATTGACAACAACCACAACCAGAACACTAGGAAGAGCTTCTGTAAGCTGTAGGAGGTGAAAATATGTCTCCACCACCAATGATGCTCCATGATTTTTTGACGGAGGATGCCTTAGTGTTACCCCTGTTCTATTTTATTATATGTTTGAATTACTTTTTTACATTTTCCATTTTTTTAGATGATACCTTGTAGCTTTACTTGCATCAATGAGTTAATATCACAAGGGAAGGGGCATTTTAGCACAGTATTACTTTCAGATTACATAGTTTCCAGTTGATTCTGTTACTTTGTGCTCATTTTACACAAGATAGATTGAATTCTGAGTAACCTAGCTTACAGTGTTTCAGTATTCCCATTTTCCCTTATCTATTAAGCCAACAATTGAAGGAAAATGCATTTTGAGAAGCAGACAGCGTAGCTCTCGCAGTAGATAAATGGAACAGCTATTTTGTTGCTATCAAGTCTGCAACGCCAAGTTACTTTATTCTCCACAAACATGATCATGAATCGAGGACAAGATGTAACAAACTTTGAGAGTCATATACATATTTTTTAGAAATACAGTATGCTTAAAGTAATACGTTTATTTTAATCAGGTTTTGTAGACTGACTGTAAGTGCATTATGTTCTTTAAGAGGTGTTTTGCAACAGGTAAGATTGCCATGCTCAGCTGAACTGTCTGCTTTTGTACTCAGGAAACAATCACCACCATCTGTATGACATAACTCAAAGAGAGAAGGCAACATTTCAGTTATATATTTATCTTTTAAAAGTAATTTAAGCACATGTGACTACTTGATCAATGGTTCTCAAACCGTGTGCCTAGGCCAGTGTTTTTCGACCACTGAGCCATGGCACACTAATGTGCCTTGAGCTGTTCTCCAGTGTGACCCAAGAAATAGAGCTATCCACACCAGTTTACAGCCACCAGCAGTTCAATTGTTATTCGCTGGTCTATTTTTTTTTTTTCATATGAGGGCCAATGTGTTTTATTTTTGTTAATGTGTGGACCAGTGTGAATATATTTTTCATATGGGGGCCAATGGGTTTGGTTTTGGGCCTGAGGGTGTGCCTTGACAATTTTACAATCTTGTTTGGTGTGTTGTGTGTTGAATAAGGTGTGTTGAATAAGGTTGAAAATCACTGACCTAGGCCTTCTGGGGTGCCAGGAGGCCAGGACTGGATTGGTACTACATCTACCAATGAATATCCTTGGTGGGCCCACATACCCAGGGGAAAGGGTTGATTAACAATGGGGCAGATGGAGCTGCAGCTCCAGGCCTCCACATAACAAGAGGCCCATCATCATGGCAACCTGATGATTATAAGACAGACACCAGCTGGCCACATGGTTGACCATAAATCATAAATGTATTTAAAAAATTGTTTCTTTTCAACACAATTATGCAATTTTTGTAGTTTATATATTAAGAGATACATCCAGGGGTTGTATAATGGTGAGGTGGAACATTTTAACCTCCACATTGGCCCTGCATAGTAATTCTCACATAATAGCATTCTAGTTTGCAGCGGAATGCCAAAAACCCTACCACTGGCCCTGTCTCTGCCTAATGGGGGTAGGGGAGGGGGTAATTAGGTGGCATAGAGAAATGAGTTCCCCTACCTCTGCATGACCACTTTAAGCCCTGGATACATCTGTATACAGGACTCAGTTTTAGTAACCACTTGTAATCCTATCATTGTTGCCCGATGGTCTATATTTCCATTGCAATTAAAAATATTGTGAAAAATTACAATCTTCGGAGCAAAGAATCAATTCGATGGAAGACAAAGAAACGTAATATTAAAAAAAAAAATAAAACATAAAACAGCCACAATTCTCTTCCCACATCAATTAAAATGGATTTGGAGGTTAGTGCTCCCCTTGTACGTCTTGTATCAATAGTTCCCCCATGAAATCACCACTGGTGATTTATTAAGTAATTTAATAGCCAAATCATAATGGACACCAGATACTCTAAACAAAGGGGTTTTACTAAAAAAAAAAAGACTACCAAAAATTCTTACCCTGTCACTTAATAGCAGCAGTACCCTATGGATGAGTGCACACCAGCACAGATATGAAGAGCCTGTGTGATTATTTTCTTCTCTCTCTCTCTCTCTCTCTCTCTCTCTCTCTCTCTCTCTCTCTCTTTCTCTCCCTCTCTTTATTTCCTGTCAGGGGTTCCAACAAAGAGGGATAATGATAGCTGTCAGCAGGAATTTCTGAGCAGCCACAGTAAATCACAGTGATTACAACAAATCCCTATCCTTGCAAAGACACTCCTTAGTGGCACCCCTGGGAGAATTTGAAAGATCCAGGAGATTAGAAGTACAATGTAGGGCGGTAGGAGATTTATGACTGAAATGAGAGCCTCCTGCAGGATGCGGGAAGATGGGCAACTATGGTTTTGCGGAAGTAATATTACCCGTTACATCATCTATTCTAAGCATCTATTCATACTTTAGTGTTTCACAGTGATCGGGGATATCTCACACAATTTCATGAGATAATGTACATATGACTGTGAACAAAGTACTAAATACTGTACATATGCTTGTAAATTTTCTCATAATATTTTATATATTTAGTGCTCTATGTATTTGGTAATTAGTACAGTGACCTTATGCCAGAGGAAACACTTCTAATTATATGATCTATTTATAAGTGTAATTGAGTTTGCATTTTGTACATACAGTAGTAGTTATTTACCTGAGAGTAATTAACTTATATAATAAGCTGTTTATAATATACTTGGGATCTGCTGCTGGCGCTGTAGAGTTAACTGAATATAGCCAGCACTCTGGGACATATGAATCCCCTTGTGATCAACATGAGACCGTGAGCAAAGCTGGATTATAAGCCTACTGGGTCTGGGGCTGGAAATGTTCAAGGGTCTATGTGAAGGGAAAGGCCCTTACCACCCACACCAAGCGATCACAGACTGGCTTAAGGGTCTCATGGGAATTGGCCAATAGGTGATTTCCTCTTATCATCATAACTGCCTGTTAATTACTCCACCCACTGAACAGTGTTGCAGGAATAATGCACTTCCACCAGGATCCTCCAACATGGCACCTGAAACAACATCAATGCTAAAATATACAACAGTACCTGAATACTGATTGCTGCTGTGTATGCATCAGATCTTCTGACTGGCTTTCCCAGGTGAGACGGGCTCTGTACAGAGAAAACTGAGTCTGGCATAATGAGCAGTTCATGGAAAATATTTATTTATTATTATTTATTAACAGTTTCTAATATAGCGTGCCACATATTCAGTTGCACGATTCTGTTGCACTGGATATTTACAGACAGTCAAAGGTATGAGGGCCCTGCTCGCAAGCTTACAATCTATAGTGAAATAGGCATTGAAATACAAGGATAGATATTCTTTATTGCATTATTTCCAAAACAATGCAAAGGTTCCTGGTGTGCTAGTTTGGCCAGGGGTCAGGAGGATGGAAAATGTGAAAAAGAAAGAGAGTGAATACTGTATGTGTGGATTGTACAGTGGGGATGTGATTGGATAGGAAAGGTTAAGTGGCTGGTTCTGGAATTTGATAAGCTTGCCTGAAGAGGTGAGTTTTCAGGGAACGCTTGTAGGTTTTGAGACTGGAGGAGAGTCTTATTATGACAGCATTTGCACAGAGGAGCAATGGTATAGGGAATGCGCATGGGCATGCTCCGTTTGCGAGCTGGCATGGCAAATTGATGTCAGAAGATGTCTGCTGCCCGCCCGCTTCATGCAGAGGGATGCCGCAGATCTAAGACACCAGAGAGGTGTCTTAGATCTGCGAGCACTGTAGAAATCATTTGATGGTCGGCGACTGAATTTTCACCGTACGCACAGCTACGAATGGATGTTTATGCTAAACATCCATTCGCATGCATGGAAATCGGCTTGCAAGGGGGCAGCAGGTGTTCATGCGTGCGGTGTTTAAATGACCCACAAGGCTGGGAATGGCCCCCCTTTGTCTAAAGAGGTTGATAGTAGGAACAAGACTATGGGCCCTATTCTGGTTCACTCTCAGAGGCAAATTCCTTCTCAAATGGACCATGTGCACTGCAGGTGGGGCAAATGTAATTTGCGCAGAGAGAATTAGATTTGGGTGGGGTTTTACTTCAAAGTGAGATCCATATTGCAGTGTAAAAATAAAGCAGCCAGTATTTTCCCTGCACAGGAACAAAATAACACCCAAATCTAATTATCTCTGCACATGTTACATCTGCCCCACCTGCAGTGCATATGGTTTTGTCCATTTGAGAAGGAATTTGCCTCCGAGAGTGAACCAGAATAAGGAGCTATTATAGGATTAGAAATGAAGAAGAGATCCAATCAGCATAAGAGAGAAACATGAGGAACAACTAGATAAAGACAAAGACTTAAGTATACATTTAAGCGAAATTAAGAATGTGAGCAAACGTAATGATAAGATCATTGAGAAACTGATACAAAAAAGGGAAAACATACAGAGAACAATTTGAAACAAATATAAAGTGAAGTTTAAAGACATTGTAGGAAAACTGACATATATAATAAGTAACTAAAGGTTTGTAGTCAGAGATACAGGGACAGATAAAGTGCAACAGCTCATGAAACAAGTTAAAAGAATGTGAGAAAAAAAGTCAACTTTTGCCATTTTTTATGGACAAATATTTATCAGAAACATGGTCCAATTTGGTTTAACAAATAGCTCTTGGAGGGGAATTGTCAAGAAGTGGAGCTGTTGCCCATAGCAACCAAGCAGATTCTAGTTAAAGTATAATTTATCTAGTATATCTATATAAATATTCTAATAAAATAAATGATGTAGGCAACCCCTCTGCTTGTTTGAGCACTTGTTAATTGTACAGATAACACTTCTCAGGAGTTGGGAGCATGTGTAGGTTAGTACAGGTAACAAGTCTCAGGAGTTGGGAGCATTTGTAGGTTAGTACAGGTAACAAGTCTCAGGAGCTGGAAGCACTTGTAGGTTAGTACAGGTAACAAGTCTCAGGAGTTGGGACCACTTGTATGTTAGTACAGGTAACAAGTCTCAGGAGTTGGGAGCATTTGTAGGTTAGTACAGGTAACAAGTCTCAGGAGTTGGGACCACTTGTATGTTAGTACAGGTAACAAGTCTCAGGAGTTGGGACCACTTGTATGTTAGTACAGGTAACAAGTCTCAGGAGTTGGGAGCATTTGTAGGTTAGTACAGGTAACAAGTCTCAGGAGCTGGAAGCACTTGTAGGTTAGTACAGGTAACAAGTCTCAGGAGTTGGGACCACTTGTATGTTAGTACAGGTAACAAGTCTCAGGAGTTGGGAGCATTTGTAGGTTAGTACAGGTAACAAGTCTCAGGAGCTGGAAGCACTTGTAGGTTAGTACAGGTAACAAGTCTCAGGAGTTGGGACCACTTGTATGTTAGTACAGGTAACAAGTCTCAGGAGTTGGGAGCATTTGTAGGTTAGTACAGGTAACAAGTCTCAGAAGTTGGGAGTACTGTACTTATAGGTTAGTACAGGTAACAAGTCTCAGGAGTTGGGAGCACGTATAGGTTAGTACAGGTAACAAGTCTCAGGAGTTGGGAGCACGTATAGGTTAGTACAGGTAACAAGTCTCAGGAGTTGTTCAATGTTGGGTCTGTTTTTTAGATTGTCAGAAAGATTCAAACATTTTGTTAAAACCGTCTTCTAATTTGACAATTTATCATGTCTTTTCGACAGTGCAGTTTCAACTTTTAACAAAGTCCAATCTGCATAGTTAAGTCACGGCTGATTTCGGCAGGGTTTGAATACTAACAGCCCATATTTCCACCCAGCAAAAATATCGGCCAGGATTGAATACTCCTCTTAATAATGCATGAAAAAGACCATAAGGTATTTCCAAAATCTTGTGCTTTATCTGTGCACAAATCAGCTTTTCATAGACCAGCAGCAAAAACAAACAAGGTTTTCATACTTGGATAACCTGTTTATTATTATTGAAGGAGGTTCCAGTGGAAGATTGCATTGAATTGAATCTGCCCCAAAGAGACAGCATCTAATCTAATTAGCATCTGCAATCAGCCCAACACCCCCCCCCCCGCGCTTACCCGCTCTGACCCGGTTCACAGGGGAGGGGTGCGGGCACCGATCGCCTGGCTCACGAGGGGGGGGGGGGGGCACCACATGCCGATTACCGCTCTCCAGGGGGGGGGGGGGTGCGGACCTCGGCTGTCTAGCAGGGGGGGCAGCGGTGCCTGCCGTGGATTGCCGCTAACTAGCCCCACAGGCGGGCTCCAGGGGGTGTTTGTGTGTGGGCGCCACCCCCGCCAAAGATTTCCACTAATGACAAGCACAGGTGGAGAGGGCAGCGGGTTTAACATCCATAGGCGGGATCCAGACGGGGGGGGGGGGCGAGGGCAGGGGGCGTACGGCTCCCCTGCTCCATGCTGGGATGAACTCCTGGGTGCCGTACTTGGCAGCTGCTGCAGCTTTCCTCTTCCTGCTCTCCTCGGCGGCTCAGTACCACCCTCCTGTCTGCAATTGTGCAGAAAATGAAATCAATTAACAAATGTTTTTATATATTTAAAACAACACTAACAGTATAATCTAGCACCGAGTAGCAATAATACATTTATTGAAAATAATCATAGTATGGTAACTTACAAAAAATGATTTTCAGTATAAATGTCTGATAAAAATCACAGCTAGTCGTAGAACAAGCGAGTAGCGTAATTCTTTAGTGCTTGCTTTTATGAATGGACTTCAATTAAGATCCATTTAATAGAAAAAAAAAAACTTTTTATACAAAAACTCGCTGGGTGTAAAGTTACAGATAATTTTCAGTGAATAAATGACCTAACATTGACTAAAACTCTGGCGCTGAAATACTTGGCTTCCATTAGCAAGTATCACAAAAAGCTGATGAAATATTAATTTGGCTATTACTTTTCTTGACCTATCAGTTAAGTTCACTAATGGATTCTGACTTCCCAACAGCGATAACTTATGCATTGATTTAAAGCATCATCAATATATTACAACACTGGGCACATGCAAATAAAGTATTATGTAATACAATGTCATTTGAAAACATTTGAAACCACGATCCGTTAAAATGTATTGCTGTTTCATAGTGCTTTTTTATTTTTAATTTAAGGGTGAAATAATAAGCATTAACATGACCAGAAAGTCGGCCTAGGGCAAGATTGGCAAAGCACCAGTTTTGAGTGGTTTAAATCTGATAGGATCAACCGTGGATGAAAGGAGGATTCTAAAGTTAAGGTACTGCGTTTCCCAAAGGTCAATTTGACCTTCTTAGCAGAACGTGCTAAAAGCCTCAACTGATCACTGTAATATGTGCAGGCTTGTATTATATTTAAGAGAATTTTGAAAAACACTATCATTAATTAAAAACTGGGATGGGGGTCCGTCCAAGATTTATTACCTGACTCTAGGGGTTTCATTTTCCAAAGCCTCTGAAAATTAAAAGAGGTGATGTTGACCATAGCAACCAGATTCTGATTGTGAAATGTCAATCATTTTCTAGGATGCCATAAAGAAATAATAGACAGGATCTGATTGGTTGCTATGGGAAATATCACTTTTTTTCATTTTTAGAATATTTAGTAAATGTATCCCTAACATCTTGGTTAATAAATGAAAAAATGGGAGAATATGGCACGTGGATCTTACTATTTTTTAATAACCGGTGATAGGCTGAACCAGACCGATCTGGTGACACTAAATCAGGCAGAAACATTGGGCGATATCCTATTACCCATGATCACTGATCTAATTAGCCCCGATAAGTCAGCAGCAACAGCAGCTTATCTGGGATTTGTTTCCCCAGCCTTATCCTTATCTGAAATCAGTAGATTTGGTTATAAGACCTCCACATGAACGATTCATGATTAAAAACATAAATATCACAGTGCATACAGATTGTACAGTGTATAAAACCTTGTTAGGAACACACTGGTCCCATCACCACAATGGATATATGAAGGTTTAAAATACACAGATTTAATGCAGACAAATGGTTAAAAAACTCACGTACAAGATAAAAAAAACATATAAGCTTTTCTGTCCATAAAGAGGGTCAGATATAGCAGTACCCTATGCGTTTCATCATGGTATGATTTCACCAATCGAATAAAGGCAATGAGCCAGAAATAAATGCCTTTATCCCCTTGATGAAGTCATACAAAGACAAAACCAGTTAGGAAATGCTAAACCAGAACCTCTTTATGTAAAGATAAGCTTAAATATGCTTTTTATCTTGTATGTATTTTTTTTTATAATTTGTCTTCATTAAATCTGTGTATTTTAAACCTTGATATACCCGTTGTGGAGATTTTTATGGGACCAGCACATTCCTAATAAGCTATGAACGCATGCGGACCAACGCGTTTCATCACAATTGTGACTTCATCAGGGGCAATACAAACAGCAAACACCTTCTTAGTTATAAATGTGGCTGATTCTTAAGACCTTTAGAATCAGCCTAATCACCCTAATGGGTGCTTACAATGCTTAAATGCACCCCCACGCCACCCCCCAAGTATAAACGTAAACCCGAAGCGTGGCGTGCGCAGCGAGCCCGCGAGGGGCGGCGGTACGAGTCCTACGACCTTTTTATACCCCCACTATCCACATCGGTGTGGAGTTGATTTTATAAAGTGTGGTGAGTGCAGCGAGTTACCGAGCCCGAAGCAAGGCGAGCGGACGCGAATACCTGTGGGGGACCCGGATACCTGTGAAGGTATCCGCGTCCCCTCGCGGGGCTCGCTGCGCTCGCCACGCTTTGGGCTCGGTGGCTCGCTGTACTTTCCACATTTTATATAATTAACTCCATGCCGACGTGGATAGTGGGGGTATGAAAAGGTCGTAGGACGCGTACTGCCGCCCCTCGCTTCGGGTTCACGTTTATACTTGGGGGGTGGGGGTGCATTTAAGAATTGTAAGCACCCATTAGGGTGCTTATACAATTTATAATCGCATCCCATCACATTGTATGGCATTGTATGCCATATACAATGCCATACAATTTTAAAATTGTATGCCATTGTAGAACATCGGCCGATATCGCATCGCATCGCATGCGATATGGTCTGCGATGAGATGGGCGCCGTGCTAGTACACAAGTACCTGATAAAGTTCAGCCACCTATTGTCACACTGTGCTACAGTACCACTGGAATTTTATATGTGATTTGGGTGCAAAATCCCAACAGTCACAATAATGAAATTAGGATGCAGATAGCAGCCTCCTGACACAATGGTTTTACTTCAACCATATCCCTAAACTTAACTTCCGAAGCTTAAAACTAACTGCACCCCTCAAAAGCCTAACCCCAAACCCACCCCCATAGCCTATCTCTACATATACCTTTTCCTAGTACCTAACTGTAACATGGATGCACCATTTTACTTTCACCACTGGACATATGTGTCCTCAATAACAAAGGGGGTTATTCTAGTTCACTCTTTCTGACAAATTCCTTCTTAGATGGACAAAACCATGTGCACTGCAGGGGGGGCAGATGTAAAATGTGCAGAGAGAATTTGATTTGGGTTAGTTATTTTGTTTCTGTGCAGGGTAAATACTGACTGCTTTATTTTGACACTGTAATATAGATGTCACTTTGAAGTAAAACCCCACCCAAATCTAATTCTCTCTGCACATGTCACATCTGCTCCACCTGCAGTGCACATGGTTTTGTCCATCTAAGAAGGATTTTGTCAGAAAGATTGAACTAGAATAACCCCCAAAATCACATGAGATCAGCTTATTCTTGACCCAAAATATCATCTGCTTCTGTGAATATTATGATGCAAAGATTGACTACTATCTCTTACTTTGATAGTTAGACCATAAGGATAAGTAAGAGGAAGTAAGGATAAGGGAGGGAAAGGATAAAAGAAGATAAAAGAGGGGATATGTATATTAAGTGGAAAGCCCCATATTATTTCCATTAACAAATAACAAAAATTTGATCGTAAAGGGAAAAATGAGCAGGTCGGAATGGGGGTGTCAGAGGGAGCTTCATTTAGGCTAAATTGAAGGGGTCACACTGAGATGGCTGGGAGGAGATTTGTGCTCCTTCACCTTCTGTCATATATAAATGCCCAGTATTCCAACGAACGAGAGGGGAAGAAGCAGAGTATGTATATTTATTTAATTACAGTTTCTTATATAGTTTCTTATATAGCGCAGCATATTCCATTGCACTTTACAATTGGAAACAACAGTGATTAAACAAACTGGGTAGAAACAAACCGACATGCAGGTAGGAGGGCCCTGCTCGCAAGCTTACAATCTATAGGGATAATATGGCATATATTCCGTCTCCATGAAAGCATGAAAGTTAATTTTCCTGCATAATTGTGCTATAATTGTCATAATTGAACAAGCTGCAATAAGGACGTGGTGTAGGACATTTGTGTAAGTATAACATGCAATAATGTCAATGCATGATCTATAGAGATATGGAATTGCAATACTGCAATACTATTAATCAATGTAAAAATTTCTATCCAGAAATTTTGTATTACTGGGCAAGACCAAAAAACATGATAAAAATGTCCAATATCGCCACAACGTCTTCAGCATAACCTGGAACAAGAGGGCCAGAAGGTATGAATATGGTTAGGTGTCAAGTATGGTCTAAAAATGAGTTTAAAATGCATCTCCGTTCGGTTAAGACATCGACACAGAATAGGAGAGAAACATTTAGCTCCATTGAGTATAGGATAATGAAATGTTCAGATCTGACTCCCATTTCTTTTGGGCATTGGATTTGGAATACAGATAGAGCCCCTCTTAGCCATCCCACCTGCTCACCATGGCGATGTTTCTGGCAGAGCTGGGGTACGACGGAGGTGGGGATGCGCAAGTGTCTCGCTCGCTCGTCCCACTCAGCTGGGTGGCAGGGAGTGGGGACATGGTGCTTCCCTGTCCACCTCCTCTTCAGGACAATGGGCAGGGAGCGGGTAGAGCGGAGAAGGGCAGGGAGCGGGGACTTGGCTGCATCTTGTGCGCCTCCCTCCTGGTGCACGGCGGTGGATGGTGATGGCAATAGCTTCGCAGGAGCCGCTCTTATGAGAGCCGCTCCAACTGTATCTATTAATTCAAGTAGAGTCGTACACCAAAATGATACATCTTTTTTAGAGTTGAATTGAGATATACACATAGAAACTTTGTCAGACAATGTATCCGTGGGAACATACTGATTGGGGATTGATTTCCCCCAGTGTTCTGAAATCAGAAATCAGATATTAGATATTAATATCAAAAAGTCTTGTGCCACACTGAGCTGACTTAAGTATCTGAAGTAACTAAAGTGCGCTAAGTTTTCTTGCCCATCATGGTCTATCTCACTAGGCCAGAATTTTTTAAGTGCATAGTATGGATTTTTGAATTCATATACAAGGGCATAGCCAGTGATGTCACTGCAGCTCGAATGACTGCAGGCTCATCTATTGACACTATGATGAAGGGTGGAGCTCCATCTGCCTGTATGAAGTGAGATGGTTCCAGTTAACTGTGTTAGGTTAGCAATGAATAATGTATTTTTGCTTTCATGATTCATACAGAATTAAAAAAACAAAAAACATTTTGGTTTATAATAGTCTTTAAGTGAAACATGATCATAACTCTTTTAGTTTAAAAACGTGCATCTAAAGTGACCCGAGGCTTTGCGAAAAGCATATTCTCTTCATTTGATGATAATCTATTTTTTTGTGCCACTTGTGAATCAGCATGCATTCTGGGCACTCATGTAGCTAGCGGCCTTTCCCCCGTTAGTAAATTTAGCCTGCAATGTGTGACTGTTTTAAATTGGACGTATGAACAAATTCCCCAATTCTAGCAGCCTGCTACATGAAAGACGTTCGAGATATGCAGAGGACTCAGAACTGCCCGTGGCGCGTTACAATGAATGAAGACTATTTTTTCATCATTTGCATGCCTCTCTCACATTATGCCAGCTGTGTGGAAAGGGGATTGTCAAACAGTGCATTTGGGAGCGCTGCCAGGTTCTAAATTGCCTCAGGAGACGATGGTAACACAGTACAGTACTGGCCGGGAAAAGAGAGCAGTAAAAATCTTATTTCTCCTTGACATTCGAAAAATGATTTCATAGAAAGTAAAAAAATAAAAAAAATAATAGTACACTTAGGGGTCTGTTAAATAAAATAAAAATAAATGTTTTGATTACACATAAACAGTAATAGGAGTATGCTGCAGTTTAATGTTCTTTACAGTGTATCACGTGTACAAGTATTTATTAGCTTACAATGACTCATTATTGAACTTGTTTTCTAGTCAAAACTATAAATATATAATATATTACTAGAGATGAGCAAAGAAAATGTTTTTGTAATTTGCCAGATTTAGGGAAAATCAGTCGCCAAGGACGTTTATGTTTACATAGCCAGTTGACGGAAGTCTTGCTTCAAAGGCACTACTGTGCAGGCTAACATATGGCACATAGGGATGAATTTACTACGGGAGTTCTGTTTAAGATGGGATGTTGCCCATAGCAACCAATCAGCTTCTACTTCTTATTTATTTTGCACCTTCTATAAGATAATAGATAGAATCTGATTGGTTTCTAGGGCCAACATCCCATCTTCATTAGAACTCCCATCTTAGTAAAGACATATTTAAAATGTAGTTATGGCACATATCTGCCCAATGGTGGAGCAGAGCTAGTCTCTTAGAGCTGATTGGAGGTTTTAGCGCTGGTAGTAGGGTAAAAGCAACAAGTACAGGCTAAGTATTGTTCTAATTACTATGTGAGCATGGCCTTGCCCCCCTTTGACCCCACCCCCAGCTGCCCTACCTGGTGGTTCTACAAAGAGAGGTAAATAAAAGAGGCAAATAGTGGAATGAGTACAAAAGCTTTCATTCCTCCGTATCTGCTTTAGATTCACCAGTTTCTCTCACTACACTGATCAAACAGCAGAAGAGAGGAAAGGATTATCTGGTGCCGCGAGGGGGGAAGATTTGTTGGGCCATTGAGAGGGGCCAAATGTGGCCTTGGTCCTGCAGACCCCCCCACCTCCCCATTACAGATAGTACATTTCAGACAGCTAGGGCCGCCAAGAGGGGGGGAGCGGGTGCTAATTACCTGGGCCCAGGCTTGCTGGAGGGGCCCAGCAGGGGCCCTGGTCTGACCTCCCCCTTCCCCCTCTTTCCCTCCCAGGCAGCACACACCTACAGCATGCGCTGTGCTGACAGCAGGCTCTGCATGAGTATCTCACTGATATCGTGAGAGCTCATGCTGGGCCTGCTGTAGGTGTGTGCTGCTGCTGGGACAACAATAACACTCCCCCCTTGACTTTAAAGTACGTTTTCATTGCAGGAGGTGACCACGCCTCCTGTGATTAGGCCACACCCCCAACATTTTACCAGGGCCCGGCGTACCTCTCGGCTGCCCTGCAGACTTCCCAGCACAGCAAATGGCATATACAGCCTGCCATCCACTGGCCTTCACTGGTGTACCCATGGCTATCTATCTATCTTTCTCTCTCTCTCTCTCTCTCTCTCTCGCTCTCTCTCTCTCTCTCTCTCTCTCTCTCTCTCTCTCTCTCTCTCTATGGGCCAGATGTATCAAGCTTTAAACAGTGATAAAATGAAGAGTGATAAACAGCCAGCCAATCAGACCCTAACTGCCATGTTACAGGTTGGGTTTGAAAAATGACAGGTGGAAGCTGATTGGTTGGTTGTTTATCATTCTCCACTGTATCACTTTTTGAAGCTTGATACATCTGGTCCTATCTATCTATCTATCTATCTATCTATCTATCTATCTATCTATCTATCTCTGAATATACAGTAAATAGCATCATATAAGCAAGTTTAGTTTTGCCAAACTCTATTCATTATATGCTAGCACTCTATATATTATATACAATATATTTTAACAATAAGTTAGCATAAATAATCTACATTTTCAGAAGCAATTTCCAAAGCTCTAAAGTCATCTAGAACCTTAGTTTCCTATAGTTCTTTCCCAGAAAATTCTCTTGGTCAGCTGGAACTTTTCCTTCGCTTTTGTGCCCAGACTTTTATAACCAAATCTGAGATCACCTTTTATTTGCAATTTAATCTTCTTGTGACTATGAATGAATCCATTGTTGCTATTTCTCCCGAGGGACAATTAACTGACCCTTTGTTAAAAGACCACTATATTAAAATGAAAGTTGATCCACAGTGAAAATGCCTCTTTTCATGGTCAGAAATCTATATGTACAAGTGTACTATGACAGGAGCAAAGATGTTTATCATTGTGTGTTCGTTTGTTACCCTCCTGACTGTAAGCTACTGCCCTCTGTTATCAGCCTTGCTCAGAGCCCTGAAGCATTCTTGACTAGCGATGGGAAATGTTATGGGTTTAGGGAATATTGCTTTCCCAAAGGTCAATTATTTCTAAAGAAAAAATAAATTCTGATAAGCTTCAACATTTCTCTATGTGTATTGGTGAATGTGATATTAAATACTTTTAGCAACGTATGAGCATAATGGTTTACGATTCTCACGAGATTACTTAATGTGTAATAAAAATTAATATATTAAGAGCAAATATTTTCTGCCAAGTAACTACAAAGCTATAAATATTCGTTCCTTTCAAACTTCTTAGCCATCTTAGAAATGAATGATTTGACTACACCCTGCAGACTATACTAAATACTTCATGAGTGATATTCAATTCCTAGAATTCCAGCTCCTAGAGACTTCTCTTCCATGCCAAGGATTCCTGGGGCTGTGCGACTTGAATGCGGAATTCTTGTGAGTTAATATAAGACATCAGAGCATCCTTAGCTGTCAGGCTGCGCACTTGCGTACCAGGGCAAACTACTGCTATTACCACTTTTGTTTTCAATATTGTGCTTTAAATAGATACAGTGATTCTACAATTATGTTCCAGGATTTTCTATTGGTTTATTTTCTGTTTTTTTTTTTTTTTCATTTCTTTTTGAATGGCTGGGAAACATTGAGGCCTAATTCTGTGGTGCAGGCACTGCTGATGTCAGATGCAGGGGAGCAAATGTTTTCTTCTGCATAGACATCAAGATATTGTGCACACAGAGGACAATATTCTGGTTGACTCGCAAGGCTGCGAATACGCAGCCTTGCAAGTCCACCAGACGCCGCCCTGCGAGTGCCGGGTCGCCCACCTGCCCCTTTGATGGTCACCGACCATCAAAATATGTGGTGAGTGCATGCATATCAAAAGCAACTCTCAGGTCACTCAGAGATGCATGCACATTCAGGAGGAAGTGGGCGGGCAGCTGACATCCGGTGATATCAGCGGCCCGCCTCCGGCGCCAATGTCACGGATGATTTCCATGGGAATGGCCAGTGTATTCATGGGAACGCCCATGAAATGCTTGGCGTTCCTATGGGCGGGTCCCATGGCCCGCTCCCCCCCAGCCCACAATCTTGGGTGCGTGCACCAGGGGGACAGTCTGTTGGTGTGGCCGCATGCACCCGGCACATGCACATGAGCAGAAATACGCATGAGCACTTCACAAACATCGAGCTTGCATGCGAATTTGCATGTGAGCAAAGAGACAAGAATAACCCCCAGAGTCAGAGTTGTGATTGAGGCCCACAGGAGATGCTCGATATCACCACCGACAGGGAGGTGGCTTAGCTAACACACAAAGAAGGTACATCTAGTAGCATGGATGTCTGAAGAAGATTGTATCAGGGTTTTATTGCCGCAGATGCAATAGACACAAACATTCTTAATGATCGCATATGCTCTAAGATATGCGATCATTAACTCAAGGGACAGCTTTTGCAATAAGAGCTGTCCCTTGCGATGCGGCGCCGGTGCTGGACTTCCAGGTCTAAGACCCAGGAGTCCATCTGACGGATCCCTTACAGAGTGCTGCGGTAAGAAGCCCATAGGCTTCTACAGGGAATCGCCAGCTTTTGCTGGCAATTCCCTCAGCAGCGGAGGGGGGACAGAGCATACAGAAATGCGGTAAAAACCCAGATAACTTTAAAGAATCTCCCCCTACGTGTGAATTCATAAACAAATACGTGGAGGAATAAGAAAAATAAATGTATTTGCCTCAGGAATAAATGGGATATTTTCAGAGAAATATAGAAAACTTAGCTCTTTTGAACTAGTCCATGGTGCAGATATTCTTCTTTGTTCAAGAATCATTCAGGTGAAAATGTGGAATGAACTTTACAGGGACCACTTTATTTAAATGACTTAACAAGGAGTTTTAACACTGAGATTTTAGAAGAGAGTACACCATCACAAGACAGGGAGACTACACAGAGACTACTTTAGATACAGCGCCACCTACCGTCCCTCCAGCATTACTACGAAAATAATACACAGCTGGCAGTTTTTGTATCGCTATAATTTACAGTCCATAAAAACCAGGTTCTATATATTATTCAGTCACAATTAACAAATAACTTGAAAATAATATGCTCACAGTAATGCAGTCTATTTGACAATACATACATAGTATAAAAGACCAATATTCATGTTTGGAATGTATCAGAGCAATTTACAGCACTGTATGGCTAATTTTACACAAGGGAGAGAAAAACTACTAATTGGCAACACTAAGGGACTTCTAAACCAAGGTATGGAGTAATAATTGTACTCACATTAAGTACACACTCTGACACTCTTATCACTTACAGTAATTCTGTTTTATCTTTGAAATTTAAATTAAAACATACTTATTATATACTCAGGATATGTAAGAGATTGGTGTAGCCATATAATTTATGCTACATTTATTTATTTGCCTGTGAATGCAAACATAAAGTTCAATGTATATCTATTGAAATACATATATATATATATACATACATACATACATACATACATACATACATAGCGTATTCGAGTAAGGGTGCAATCTAACCATTCTGAAGTGAAGAAAATGTTTTAATCAGGCAGAATGGCAGTGGTGATATTGCACCCTTTTTATATGAACCTTTTATTATAAGCTATATACTATAATCAGCACTGAGGAGCCAAAGCACTGCCCATGTTGGTTTGACTAGCTCATGTCATATCATGACCAGTTGCCGGTGGGAAGCCATAATGCAGGTGTCAGACAAGGACATGAAAATGTGTTCTGAAAATGAGTGAAACCATGTGCACTGCAGGTGGGGCAAATGTAAGATGCACAACGAGAGTTACATTTGGGTGGGGGTGTTGTATTTGTGCAGGGTAAATACTTACAGCTTTATTTTTAAAATGCAATTCAGATTTAAGTTTCAACACACCTCACCCAAATGTAACTCTTCACTGTACATGTTTCATCTGCCCCACCTGTAGCGCCACAGGAGTAAACTATGCACATATACTGCTGTTCTATTCAGAAGTAAAGCAGGCACATATACTGCAGTTCTACTGCTGTTCTCTCCAGGAGTGAAGCAGGCGCATATGCTGCTGTTCTCTCCTGGAGTAAAGCAGGCGCATATGCTGCTGTTCTCTCCAGGAGTGAAGCAGGCGCATATGCTGCTGTTCTCTCCAGGAGTAAAGCAGGCGCATATGCTGCTGTTCTCTCCAGGAGTAAAGCAGGTGCATGTACTGCTGTTCTCTCCAGGAGTGAAGCAGGCGCATATGCTGCTGTTCTCTCCAGGAGTAAAGCAGGCGCATATGCTGCTGTTCTCCCCAGGAGTAAAGCAGGCGCGTATGCTGCTGTTCTCTCCAGGAGTAAAGCAGGCGCATATGCTGCTGTTCTCCCCATGAGTAAAGCAGGCGCATATGCTGCTGTTCTCCCCAGGAGTAAAGCAGGCGCATATGCTACTGTTCTCCCCAGGAGTAAAGCAGGCGCATATACTGCTGTTCTCTCCAGGAGTGAAGCAGGCGCATATGCTACTGTTCTCCCCAGGAGTAAAGCAGGCGCATATACTGCTGTTCTCTCCAGGAGTGAAGCAGGCGCATATGCTGCTGTTCCCTCCAGGAGAAAAGCAGGCACATATACTGCTGTTCTCATCAGGAGTAAAGCAGGCACATATGTTGCTGTTCTCTCCTGGGCCCTTATTCTGATCGGTGCGGCCGGATCCGAATATGCGTCCAGGACCGTGCGTGCGAAACCCCGCCTTCCATACGGATCACCAACTCCGTCCGTACGCAGTAAGAAGCTGGCCGAACGGACCGCAAGTGTATTTTTCACGGAATACGCCTCCTCCATCTCAGGGAACCTCCCCCATCATTCGATGGTCGCAGACCATCGAATGCAGGACCGAGTGGTCCACCAGCTCCCGCAACCTCAGACCACACGGACATTTTTCCGTGCAAAAGCAGGGATCTGGCCGGGCAGCTGACATCCGGCGATGTCATATGTCCGCCCCTACACGTGCATCACGGCCGCATTACCATACGTACGCCCAGCGTTTGCATGGGAACGCCCATGAAACGCGGGGCGTATGCATATGGTAATGAGCCCAAATAACCCTTCACGCCCCTCTCCACCCCCTGTTCAGAGTGTTCACATATCATGCGGGATTTGGCCGTACGCCCCGCTCGCACATGCGCAGAGACGCCTCTGCACATGCGCAGACAAAAAACATCGGCGGGCCGAACGCACGCGGATATAACCGCACCGACCAGAATAAGGCCCCTGGAATAAAGCAGGCGCATACAGTATGCTGCTGTTCTATCCTGGAGTAAATCAGGTGCATATACTGCTGTTCTCTTCAGGAGTAAAGCAGGTGCATATACTGCTGTTCTCTACAGGAGTGAAGCAGGCACATATACTGCTGTTCTCTACAGGAGTGAAGCAGGCACATATACTGCTGTTCTCTCCAGGAGTAAAGCAGGTGCATGTTACACTTCCTTTGCTGAGCAGGACACATCTTTCCTATATGGACAGTTCTCCAGTTTGTGTTTACAATTTAGAAGCAAACTCTTTCCAACTCAACATGAGCTCTTAAGACCAAAACATTTTTGAATCCATGTGTTATTACCAAATAAAAATATTCAAAGCATTAGTGAAAACATGTGGGAAAGTGTTTATAGATTGTGAATGGTGTTTTCCTTGTACAGAAATAATAAAATGAACTGTTTCTGAATTTCCAATCCTACATTAGCATAATTGTTTACATAGAGTAAAAATCTAAATATGTATTATTGAATAGTATATTAGAAGGTCAATTAATTGTAAACGAATAGGATTCTATCAGGATTACAAGTAACATGCTTGTGTCTTTTTGTTTAATTATTAAGTATAATTAATAGGAAGTAATTAACATTGTTTATGTAGCTGTACTGTATGGGGGGTATGCAAACACCGTCGCTATTTCTGACAGGGGAAATAGCCGCGGGCGCCTATACAATACTGACAGCTGACAGCATTGAAGGGGCAGATCGACAGAACGTGCCTGACTTTAAAAGCTGTCTGGCCCGTTTTGACGCTAACGGCCGTGAATTGTCGCGATCACGGGAGAATCTTGACAATCAAACGCTTATTTATGCTGACATGCCCCCTTTTTGCCGATCGCCAAGCGGGACATTGAATCCCACCTGGCAATATGCTGTTTAGCAAACGAAAGCGGGCCAGGGTCACGGCTGTCGGGACGGATCAACAGTCGTGACCCAGGATTGCATACCCCCCTATATCATTTAGAACATGTACTGTACATAGCATCCAAGGGTTTAAATTATACGAAGCAACACAGACAAATCTATGCCTAAAATGTAACAAATGACTGTGACGGAATCACATACACTGGATAAGATGAAGTCTTGGTCTTTATCTTGTAGCAGGTAAATAGCGTACCCGGTAATCAGCATCAGCAAGGATGGTTACAGCATTGCAGCATACAGATGTCACAGCATAGTACAAACTCCTCAGTATGTTCTAGTGGTCCCTATCATAGGCCACACCTCCGACCTACCACCTGGGCAGCTGTTCCACCATCAGGAACAATGACCTCCTGCTCTGGAAACACTTGTATCAGAAAGCCACAGGTGCTGCTAATCAATCCAACCCTGATCAGTTTTCCTGCTGCTGCTCTAAAACCTGGACCGGATCGTCCCCATTATCTTCAAGTGGAGGTATGCTGTCCCTGCCACGTGATATTTTGTGGCATTTAGATGTAAAATTTTCAATTAATGTACAGTATATAATACAGAATTAGATGGAAATAAAATTGTATGATAATGTGTAAAAACTTCCCTTCTGTTCAATTTTGTGGTAGTCGGGGCATAATTACTATGACATGAAAATTTTAGACACAAACAATTGGAGAACACTACTGGTGGGCATGAGTGTCAATCCATAAATGATCTAAAATTAAAATTCAAACTTGGGTACTTGTGTATTATCTGGGCGCCCGATATTTTCATCGTTTCGGAAAAAATGCGTTAAGCATGTGATGCGATCGACGCGATTTTTCTATAGTTCCAAAGTCCCTGAGACCATTAGGGTCATTTTGAAATGCCCCCCAGGCCCCCCCCCATTGTTTGTATGCCCCCTCATTGTTAACGCCACCCCACCATCAACGCCAACCCGAAGCGTGGCGAGTGCAGCGAGCCCGCGAGGGGCGGCGGTACACGTTTTCCGACCTTTTCATACCCCCACTATCCACGTCGGCGTGTAGCTGATTTTATATAGTGTGGCGAGCGCAGCGAGCCACCGAGCCCGAAGCGTGGCGAGGGGCCGCGCATTACTTCACTGGTATTACGCGTCCCCTCGCGTGGTATTACGCGTCCCCACACGGGGCTCGCTGCGCTCGCCACGCTTCGGGCTCGGTTGCTCGCTGTGCTCGCCACACTATATAAAATCAACTCCGCGCTGACGTGGATAGTGGGTGTATGAAAAGGTCGGAGGACGCGTACCGCCACCCCTCGCATGCTCACTGTGCTCGCCACTCTTCGGGTTGGCGTTGATGGTGGGGTGGCGTTAACAATGAAGTGGGAAAACAAACAATGGGGAGGCCTGGGGGGCATTTCATATTGACCCTAATGGTCTCAGGGACATTGATTCCTATGGAAAATCGCATCAATCACATCGCATGCGCGTTGATCGCATCGCATTGCATGCTTTAAGTTAAGGCATGCAATTAACAATATCGGCGCCCAGATAATACACAAGTACCAAAACTTGCAATGTGACTTAGTAGATATAATGTAACATTTAATAATATATTTAATAATAATATTAAAATAAGTAGATATAGCAATACATAATAAAACACATGGACAGAACAGCCAGGCACTCAGAGTGTAATAAAACCAAATATATACCTTAGTAATGCACATGGGCCCTTTGAGGTAAACAGTTGCTTCATACTGCAGGTCCAAGTAATTATCCAGCATATAAATTATACTGTCATTATTAATTTATTATTTAAGAACAGTTATTGGTACTTATGTAGTATCTGGGCGCCCGATTTAGAAATCGGGTTGGATCGGGCACATCGCATCGCATCGCATGCGACCAAATCGGATGCGATGCGATGCGATGGACCCGATTTTTCCATAGGATTCAATGTTAAAATGGTCTGAGTCCTTTTCATACCCCTACTATCCAAGTGGGCATGGAGTTGGATATAAACCTGTGGCGAGCGTAGCGAGCCACCGAGCCCGAAGCGTGGCGAGCGAAGCGAGCCCCGCGAGGGGCCGGTATTCTGTGTCCCCTTGCGGGGCGCGCTACGCTCGCCACTCTTCGGGCTCGGTGTCTCGCTACGCTCGCCACAGGTTTATATCCAACTCCATGCCCACTTGGATAGTAGGGGTATGAAAAGGACCCCTTTTCCCCATTAAATTCCATGTTAAAATGGACTCAGTCCATTTTAACATTGAATCCTATGGAAAAATCGGGTCATCGCATCGCATCGCATGCGATATGGTCGTATGCGATGCGATATCGCATCGCATCGCATCTGATTGTATGCCTTAACTTAAGGCATACAATCAAAAAATCGGGCGCCCAGATACTACATAAGTACCCAGTTATTTATATAGTGCACACATATTCTGCAGCGCTTTACAGAGAACACTCGAACATTCAAATCAGTCCTTGCCTTAATGGAGCCTACAGTCTATATTCCGTACCACATGTACACACAGACATTCTAGGGTTAATTTTGTTGGGAGACAAATAACCTACCAGTATATTTTTGGATTGTGGGAGGAAACTGGAGTACCGGGAGGAAACCCACACAAGTACAGGGAGAATACACAAACTCAGCACAGCTAGGGCCATAGCGGGAATCGAACCCATGACCTCAGCGCTGTGAGGCAGTAATGCTAACCATTAAACCATCCGTACTGCCCCAAAGCACAGTTTGTAAAGTTGCAAGAAGGTGGGCAGTTCAGACATATTGTATTTGCAAGTTAGTGGATAGACATTACCCTGGAGATGGTGAAGCCAATCTGTAGGGCCTTAGAAGTCTACGGGGTCTATGTGCTAAGCCTTGAAGGGATATACTGAAAAGTGGATGGAGATATAGGGGCCTATTTACTAAGCCTTCAAGAGCGGTTAAATGGAGAAAGGTAAAGTACCATCCAATCAGCCCCTGTCATTTTTCAAACACAGCCAGTAACATGGCAGTTAGTAGCTGATTGGTTAGTATCATCCCTTTATTTTCCCTCAAGGCTTAGCAGTCTATTTACTAAAGGGGCCTACACACGTGGAGATTAGCATTCTGAGCGGTGCTAGTTCGCTCAGAACACATCGCTGCACATCAATGTGCTGCTGAATGATCTGTAAGAGCCAGTGTTCTCCATGAGAACACTGTCCCTGACACCGGTGATTATACTGTACATTTATACAGCATGCTGGATATTAATCGCTGGCGCTGGACCGGAGTAGGGGTTTGCCCAGCATTTTATGGGTGTCCCCATGAAAACACTGGTCATTTCCCTGGGAACACAGGTGGGCTGATGCCTGTTCGGGGTGGGCAGCGGACATCACATGATGTCAGCGCCCAGTGGTGTAGCTAGAGGCCACAGTGCCCGGAGCAAGGGCATGTTTCTCACCCCCTCCCCCGATTTATAGCAGGCAGGGCCCTTGTGAGGCAAAGCCTTGCAGCAAAAAGAGGGTGTGGCCTAATAGAAAGGAGGCGTGGCATCACACATTATACCACAAACTGTAATGCCCATTGCACATTTTAGCGAACTTCGTAATACCCATTACACAAAGCCACATGCCTTATTGCCAATTACACATAAGGCCACACATGATGCCCATTACATACTATATAACAAACTGTTATGCCCATTACACATTGTACCACAAATCGTGATGCCCCTTACATACTATATAACACACTGTGATGCCCATTACATATTTGACATATACTGTACTGTAAGTGCATAATGTACCATTACATAAGGTAAGCTTCATGCTCATTGATTGGGGCTACATGCGTGATGCCAAGGGGCTTCATGCTCAATGCCAAGGGGGATTCATGCTCCATGCAAAGGGGGCTTCATGCTCATTGCCATGGGGGACTGAAATAGCTCATTGCCAAGGGGGACTTAAATAGCTTGTTGCCAAGGGGGGCTGAAATTGCTCATTGCCTAGGGGGACTGAAATAGCTTGTTGCCAAGGGGGGCTGAAATTGCTCATTGCCAAGGGGGACTGAAATTGCTAATCGACAAGGGGGACTGAAATTGCTCATTGCCAGGACACAGAAGACAGTGGGTGGGCGGCACACAGGGCAGAGTTTGTGGTGTGCGGCACCAGCGCACTGTGAACGTTCAGCCACGCTACGCCACTGTCAGTGCCCGCCCCATCTTTGGCAATTTGAGGAGGAAATATCAGTCCGTTTCTACTGACTTTTTCTCAAAGGCAAGAGAAATCATTCCACCGTCGCCGACAATCGAATGATTTTTCCTGCTAATGGCCACATGCGAGAGGACACGTTAGCGAACACATCCCCTCGCATTGGTAGGGCGGAAGGGGAGGCGGTGGCCATTTGGAGCGGCAGCTTGAAGGTGCTTGCTAGGCAAGGAATGTATGCTGCCTTGAGAGTCAAGCTGAACCAGGCCCATTGCGTGTTGCCAGACTCCTACGTCAATCTATGACTCAGACCCATAGGGAAATACAAGTTATTAACCAATACATATTGTAGTATGTTAATGAGCACATTATTTGATTTACTTATTTCCCAATGATAGATATATTTCCAGTGTTTATAAGAGTTCTCATTACATAGCCGTGCCATAATGTAGATTCATATCAAATATGTCCTATATTGTATTTTTCATTTGATAGATGTGTTGTATTGTATTTTCTAACATAATACAATATCCAGATAGTTAATTTTCCACCATTAAATATTCACTCAACAATAATGTGTATTCGCATAGAGCTGATAATGCTAGACATATGCCTTACGACTATTCCCTTTAAAGTTCTTATGGCAACCACATCTTCTTGAACATAAGCAGATGTTTTACATTTGTGATTGGCTGAGACAATTGCGGTCACCAGCATTGTACTACAGGGTTAATTCCCACTGAGTTTTCAATAAAGAGGAGGCGGCGCCTCTTATTTATAAATCAGAGATTAATGTTTAATTGCTCTTTCTTAGACATTATTTTTATATCATATCCTGTTACTGTCACCCTGCCAATTCCACAACAAAGATGTCTCAGCATCTGCAATCAAATGCTGGATAATGTACCCACCACATTGAAGAAAGGGAGATTGCAGATCGGTTCTGTTTGTTTGATCTTTTATGAATGCAGTTTAAGGGGAAGCATTCATACTTCTTATATTGAATTAAAGCAGGGTGCCACTTTGGAAGAGCTGCAGCTCACAATGATCTTGATTAGTTTGCAAAGTAAAATGGTGAGCAAAACTTAAATATTCCTCCTCCTCTCTTACATAGAGGGCCTGATTCATACCTGTTCGCTAGGCCGCCAGTATACTCACAGCCTATCGCACCCGCCCACTGAACACCTGGCTCCCCCCCCCCACCCCCACCCGAATCCCGTCGCTAGCATGTGAGGGGATGTGTATGATAACCAGTGCTATTTTTGTGCCGGAACGCCGTTCCTGAAGCTGACCTGTAAAATTAGGTCACCTGGAACGGTGTTCCGGAACCTCCTGGCCTAGCCCTCGCAGCCCCCGCAGCCCCCCGCGGTGGTACGGCGTACCGGTATATCATTACCCCGTACCGCCATAAGAAAAACCTCGAACGCATCCACTAAGCAGTGCGCATGTGACATGACGCTCACCACCGCGGCACATCGGCGCGCTCTCCTGAGTGTCCTCACTGAGTTGGCGCCGGTGGGAAGAGGACGCCACGCTGAGGAGCTAGTATTGAGAGGGGAGGCGGCGGCTCGCAGGACGACTCAGGAGGCCGGAGGTAGGGCAGGCTGATTGAATTTGTAAGTGGGGGTCATTTGTGTATCTGCACTGTGGGGGTCATTTGTGTATCTGCACTGTGGGGTTCATTTGTGTATCTGCACTGTGTGGGTCATTTGTGTATCTGCACTCTGGGGGTCATGCTCTGCTGGGGATTGTTATGTTACTGGCACTGTTGGGAGGAATTGTATGTTTAAAAAAAAATGGAATGCACCAATTGATGCCCTGCCCCTTTTGTGGCTCCTCCCACATCACCGCCTACTTTCTGCCCCCGCCCACAGTTCCTGAACCTATTTTCGTACAAAAATAACACTGACGATAACACATCCCCTCGCATGCAGCCAAAAGCAGGAGAAATCATCTGATGGCCAATGACCATCGAATGATTTCTTCAGCGTTGGCTCTGAAAAGTAATTCTTTCTTTTCAGATTCCTGCAGATCGCCAAATTGGGGGCGGGTGCTGACGTCATGTGACACCAGGCGCCCGCCCCACGCATGCAATAACACTCCTGCATTCCCAGGGGAACAACAAGCGGTTTTATGTGGATGCCCATAAAATGCTGCCCCCCCTGCCTGCCCCCAAGCAAGCTGGGTTTGGGCATGGGCTCCCTTTCTGTTGCTATAGATGACAGCAGGGACAGAACTTTTCTGCATAAGGGCCTGATTCAGGGCTTGACGCGAATGCTATCACTTTTGTTGCAATCCTTGCTGAAAATGTATGCTATTGTCAAAGCCAGTGGTCTGTCTAATGAGGCGCCCACCAGCTGGGGCTCTAATCTTCTGTTGTGTGCAAACAGTCACACCATTAAGTAGTCATCGACAACAATTGTGGCTCCGTGTTGTCACGGGTGCGACATACGCCATGCACACACACCACCGAGCAAATATGTTGTAATCACACACAAGCCCCATTGAAACTATATTAGTGCATCCCAGTGCAGCCTGGCGGCCCGAGGCGAGCATGTGACTAATCATTCAAAACAGACACCGGCGGTTGTGATCCCCCTTAAATAGCAGTGATAAGCCTCCATTTTAAAAAGAGGTCTCCATTACCACCCCCTCCCTGCCCCCGAACATCATCACACTGCTAATCACTGACATGCTAAAGCCATCTGTGTCATAGGACCCGATGCATCCAATTTTGAAGTGGGGCCTCTAAAAAAACAAAAAACAAAAAAAACAAACCAGTAACAAACCACAACAACCAATTCACGTAAGTAATGCAGATATAGTTCTTTGCAGCGCAAGGTGCACCATTGGTAAACAGTAAAAGCATGGTACTGGTACTGGTTGCGGAGCATATCTTGTGTGTTTTTGAACAACGAATGCTTAATAACTGAGGACATGTGAAGTCATATGGATTTCAGTCGCATTTGCACTTGTGACAATGGCCAAGAGGCTCCTGAAAATTGGATGGCCTTGCTGCTCCCACTCTCCCAGAAAGATTGGTAAGCCACCCGCAAGCCTCCAAACCCCCTCATATTATCTCTGCAGGTCAAACACCATAATTCATGGCTCTACTGAGGGTACAGGCTAAAATGATGCACATTTCATCATTTTAGCCCAGTCCCCTCCTCATAGAACTTCGTAGACCTGCAATTTCCATTATGTGCCATAAGGGGGTGGGGCTTAATGACATCAGGTTCCGTCCCTGCCCCCCTAAAGTGCTGATGAGCGTCTCTTCTCCCCAGGCCTTTTCCAGAGGAGAAAAAATGTTGACAAGTGTGGTGTGTGTAAATATACCTTTTTAAAAGTGAATCAGTCACGGTCGCCATCATGGGGGAGGCATGCTGGTCTGCAGGGTCTCCAGTCCCAGGCCCAGACAGAAAGAGGCCCCAGGACCTGAGTCTATCTAGTATAATTTGTTGTAAACAAAGTTCACATTTCCCTTGAAGCAATGAAGAGGTTGTGCTGTTGAAACCGGATGTCTCACCAGGCATACCGGGGATTCAAGAAGGGGAAAGGGGGCCTTGCCTATTTTGGGCCCAACAATTTCTGGTAGCAGCCCTGGTATAATTTGACAAGTATACATACACATGCAAGACAAGTTAAGCAGCGCTAAAATAAAATCAAGATTGGATGATCTATCACAAGTAAAATTAACTGGGTATAGAAGCCATAGTAAATAAATGAATGGTTCAAAAGGGTTCAAATCAGAATTTCCTAATAATGGAGAGTCCGTTCCTAAATGCCCATACTCAGAATATACAGTCCAAATCGGGCCATCTGGAGGGAGAAATAGTCCAATTCATGCAGATGGTACAGGTAGTGGCCCAAGGGGGCATAAATAACCAACTCCTTAAACGATGATGTTTTTTGGTTCAATTGTTTCTCTTACCTCCAGTGGAATGTCTTATTAGAGAGTTTAGTAGGATCCTGGTGGAATGTGGTGTCAAATCTGGTAGGGCTGGTTCGGTCTGCAATCCGGGAACAGCATGGATGGTGGGGCAACAGTATCCTCCTTACACATTTCCCTACAAAATGGTTTTATTGTTCCTCAGTGAGAAAAACAAAATAGCAATCTAGCAAATATGATACCTTTTAATGGCTAACAAAAATAAATGTTGTTAAAATGCAAGCTTTCGAGACTTCTTAGGTCTCTTCCTCAGGCATGGTATAACAAGGTGTGTGAAGAACCACATATATATACACAGCAGAGTAGGAACAAGATGTGATAGATGGACATTCTTAAGATCAAAACAAAACAAAATAACAGAATGAGCTTGTAAATTGAGTCCTTAATTGGTTTGTAGATAAGTAGTGTGAAAGTTTTATTGTCTCTAAGTTGATGGCAGACCAGAGTTAGAGCTCCGATGCCCTCACTCTCTCTGGGCCAGTGTCCTCAGATGTTGTAGTGGGCCATAAATCCCTCGGATAGATTCAGTCCTGTGTTAAGGGTGTCAAACGTTGTCATTAATTTGTATTCCCAGACCCTCCTGTCTCTTTGTGATTTGAAATTTCCTTTTAGTATAATCACTTTCATATGATCCTGATTGTGTCCTGGGCTGCAGAAATGTTTGGCCACAGGAAAGTGTGTCTTTTTTTCCTTTATTGTGTGGCGATGGGACCTCATCCTTGCCTTAACTTTTTGTCCTGTTTCTCCAACATACAGGCCCCCAATAGGACATTTGGTGCACAGAATCAGGTACACTACATTGGTAGTAGAACATGTGAATGTCCCTGGGATCTTATAGTCCTGTTGTGTGTTGGGGATCCGTACACTGTCTGTAGTGAGGATATGGGCACAGGTTTTGCAGCTCCTTACATTGCAGGGATAGGTTCCTCTTTGTGTAATGGATGGCAGTGAACTTCGGATTATAATATTTTTCAGGTTTGCAGGTTGTCGGTAACATAGTAGTGGAGGGTCTGGGAATATTGTTTTCAGGCGGTCATCTTTGTGTATGATGTGATGTAGTTTTTTTGCAGTTTTTCTTAGCACCTCAAGCTGTGGGTTGTAGGTGACTACCAGAGGTACACGGTTGTTTCTTTCTCTTTCTTTATATTGGAGAAGTTGATTTCTGGGTATACTGATGGCTCTGATAATCTGATCGTTGATTGATGTGGGATGATATCCCTGATTTAAAAAGGTCCCTTTAATGGTGACACATCGGGACTGTATATTATGAGTATGGGCATTTAGGAACAGACTCTACAGGACACCCCAAATACATGGTTGGTGGTTATTATGAAATTTAGATTTTAACCCTTTTTGAACCATTCATTTATTTACTATGGCTTCTATACCCAGTTAATTGTAAATACTTTTTTTACTTGTGATAGATAAACCAATTTTGATTTTATTTTAGCGCTGCTTAACTTGTCTTGTATGTGTATGTATATTTCTCAGGACTGACCATCCTATCCCAAGCAGCAGCTGGTTGAGACCACCCATACCAAGCGCCCCCAGACCAGTCTTACTAGTGAGATTCGGCCCATAATTTTGATATCATTTGACAAGTAGGCTACAGGATGCTAGTGATGCATATAATGCTGCTTATGGGCAAATATAAAGATGGAGCGCCTCTCATTTATCCCCATCCCTCGTCAGATCCCCTCCGCTGTGGAGAGCTGGAGGAGAAGCGCTCCATCTGTTGGGGACGCGCAAGCATCTCACACACACCCGCCTCCCCGTTGCTCAGCGGAATTCCTGCCCGTCTTCTTTCCAGGGAGACGGGCTGGGTTAGGGGTGGTACGGGGAGGCAGCATAGAGCTCCGTCGGAACGGTGGGTGCGAGTGTCTCCTGCATGCGCACCCCCTTCCGACGGATAGCGACTGGCGATCCTGTCGCCAGCTGCCGGCTATATGAGAGGCGATCCATCTGTATGCATTTATTTCTACAGACAATTTGCGCCATCCTTGCATAATTCCCTCAGCGTTTGTGCTTCTCATGTCTGGTCCCTGTTTTGTCTAACTGTGAATAACTTAACAAAATCCCATCCGTTCTCTCAGCATTGTTAGTCTTCTATAAACGTGAGAGTGGTTACAGGCACAGTCGCCCTCCTGGTGTCCTTGCAGCTCTCCTCTCTCAATGAGTAATTCCGTGACTATCTATGGACAGAACCCACAACCCAAGATTAGCACTCATATCCTTTTAATCTGTATGAAGCAGGTGTATGCATCCACAGGGACACTTCCTCCCTGAGAGCCTCATATCCTGTGGATGAGTGTTATCGGATAACTACGCACAGTTAATTATTTAGGCTACCTTCCTGTATTGTGCCAAACATGTCTGGTAAGGCACCACAAGCCTTTCTGTCTCCTACGTTGAATATTCGTTAGCCTATGGCATACTGCGATCTCTAGCATTCACAGATAACTGTTCATATGGGATCAACTTGTACGGTATATTAAACTCAGCAGTCTCTTAAGATACAGCATTCATACTTATATATATATATATATATATATATATATATATATATATATATATATATATATATATATATATATATTACAAACCTAATTTATCCTGCAATGTTCTAAATAAAGAAAGATTAATACAGTACGGTATATTTTATATAGATGTGAATAAACAAATAAATATATTTTATATATCATTTTATATCCTGTTTCATTATTTCAATTCATTTTTATTAGTTTTTCTTTTCAATAAAATACAAAGACAAAAATGCATGGAAAATAAACAGAAAGCTTGAAAGCAATGAAGTTTGCCTTAGCCCTATGTACTTGGAAAGATTATGTACAGTACCTCAAGCACTAATTAAAAAAAACAATAAAAAAGATAATAAGTTGATATTTGTAATACCTGTATCTATTTGCAAAAATTCAAGTCTATGGGGGAAATGTAATAAATGGCATAATTCCCAGTGTGCCCTTTTATTTTTAAAGCGGAAATGATTTAAAGGCACAAAGAAACTGGTGTAGCCCTTTAAATGATTGCCACTTTAAAAAAAAGGCAGACTTAACAGAAGGATGCATTCTATTCAATTTCCACCGCCAGACATGAGTTTTGCAAACATTGGGGGGTATTCAATGCCGCAGCGAGCGGCCGGCGAGGGGGTTAAACAGCGGGGATTGCAGAAAACCAGCGATCCTCGCTGTTTAACCCCTGCGCCGGCCGCTCGCTCTATTCAACTTTCTCGAGAAATCTTCGCTGTCACACAACGGCGAGAATTCCCCAAAACAGCGAGACCCGCGGCTACTGCAGAAAACTCGTAGTTTTTAGCCGCGAGTCTCGCTGCTTCTGGAGCCGCATCCGCCAATTCCTCCTCGCTCAAAAAACGGAGCGAGGGGAAATTGGCGTTTGAGGGGGCTGTGTTGAATGCTGTCAGGGTGAGTGGTGACAGCGAGCAGGAAGCCCTGCTCGCTGTCACCACTCGCAAACAGCATTGAATACCTGCCATTGTGGTTACAGGTATTACTGATATTGACTTATTGGGCCAAATGTAATAAGGTGCGATTTTCGGTTAACTGGTAACCGGTAAGTAACCGGTAAGTTCTACATGCTGGCACTTGTGGTTCTCAGCATGCGGGGGTGGTTTGCTGTGACTTGTAGTTCCACAGCCGAACACAATATTTATTCTACTTTTTTACAAACCTGGAACCCTTCGCCCAGGGGTGCTGGGGATTGCCCCTGGCTTCATCCCTGGCCCTTAGGTAACCGTACAGGGGGGGACCCTTTTATTTGGAGTCCACTCTCCTCAAGTGTCCCCATCCGGGGCTGACTAGTTGGTGGGGTTAATACCACAGCCACAGGGACCAATTTAAAAGTGTCTGACTAGTTGAGCCTGATGATGGTTTCAAAAATGCATCTTTATTGGGGATACCATATTTTTGGGACCAGAAACGGTCCAATAGCTCAGTGCTGGCTGATAAAATACAGAGGGGCCTCCATCATTTCCCCCCTGTATTTTGACAACCAGCACTGTCTCCAAGAGTCCTGGGCTGGTTATGCTCAGGAGGGGGGGGGGGGGGGGGGGGGGTGCAAGCCATTTATTTTGAATTTTTAAATGATTTGAGTTGCTTTTTAGACAGAAGCATGCACGGGTCTCACTGATTTGTGCATGCTTCCGTAATACTCGCCAGCCAGAAGCTGGTCTATAATTCTGGCAAGTTTTTGTAAGGTTAGGAGTGAGGTTTGAAAAAAATGCACCCTATTTAATTTGCCATTTCTATGATTTGGAATGGAAAAACACCTGGATGCCTTGAGATTTTTGGTAAAGGTAAACAATAGTATGATTTTTACCCTACCTGCAAACTATGACATTTGCGATGTGCAGAAAACGTGCAATTTTGCTCCAAAAATCACACATGACTAAAAATCGCTACCTAATCCATCTGGCCCATTATCTTGTTAATCAGTTTTCAGTTTCCCAGTTGAGATACCATCAGTGCTCTAGGACTCCAGGCCTCGTACACTGGTGCGATGAGGCCTGATTTCATCAGATTCCGACATATCGGGCAGAGAAATCGGATGAAATCAGGCCAAATTGCATGTGTTTGACATCTGCTCAGACCGATGCGCATCAGATCGGAGTCAGATGTCGGACATGCTGCACATAGGATAAATCGTATTTGCAGCCATCAGTGACACTTTGCGGGCACTTTTTGGTAGCTGCAATGTATCACGTCCCTTGAACTCCCCCGGCAGCTCCATTGGAGTCCTTCTACATGCGATAAATCGCATGCAATGTTTGTGCGTGCAGGGTAGAGTTTGTTTTAGAAATGTTTTGAGTTTGTGTCGCACAACACACTGTCAGTTTGAGGGCTTTGTGTTGTAGTTACAGTAGTTGCGTGTCACACTAGGTAGTGTTAGGCCCTGCATGGTGGTGTTCAATTTGTCTTCTTACAGATACCTGTAATTGGAGAGGCAGAAGAAGTACAAGACTAAGGATGGTGAGTCTCATCTCTGTCCATCTGTCTCTGTGTCACTTTCTATCCCCCTTCCTTCTGGGTGGACTGTGGACCTTGCACCGTGGTTGAGTTTTCACCTGGTGCATAAGTGCCGATAGGTGTTCATTCGGGCACTGAGGCCAATAGTGCTGAGGATGCCTAAAGTTCGCTATAAAGGCATGTCACGGGACTGAGGGCGCATCGGTCTGCACTTAGGAAGGACTGTACTCATCTCCTCTACTTCATACTAGATCCTCGTGTCCGGGTGCAAGTGAGTTACCATGACCGCAAAGGTGAGAGGCTGCCGGAAGCAGGCACCACAACGCACCACTCACCGGCCTCCTCACAAAGGATAAACATACAGTATAGATTGTAAGCTTTCGAGGAGGGCCCTTCTAGCTCTATGGGCCAGATGTATCAAGCTTCAAAAAGTGATAAAATGGAGAGTGATAAACAGCCAGCCAATCAGCTCCTGCCTGTTATTTTTCAAACCCAGCCTGTGACATGGTAGGTAGGAGCTGATTGGCTGGCTGTTTATCACTCTCCATTTTATCACTTTTGAAGCTTGACACATCTGGCCCTATGTCGGTTTGTTACTTCCCAGTTTGTTTTATTACTGTTTCCTTTTGTAAAGCGCAACAAAATTTGATGAGCTATATAAGAAACTGTAAATAAATAAAATAAGTCCCGTAAGTTACCCTTTGTGGCAAAATGCTTCTGCTAAGAGTAGGCCTAACTCTAGAACATAAGACAAGGACAAGAAGCATCATGGATCACTGGTGCAGCTTGTACAGGCTCCTGGAATGCCCTGAAGATGCTCCAGGCATTGCTGTAATTTCTTGCACTGGCGGTCAGATAGCAAGCCTGGCACAGGGCACCGTGCCACCCTATCACTGCACTGGAGTGAGACTCTATAGAAGTTTACATAATTTTTAAATTGAGAACTAATTACCTGTAGGCACCCCAGAGGCTTCATGAAAATGACAGAAGAATGAGGGCTCTTGTGTCTCCTATATCAGTCCCCTAGCATTCTAAGATGACAACTGGCCCTTTTAGCACATAGGTTTGTGTATCTTGGTTTTGTACTTCAACAGCAGCTGGAGTGCCAAAGGTTAAACATTTCCAACAGTACTGTATATCATGATGCGATGGAATTCACATCCCTGTCTTCTGGGACAGCAGTGTATCATAGTACCTGTCCCAGCTCACTAGCTTTAATGTACCCCACCAATCATACGCAGATCCAGGGAGAAGCCTGTACCTAATCTAACAGCGGGCAATTAGGGCAGTCTAATTCTAATCTGATGACACTCGCCTGTTTTTGCCCGCCACCATAATTACAGTACAGTAAGTCATTGTTCTTTTTTACCAGAGTAAGGAGTGTTTTTCCTAATACAATACAAAGAACACCAAACTCCTGGATTCCAAATGAGTCTATGCTCAAGGCTAAACCAGTCTCTTCAATGACATAAGGTCTTCGGATGAGCAAAATAATCAAGAGAATAAAGGTACATTAATGAAATCAGCAAAAAATCCATTGACAAAGTGGAGGGGATGGCGGGCAGCGTTAGAAGGCAAATATTCACTGCTTATTGAAACTACCAGAATCACCCCCTGAGTACAGTGCACTCTTATTCATGTCATCATTGCCTGTAGGATTCCTAGTCTCAACCAATTTCTGAAGGATTACACCGGCAACATATAAATGCAAGGAAACTTGTCAGCAAGTCTAAGTCTGATTCCACCATAGTAAGGTGACATTTATCATCTCATCAATATGGGAATACCAATTTATGTCTGCACTCAATTAGGGAGGAAATGAGTTTCACCTTAAATAATACATTTTCTTGATCTTTCCCGTTCACTATGGGTAACACATAATGCTCTGACACCGCTGACTAATTCTAAAATACATACGATCTCTCGGCGCCCCTGCCCGAAGGCACTATCTGCAGTATTAACAGCGGCTGTATCTTCACATCTCTCGTATTATTGCACTGTTGTTAATAAAATGAAGATCTATATTAAAGTCTGAAGCTGATCCTTTGTTATCCTAATAATTGCACTGACGGTCTGCAGAAATCTGCTGATTTCATTCATGTACCTTTTTTCTCTCCATTTCTTTGCTCATCCACGGACCTTATGTCATTGATGAGACTGGTTAAGCCTTGTGCAGAGAATCATTTGGAATCCAGGAGTGTGGTGTTCTTTGTATTGTCTTAGGGAAAAGACACCTAACTCTGGTAAAAAAGTACATGTAGTGTTCTCTCCATTAATGATAGCTGGAGGCCTTCAAGGTTTCTTTTCCTTTTAAAATGTAGCATTTTATTCCATTTCTATTTACATTAAATTCTAAAATAAATTTTCAAACTATTTTTTAATTTATTAGGAATGTGCACTAGATGTTTGGTACAAGGGCGGAATTACCATAGGTGCAGGAAGTGCAGCTGCTAGGGGGCCCAGAGCTGTGAGGTCCCTTCCCAACTTTAGTTTTTTCACTTACCCCCCGCAAAAAAATTAATTTACAATTGGGGGCATGGCCTAATCATGGAAGGTGGCCACGCCTTCCATGATTAGGCCATACCCCCAATTTTACTGGGGCCCTGCATACTAGGGTGGCCAATCCTGTGATTGCGCGATCTATTGCCGGACAGCGTCTGAGTACCCACTCAGTTTGGTCCATGGAGTGGCCTATAGTGGTCAGTGGAGGTTACTTTACCTCATAGAGGTGAGGAGTAGTTAGCCTTTTATATATATAGATGAGAGATAATAAAAAATGACAGCAGAAAAGATTTGCGTAACTATATAAATTGTTTCTGTACATATAGTGCATACATCTCAGAACTAATATATGGTGGCTTACCTCTGTATCTAGAACATGCACATTTCCAAACAGCAAGGTTCGGTGTGGGTTGGGGGTACCATTTTTTTAATCTCAGTAAGCAATACATGCTATGCATCCCTGATGTGCATTAAGAGGGAGAATCATACCCGCTCGTATCGGGCCAAATTTGTTCCCCCGCGCAGATTGTCGGGTTCTGTGCCTGCGCTTGCGCAAATATGAGCATGTGCAAACAGCTTCGGCGAGTTTCTCGGTTTATAATGGGAGGGAAGGGGGTAGGCAGCAGTGGCGTAACTATAGCACCGCAGCCCCCGCCACCGCGGGGGGGCGCTGTGCATATGGGGACGCCGGGGGCTGCGGTGCTATAGTTACACCTCCCCCCAATCCCCCGCAGGCTTACCTATTTCGCTGGTCCCGGCGGCTCCGTTCTTCTGCTGAGGACCACCACAAAATGGCCACCCCCATATAGCACACAGTTCTCTGAAACTGTCTGCTGTATGGGGGCGGCCATTTTGTGGTGGTCCTCAGCAGAAGAACGGAGCCGCCGGGACCAGCGCGAAAGGTAAGGCTGCGGGGGATTGGGAGGGGGGTTGAATGGGCGGCGGGGGGCGTAGCTGGTAGGCAGAGGGAGGAAATGGGAATGCCCAGCGTTTTATGGGTGTTCCCACAAAAACACTAGGCATACCCCTAGCCATAGTGTTGATGCCTATGGCTGACTTTTATCTGCAATGGGGAAAAAAATCGTTTCATGGTGACCAACCCACGAGTGAGTTTTCGCCCGTGCGCATGTGAGTGGTTGTGTAAGTGTACACATGCACGCGCATGCTAATGCGGGTATTCACTCAGCGCGCGGGGGGGGGCGTTTGGCGGTGAGCCACTTACCCGCACGCTAGGCAGCAAATATATACACTGACTGCCAAGCGAGTCTGAATCAGGCCCTAAATGGGTGTTTTAAAGTGACTGACTGAAAATTAGCCCAGTGAACAACTATACTGGATGACGGGATGCGGTCATTTGGTCTACAGCATTATGGTCGACAGTCATTAGGTCGACATCATTAGGTCGACATGCTAACAGGTCAACATGGTTCTAGGTCGAAAGGTCATTAGTTTGACTGGTCATTAGTTTGACAGTGTCTAGGTCGACAGTCAAAAGGTCGACATGGGGTTTTTCACAGTTTTTTGAGCCGACATGTGCCGGAAGGCGGTATTTCATGCCCTACCATCCACTAGGGCGTGGTGGGAGAATAAAATAGTGTTCCCGATGCATTTCGAGCACAGCGAGCGATGCAAGGGGATGCGGTGCACTTTAAACTGTGTCCATGTTGACTGTGTTGACATTCAGGTAAAAAAAACTGCGAAAAACCCCATGTCGACCTTTTGACTGTCGACCTAGACAATGTCGAACTAATGACCAACCGAACTAACGACCTGTCAAACTAATGACCTTTCGACCTAGAACCATGTCGACCTGTTAGCATGTCGACCTAATGGTGTCGACCTAATGACTGTCGACCATAATGCTGTAGACCAAATGATCCCAACCCCTAGATGACAGGATGTGTGCATCGCTACATCTGCTTACAGCAGCTCCTCAATAGATATGAGCATATGAGTATATATTCTGGTATTATGGAAAATGGAACCTCAGTCAAGAATAGCATGTGCTTACCCTTCTCCCCCAGCACTGCGCTTATTCAGTTCAAATAACTTGGCTGGCAGCCATAATGGTCTGCTGAGAAGGACCCCTACTGAGGCCTGTAACATGCCTCTAACGGTATAGACATTTATACATACAACGTGTTTGGTTTCATGCAGTAAGTAAAGGGAAATGTATCTGAAACTGGGCACGAACCCAGGATTTGGTGTAAGAATCAGTACTTTGATTTGTATTTGACCGATTCTGTTGGATCATTCAGCCAACTACAACGGAGTTCTCATTCTCGCGTGTTGTTTGTGCACAATGCAGAGGATTGTAGTTTCCCGGACCTAAAGTTATAGATAATATTTTCTCATTTAGGTTCCTGCTGCCTAAATGTACTAGGGAAATCAGTATTCAGGTCTGCTTTGGTAATCAGTGCAATATTTCATATGGGAGCTTGGTATATGGTTAAATCGTCCTATATGGATTTAGTAAGGCATACTGTAATTACTAACATTACAAGTACAGATACTGTACGTGCTGCAATCAATTTTTTTTTCATTCCCTGATTTGCATTAGACATACATACCTCCCAACATTGGGGCAATAGAAATAGGGTTCAGTGCCCAAAAAGTGGCCAGTTGACTAGTGGGTGAAAAGAGTTTATATACTGTGTACAGCTTATGCTGCTCATAGATGTTCCAATGTTTCACATCAGATTGATGATTGTAATCTAAAGGCCCCCTTACACTTGTCCAATTGGACCTGATTGACTCGAGATTTATCCTATGTGCAGGAGGATCAATCTCTTGCAATCTCTTTGTTATACCCAATGGCTCGGGATTGTGCATTGTGTCCTACACATCAGGCACATCAGATTTTGTCAGATAAATTGACCCAATCCACCTGAATTGGGTCAAATCTCACAAAATCTCACAAGTGTAAGGGGCCCTTAACATTGTAGTTTTGTTGCTTGCAGTTGTTTTATTTATACAAATAACCCTTTATTATTTATACAAATATCACTTTAAGTGAGAAAGACATTTGGGACACTTGAGTTGCCCTGGAACGCTGCAAGGCAGAGCCATAACTAGGGGAGTGTGACGGTGCCATTCAGGGCTACCACCAGGAATTTTGGGGGCCGAGGCTGATTTCCAGTCCGGGCCCCCACGGGTCTCCCGGCCAATTACAATGCAGCACTAGTGTGTGAGCCAATATTTTGATTGACTGAAAAGCCGGGGCAGCATTTTAATTGGCCGCTGGCTTCCTCCATTTAAGAAGCCAGCATGTGGTTCGGGACCTGCTGAAGACCGAGCACAGCGCAGGCAGCACACAGCGAAGGGTAGCTGCGGGCAAATTGAGCTTCCGGGACCCTTCCAGAGGCCGGGGCCCGGGACAGCTGTACCCACAGCACCCCCCTGTCGGCGGCCCTGGTGCCAGGATGCAGGACCCTTAGGGCAACACCATCACTGCTCTATGTCCTCTGTATTTGGATAACTGTCATCTATAGGATGCTCAGTGTAGCTGTACTTTCTGGAGCAGGAAGCCCTGCCCCCTTGGCATGGCATCATACACCCAAGGAGAAGGGCCTGCATAAGACACACTGCCACACTGTTACTGCAGATATGCACAGAGACCCTGTATTTTGGTTGTGGTTTTTGTTAAAAATCATTGTCTTGGTTGTGTCTTGATTGTTGATTTTTAAATTGATAAAAACAGTGACTTACGTGCAATCCAAAAAACGTGACATTTGGCTTTTAGACCCGATATGGTAAACTTGACTTGGAAGTCCAAAGTTAGGAATTTTTTGGTTTTCCTTAATTCGGTACTTGTGTAATATCTGGGCGCCCGATTATTTGATTGTATGCCTTAACTTAAGGCATACAATCATATGCGATGCGACGCGATTTTTGTCAAAATCGCATCGCATCGTGACGCTTCGCCTGCGATACGTTCAACGCGATTTTCCATAGGATTCAATGTTAAAATGGTCCAAGTGGGCATAGAGTTGATTTTATATAGCGTGGTGAGCGCAGCAAGCCACCGAGCCCGAAGCGTGGCGAGCGCAGTGAGCCCCGCGAGGGGATGCAGATTACTTAAAATGTATTCTGCGTCCCCTCGCGGGGCTCACTGCCCTCACCACGCTTTGGGCTCGGTGGCTCGCTGCGCTCGCCACGCTATATAAAATCAACTCTATGCCCACTTGGATAGTGGGGAAATGAACAGGACCATTTAAACATTGAATCCTATTGAAAATCGCGTTGATCGCATCCATGCGATTTGGTTGCATGCGATGCGATTTTTCCGACCCGATCTCAAAATCGGGTGCCCAGTTATTACACAAGTACCATTAATTCTCTAACTGTTACAGCACTGCCAAGAGGGGCTATTTTCTGTGACTTGAGCAACAGTGAATGTGGACACATTTGTACCAGATATTAGTTTAAGCGAGGGCTGTATAAGCATGAGGGCATTTAAAAGCATGTGAATTTTGTGATTGTCCTAATAAAGTTGTGTGAATAGTTCATTACCCATAGAAGTTAAGGTGATTGCTCCGGGCACCATGGTACCTAGTTGCAATGCTGGGTCTCTTGAATATTAGTCAGGTCTCACGAATATAAGTCAAGTCTCATAAATATAAGTCAGGTCTCATGAATATTAGTCAGGCCTCATGAATATTAGTCAGGCCTCATGAATATTAGTAAGGTCTCATGAATATTAGTCAAGTCTCATGAATATTAGTCAGGTCTCATGAATATTAGTCAGGTCTCATGAATATTAGTCAGGTCTCATGAATATTAGCCAGGCCTCATGAATATTAGTCAGGTCTCATGAATATTAGTCAGGTCTCATGAATATTAGTCAGGTCTCATGAATATTAGTCAGGCCTCATGAATATTAGTCAGTTCCTCTGTGATTTGCGTAGATTGTTGCAGTGAGGTTGTACCACACTCTCCCAGCATAACAATGACACATGTACAGGTTATATATAGTAAGTAGAAATGCTGACAATATATAAAGATGTTGTGTATTACTATCATTAAATACATAACTTAGTTTGAGGTTGCAATCTTTATTTTGTAAAAATGTCAAAAATGTGTCCACCAATTACATCATTACTTTTCCATTAAACCAAATATTTAGGCATCTATGCCAAAAGTGAATATATTTACTAAATGGATTGTTGGCATAGGTACAGAGCAAATCCATAAAGGGTTTATTGGGTTTTCAGATTTTTACACGGTTATGACCTCAACCTCAAATTCAAAGAGTATTTCTTCAATGTCAATGGGGGTTATTCTGATTCACTCGGAAAGGCACAATCACTCTCTAATGGACAAAACCATATGCATTGCAGGTGGGGCTGATGTAACATGTGCAGAGAGAGTTAGATTTGGGTGTTTTATTGTTTCTGTGCAGGGTAAATACTGGCTGCTTTATTTTTACACTGCAATGTAGATATCAGTTTGAAATATACCCCCCACCCAAATCTAAACGGGTATAAACACGGAGCGATCCTTCTAAGCGATTTTCACTACATAGACAAAATTGCTTAGAAGGTTAGCAAAGATCGCTTTGAAGGCTAGACAAATAAAAGTTGCCAGGCAAGAATATTTTGACTAGATCTCTGTCCGTCTAGTCAAAATTGCTGCTATTCACTGCGAGGAAGATATTCACTAGGCGATCTGCAATGAATACCAACCAAGTATGTTAATTCTACTATAGTCAAAATAGACAAAATTACTTAGTCAAAATCGCTGGTGCATTTAGTCAAATCGCTTAGTCAAAATCGCCTAGTTAAAGTTGCTCATTAGCAAAAATCGCTCCATGTGTACATCCATTAACTCTCTTTTGTAAAATATAGTTTAACATGTATTAGCGCTGAGTCAGGACCGGTACTAGGGTGTTAGGTGTCCCCCCTGCAAACTATATATTTGCGCCTTCCCTTTCAAACTTTATAAAGGCATGCTCCACAAAAAAATGGGTGTATTTTTTTCAAGGAATGTGTTATCAAATTATGCCACAGTACCACAATATCATTCACATTACACCATGTAGTGCCCATTATTCACATTACACCACATACTAGTGTCCCTTATTCAGGTTACATAACACATTATTTATGTTACTTCGTACAGCAGTTCCCCTTATATACACAAAGCCACACAGTAATGCCCCTTATACACATTGGGGGAAATTTACTAAAGGAAATTTGAAAAAAAAAAATGTTAAAAAAAATAGGTGTATTTGTATCCAGAAATACACTTATTTTTGACATTTACTATCCCGAAAATACGGCAATTCGTATTCGTATTGATGTGCTATCAATACGAATACGAATTGCTGTATTTTCGCGATAGTAAATGTCAAAAATAAGTGTATTTCTGGATACAAATACACCTATTTTTTTTTACAAATTTCCTTTAGTAAATTCCCCCCATAATGTCAACAGTAGTAGTGCCTTTTACACATAATGCCCACAGAAATGCTGTTTACAAACAATGCCCACAATAATGCAACATGCAAATAATACCCAAAGTTAGTGCAGATTACACATAATACCAAGAGTAGTGATGCTTACAAATAATTCACAGAGTATTGCCCAATACACATAATGCCCAGAGTTGTGTCACTTACACTTAATGACCAGAGTAGTGCCCAATACACATAATGCCAAGAGAAGGGCCCGATAAACAGAAGGCAAAGATAAGTGCCCAATACACATACTGCCCAGAGTAGTGCCCAATAAACATATTGCCCAGAGTAGTGCCAAATACACATAGTGTCCAGAGTAGTGCCTAATACTGTATGTACTGTATGTATTAAATGTGCAGCCTTCTCCTCACCTAGTAATTACCTGCTCTCATCCCGGCAGACAGCTCCTCCTCCCCCTATCTTCTATGTGATTGTAGCAATTGTATTAAGTCTGGTGAAGTGATAAAGTGATAGGTTATAATGCACCATCAGCTTCTAAATGTCAAGGGAAAATGACAGGATATGTATGGCTGCTACGTTTTCAGCTTCCGATTTATCTCTTCACCAGGCTTGACCATACTGCTTTATGAAAATGTGGTTCTGGTTTTTTGGAGGGGTTCAGTCCTGCGCTCCTATCCCAGCTGCCTATAAATTGTCACTAAGGTCACCCTCAGACCTTAACAGTTAATGGAATGTGGAAGGAGTAGGTGTGACAATAAATCTGGGCGCCCAGGAAGAAGAACACTTAGATGCTCGAAACGCGTCGGTGGTGACTGTCATCCCACAACTTTTACCCAGGACTCAGCCCCAGTCCTTAGGTATTTGGAGCCACAAGCAGGGTGCACACTCCGGATTGCATCCTGTCTTACTCCATCCTTGCTGGCTCCAAATACCCCTAGGGGTAAGAAGAACTTTTTATTATATGTTTTATAAATGTTTTTATGTATTTTTTACGTCTCTCAATACTCTTTTTTGTCAAATAAATTCTGTTAAAATCCCTTTGCGCCCAAATTTAGTGTCACACCTACTCTTTCCACATTGCTTTATGAAAATGTCATCTTTGTCTTTATCTTTCGTTCACTCAGAACTAGGGTGGCCAATCTAAAATTGCCCGGATTGGAGTTTCCAATCCCTGGATTTCCGGATTAGACTGCCCATGCGTAGTCTAATCCCATACAGCGTCTGAACACTTGCTCAGATGCTGCCCATCTGTTCCCGACCCAGGCGTGCAACTCTTCACAGCGTGACGTGGTCAGAGGTCACATTGCGTAGTCCATCGCACTGCACCCGTTGCACACTGATGTGGCATGCTCACTTCCGGCGCCACCGGGTATCCCAGCAAATCCACACGGCTGCTGCCTGCTCTGCCGGTGTGGGGGTGATGTTTTTTTTATTAGGAAGGCCAATCATGGGATCCAAGGAATCTTGGGATTGAGAATTTTTCAATCCCGAATCCTGGGATTGAAAACATGCCCCGGGCTTGGAATCCTACGCAAAATGATATGCGCCTAGTCATAAATGACATACAGTAGGCGAAATTTTACTGGATGTACAGATGAGAAAGGGGGCCGATAACAACTCATTATCGTTATCTTTATTGTTTGTACACACTGAGCAATATGTACTAAATATTGTTTGCGATGTTGTTATCGTATGTATCGTACTTCTTTACCGCATAGTGCAGTGGCTCCCGAATTGGAAGTCCAGGACCAACTCAAATTATTTATGGTCAACGTAAAAGGACTGAGGCTAAGGATGAGTTATAAGCATAAATTACTTAATTAAATATTGTTTTCTTGGCCTAGGGATGCCATGAAAAAAATTCTGATTCTCTAAGGTGCCGTGGCTCAAAACATGGAACCATTGACATAGTGGCCCTTCACTCACAAAGACAAATTCCTTTTCAAATGGACAAAACCATGTGCACTGCAGGTGGGGCAGATGTAACATCTGCAGAGAGAATTAGATTTGGGTGACTTATTTTGTTTCTGTGCAGGGAAAATACTGACTGCTTTATTTTTACACTGCAATATAGATCACACTTTGAAGTAAAACCCCGCCCAAATCTAATTCTCTCTGCACAAGTAACATCTACTCCCCCTACAGTGCACATGGTTTTGTCCATTTGAGAAGGAATTTGCCTTTGCGAGTGAACCAGAATAATGGCCAATGTGTACGGGGCTTTACATTCCTTATTATTTAGGCTTACATTTTGTAGGTTTCTTTATTCATGTCTGAAATATGTGTTTGTGGTATGCTTACTTATAACATGTCCATATTACTTCGTGGCCATTAAAGTTATATTTGTTATGTGTCTCATTTCGTAGTTAATCATCAGTTTAACCATGACAACGTGTCCTAGTCCGGCAGTTAGCAGAAGAACAGAGCTGAATGTGAACTGCCATTTCGGTTTGCAAAATATTAAAGAATATACTGTATATATAAATTTCAGCTGTAACCATGAAGCTACTGTATATATCACTACAGTTTTGATCCACAGTACACTAAAATCCTTTGTGGCTGGTGTTAATTAGGGCCAGATTCTCTAAGCTTCAAAAGTGATAAAATGGAGAGTGATAAACAGCCAGCCAATCAGCTCCTACCTGCCATGTTACAGACTGTGTTTGAAAAATGTCAGACAGGAGCTGATTGGCTGGCTGTTTATCACTCTCCATTTTATCACTTTTGAAGCTTAGTGCATCTGGCCCTTTGACATTTTCAGATGTCTCAAATCAATTTGAAATTTCAATTCGAAAAGTTAACTCCTACATGTCACCAATATATTGACATTGTTTACAAGCATGATCAGTACTGGGTAACTTAATTGAGCTCCAGAGACAGAAACAAACTGTTCTATGGCTGCCATCCAAAGACAACCTGTTCTCCGGCTGCCATCTTGTTGGTTCCCCCACTCTGATTGGTCAGTGAATTATCTCAATAGCAAGGAGTGCCATAAGACTAAACAACAGTAATGGAAACAAAGGAAATAAGTCCGAACTATCACACAGGTCAAAGACAAATGGCAGAAAAATGTGAAAGTAAGAGAATTCAGGAAATATGAGATGAAGAAGAAAAAAACAATAAGACATTTCAGCAGCTAAAGGTGTATGTACTGTTCAAGGGGCAGGAAAAGCAAGGTAATTGGCATTGCTGACACTCTAACAACTTATCTTCAAGTCACTGAGCTCAGGGTGAGCACTTCATTGTAAATGGAAAGCCTGAGACGGTGCATTGTTATTTCGATGAGAGAAGTCAATATCTCCCCGTTTATTCATTTCCTAACAGAAAGAACTTTGTATCGTATGAAAGTGAATTTGCTTTTAATCTAAGCGTGTGAGGTGTGAGATTGCAGAGATTGCCTGTTCTGATAAAGGTTATATTTTTCTGCAAAGTGTTTTGTGAAGTGTGTTCGTGCCTCCAAATTTGACCACTTACAGTAGGTTGCATCTGTTGAAAAGAAAATAGATTGTTATCGGTGAAGCATTATCTTCCCTATATATAGTAAGCTTGCTCGAAGAAAAAGCTTCAAAAGCTCGTCCGCTACCTTCTGTGTTTGTGCATGTGTGAGAAAGAGATGTAGTTTCTCTCTCTGCCAGCAGATGGCAGTGTTAGTTTAGTGATATCACTCAGTTGCATGAACGGGAGGGGGTTATAATGATCATTTTGGGGGCTTACTCATATATTGCACAAATATATGTAACCAAGATCTCTGAATGCTATTATCTGTAGTATTTAAATTTGGGTACTGATATCATTCACTATGCTGGGGGAGACACTGTATTTTATCTTTTCCCTACATATATTTTTGGACAAAACCGAACATTTTGGTAATAGTACTTGCTGTGACATACAGTAACTGGACTTTTTTTTTTTTGTGCCTGAGCCAAAAGGGAATTGGTGCCCCACCCATACAAAAACGGAACAGTGTATGCTGAAGACACGAGCCAAAAATGTAGGGACGTGGCTTTGTGGTGAAGGGGCGTGGCCACATTATAGTCCCAGTTCATGCTACAGCTGAGGAATACAATGAAGTTCTAATATATTCCAGGTACTCTTTACCTAGCACGGCGCCCACGATTTTGATCGTGGGCATCGCAGGTAAAAAAATCGCTGGCATCGCAGGCATTGAATGCACTAAAAATCGGGTGCGACACGACCGACGCGATGCCCGCGATTTCCCATAGGGAACAATGTTAAATTTCTCAATTGACCCGATTTTACTGTTCAATGCCTCAATTGACACGATTTTTCCATAGGAAACAATGTTAAATGGCCCACAGAGGCCAAATAGCCACCCTGAAGTGTGAAATGGCCCCCACAATTGTTAACGCCATCCCACGATCAACGTAAACCCGAAGCGTGGCGAGCGCAGCAAGCCCGCGAGGGGCGGAGGTACGCGTCCTACGACCTTTTCATACCCCCACTATCCACGTCGGCGTGGAGTTGAGAATAGAATAGTGTGGCGAGCGCACGCGGATACCTTCACAGGTAAACGCGTCCCTTCGCGGGCTTCACAGGTATCCGCGTCCCCTCGCGGGGCTCGCTGCGCTCGCCACACTATTCTATTCTCAACTCCATGCCGACGTGGATAGTGGGGGTATGAAAAGGTTGTAGGACGCATACCGCCGCCCCTCGCGGGCTCGCTGCGCTCGCCACGCTTCGGGTTGACGTTAATCGTGGGCTGGCGTTAACAATTGTGGGGGCCATTTCACACTTCAGGGTGGCTATTTGGCCTCTGTGGGCCATTTAACATTGTTTCCTATGGAAAAATCCTGTCAATTGAGGCATTGAACAGTAAAATCGGGTCAATTGAGAAATTTAACATTGTTCCCTATGGGAAATCGCGGGCATCGCGTCGTCGCGTCGCACCAGATTTTTTAGTGCATTCAATGCCCGCGATGACCGCGATGGGCGCCGTGCTAGGTAAAGAGTACCATATTCCATGCTTGTTAGCTATTATACATCCCAATGTACTGTGGACGGTATAACTCTTAAGGTGAGTGAAAGATGGCTGCGCTTCCAAACACTGGAAAACAGACCATAGTCATTCAGACAAATTGGTCAAACCCATTTGATTTAACAAATGTATCCATATAATCATTTTATGTCCATGTTCCAGTGTTTGGGAGCGAATGTTTGATTCTCATATGCTCTCATAAATTATTAGATTGTTGTTCCCACCAAATAGATTGGACAAATAAATCTTTAGGTGTGTATCCAGCATTAAGAATAAAGCAGACAATATTTACCCTGCACAGAAACAAAATAACTCCCCCAAATCTAACTCTCTCTGCACATGTTGCATCTGCCCCACCTGCAGTGCAGCATGGGTTTGTCTATCTACAAAAATTGCAGCCTGATTCAAGCCAATAGTAAAGTGTCTAAAATGTCCCACATTTTTCTTAGGCATAAGTAATGAGGCAGAAACACAGAAAATAAAGATTTGTTTACAGTTTTTAGTACCTTAACCCTACTTCTGAGGAGCTGTGTACTGAAGTAAACTCACCATCGGGTATCTTTATGCAGACACTTTAACGAACTTAACTTTAAACAACTTAACATTATCAAACTTAACACTAGAATAAAGACACAGACACAAGTGCTGGCATTTCAAAACTGAGGGCCTTATTCTAGTTCATTCTTTCTGACAAAATCCTTCTTAGATGTAAATCCTTCTTAGATGTAAACCAATTCTCTCTGCACAAGTAACATCTGCCCCACCTGCAGTGCACATGGTTTTGTCCATCTAAGAAGGATTTTGTCAGAAAGAGTGAACTAGAATAACCCCCTGAATGTCAAATGTATTGATTGACAGCTATGAACTGACTATAAATGGTGGCAGCACTAAAGAACGGTCATAGAAAAGAGGGGGTAAGATCCCCACACGCCATTCACACACCATTGGTGATCAACTCTCCCATCGCCACCCACCAGTGCAGATGGTGCAGCCCATCCCCTGTCCAGGGGCATTGGGCTAATGACATATCGATGTCGGGAGAGAAATAGACATTAGGGATGGGAGGGTGTGGATAAACTTCCCAAAAGAGGCAGATCACCTGACTTCCTGCCTACTCATAGTCTTACAACTCCTCCCCTGTCCCTGGTTGGCTATACCTTCACTCATCAGTCACCTTAGCAACCATGCTACTTAAAGTGACAGCATCTCAGAACCCTTCAGTGGTTTAGGTCACCTCTGCGCTTAATCAGCCTTCGGTTTTCTTAATCGGTGATATGCACAAATATGCTTTCTCAAGTACATTTCAGATCTATTAACCTCTTCTTCATCAGCAAGAACTTCAACTGAAGAGTCTCTGTACTTTGTGTCTACCACATTGTACTGTAAGAAAACGCACATGACATAGTCTAACAATCTTTTAGGAAAATTGTTTAGAGACCTTTAAAGGAAATGAGCACAGTTGTATCTTGTTTAAGGCAGAACTGAGTATTTAGAAGTGTATGTACTGCTCATAACTAAACCTTTAGACATATGCCTCAGGAAATAGTTACATCAGAAGATGTTCCAGGTACTTTAGTTTCACCTGTAACATAAATCATAACAATTCTATATACCTGAATACCTATTACATAAATCATCCTTTTTCAACATACACACACATAAAACTTGAAACTTGTTCGGAAGTAAAGCAAAAACAGCTAACAATTGGGCAAAGCCATGTTGCATTGAGATTACGTTTTGGCTGGATTATATATTTTCTGTGCGGGGTAAATACTGGCAGTGGCGTGCGGTGGGGTGGAGCAGGTGAGGCACAGCCTTTCCTGTCATACTAACGTATATGCTGGAGTTTTGAGTTTATAAAGTAAGTCAAAAATACTAAAAAATATATATAAAAATAAAAAGGAGAGGAGGAGCAAGGTCGGAAAAAGGGTCCCAAATGGACCCTTGCGGGCTAGCTTCGCTCGCCACGCTTCAGGCACGGGGGCTCGCTCCGCTTCGCTCGCCACCTGGTTACTAAAGGCAACCAGTGGTGGCGTGGATAGTGAAGGAGCAAGCCCCTCAGCCTTGCTCCTCCCCCTGGGCGTGTAAGGTCCTTTAGCCCAACACAATTTAGCATCTACCAGGAAGCCGAAGCTATACCTTCTCACGCACCTGAATGGTATTACTACACTAATTGAGCATCTGCCACTATCTATATGTGAGTTCTTGCTCAAGAGGAAACACCTGGAAGTTCTAGAGAGTATTATCCTGGCACCTTATACTGCCTGCTATATACTAACATTATCATAGTGGCCATACAAAAAGTAATTACAGTAACTGCAATAAGAGTTCAAATAAATCAAAGTAAATAACAGTACAATTAAACCAATAGCCCTTACAGAAAACCGAGACAGATATTAAAGTATCTTATATAAATGAATCTATATCTATTACAGTAATAAACATTTAAGTTGGATAGATCACTTAACTATACACTGACACAGCTAAGGCAATATTATAACAAGAAGGGATACAAGTTTTAAAATGTAACAATAAACCATGTAGCTGTTGTTGTTGTAAAATGCTGGAAGACTCTCACAGGACCTGGTCTAACAAAAGGGGCTGTATAACATGAACACACAATGGATTAGATGTATGAAGCAGTGATAAGGGAGAAGTGATAAAGTTCCTTGTACATTATCAGCTGCCAATCAGCTCCTGAATGTTAAGTTACAGGCTGGGTTTAAAAAGGGACAGTCAGGAGCTGATTGGCCGGTGATAAAGTACCAGGCACTTTATTACTTCTCCTCCCTTATCACTGCTTCATACATCTACCCCAAAGTTCTGGATGTAGTGGCTTTTGCTGATGTATATAGTGACTGAAACGGTGACTGGTGTCTCACATATATAGATGCTAGCAGAGAGGCAGCAGGTGCAGTGCACTGGGGCCCCTGTGGACTAAGGAGCCCACTGCTGCCCCTGTCACCCTCTTCCTGTCACCCACTGTATTCCTCTCTCACCCTCTGCCTCTCCCTGTCACCCACTGTTTTTCCCTGTCACACTGCCTCCCTCTGCCGCTCCCTGACACCCTCTGCCTCTATCTGTCACCCAGCGCCTTGTTGCATAAAGATAACTTGGGTTGAGGTGCAGGAGGGGGTCCCAAATGATATTTTGATAAAACATTTTTATTGGAAATAATGTTTGCATGTACTGTGTAAGAAATACAGAGCACTTTTCTAAGTATTGCTTTGTTGCTAGAGCACATTGAACATTGAGGTTAGGGCTGCTGCTTAAATATTTCACTCAAGTTATATTTAGTAGTGGTGTAAAGTGGAAGCCACACACTGTTGCTCAGCACATGCTACACATATTAGGATTTGTACTCACTGTCCCGGAGGTCCTTATCAAAACTATGTGTTGGTACTGTCAGCCTCAGTAAATATGAAAATAGAATTAACAATAAATGAAATGTTATTCATAGTGGTTTTTTTAGTCTATTAAATTATCATAAAATGAGGGCTTTTAACCAATCAATGAGAAAAAATGTAAATTAGGCAGGGGGGAGCTGTGATTACCATTGTGCTTAGGGGCACCCTCACCCCTAAATCTACCCCTGCATACCTTCTGTCACAGCCAGCAATATGTATTATTCTACCTTAATCCTTGGTTTAGTACTCTTGCTCTTTACTATTTATATTAGTTCCCCTGGCCAAAACATGACAGCCTGGCTGGTCAGTCTGGGCCGGGATCCCTGGTGGAGTGTGGACCCCCCAATAAGGGGGTCGCCCCCTCCAGGGGACCCCTGGCCTGGGCTGAAGCCTAAGGCTGTCTCCTGCATCCCTTGGCAGTGGACACTGGGCTGATGGCAAATAAAGGTGTAAAAATAAAGATATTGGGTCTGCTGTAGAAATACAAGGCCCAGCAAGCTTCTTCTGCATGCTGGGACTTGAATAACCACAAGTCCCAGCATGCGGGGCATTAATGGGCCCACTGGGACTTGTAGTCTCACTAAAGAACCAATAACAAAATAAATGAGACTGGCACATAATAAAGTATCATTTTATTACACTCTTCACACATCCATACTCACCTTAAGGCTGCCGGGTCCTGCAGTGACAAGAGTCACGTGGGGACCTGAAAGTATTTATGCACCATTTTGTATGCTGTTCTCCATCTTGTCTCAAATGCCTTATAGTGAGTGGAAAATTACAAGTTTCTATTCTGCTTTGTGACAGTCTGCTGCTGCTCAAGGCTGCGTCGCTCAAGGTTATTTCCTGTAAGATGTATTTCATATGTTTTCTACAAAAACTGTCTGTTCTCCCATGTCCTTGTATGATAATAACATATATCCCCTAGACAGTAACTGGAACTCCTCCCTGCTACACCCCTGTATCATCCAATCATCTCTTGTCGAGCCCATGCATGCTATACTGTATAAATATGCTGTATGTGTAAACAATAAACCAGTGTTGTACCTTGCATACATGATGGTCTTCTTTTCTGATCAGCATATACAGGGTTAACACTCACGGAGCTCTAAGGGGGGCCACCAAATTGAGGAAGAAGGGATAAAGGAAGATTGGTTAAAGTCCAACTCCCTATCCAGAGGTAGGTTAGAGTCCACCTCAGGAGGTAGGTTAAAGTATCACCTCCCAACAGCTGGGGGCCCGTCCCGGGATTTCGATCTTCGTTCCCGTTGAACTGTTGACACCCATACGTGGTCTGTTGCCTGTTCTCGGATCACGGACATATCGAATCCTGAATCCGTATAGACCTTTACTTCAAAAGTAGTAAAGTTTCAGCTGGTTGTTTTATAGTGTGCACACGCAGATCAGTGATCTGGTACTATATATAAAGAGTGACCTAAGGGGTCCGCTCATTAGTCACCTCAATTTGATCGCCCTTTTTTCTATATGGCCATTTCTTACTATCCTTTTTTTACAGTATAAGTTGTATTACGTGTAATATCCTTGTGTGGTTGGTAAGTGAACACACATGCGATATATGTATTTAACTTGTACATCTTGTGCGGTTGGTAAGTTGACGCACACTAACTCTTTCTCTCTCTTGTCTCATTGATTACTGTAAGCCAACAGACTTGCGGACTATATGCTCCCCTCTCTTTGGGGTAACGCAACGTGAGGCTTCATATGCAGTTTTCAGGATAAAACCACTTGACTCTATCCACTGTCACGTAGACAGTCTGTGGTTATAACTAACCAATCATAAACATTAATTTTTATGAGATGTATAAAGTGAATACATAATTCACACAGTATTCAGATAAAGACCAACCCTTTCAGTCTGCTGCTGTAGGTACACTCCTGCCTTACTGAAACGGCGCCCCTGGTCTGGATACTAAGAATTTTTCACGCTCTCATATTTCATCCATTCTCATACTTCATCTACGTCTATGTCACACCCCAGACATCCATACATAGGTACTTGTTTAAATTGTAAATGTAGTATCGTCCTCTGGTACCATAACCCCGACAGAGACGATTATTGGCCCAAATTGACATCTGTCATTAGAGAACCCACAAGATTTAAACTCACAACAAAGACATCATCTAATGGCACCGTTTTAGAATCCGTTATTATATTGGGTTGTCATTTGGATACAGGACTTATTGAAAAATACATTGATCAGACATACCCATTTTTCTTAACAGATATACCAATTAACCTTTTCACATATCCTATTATCTGTCCTGAAACTTTAGACCAGATCCACAAGTTACCTGAAGGTAGACAACTACTCTATTTCCTTGACTTTAGTCAAAACCCTGAACATCAGGAACAAATTAAAAGGTGGAGAAAGTTCTCACACAAACATAAAAGGACATAAACTAAACATGGGTTCAAAAATTAGTAAAAATAAAATAATTTCCTATCCACCACCCTTACCCAATGAAACTTGTAAGGAATATGTAGCCCGTAATTCTTCTACAGACTATTTCCTAATTGACCCCTGGGTAGATAACCTGGCAGGTTGGTCGGAAAAATGTAGTCCCAACCCCTTCCCTAGAGACGGCTCTAATTATCCTTTCTTTATGCAAATGATAAAAGGTCTTTGTCTTGGGGACAAAGAAGCCTTCCCCTGGTATACAGGAGATCCCACCTGGGATATGAAATACATGCGTGCAGGAGGTGAACAATGGCTTATTATTGCACCTTTCTGGCATGACACCAATTTGACAAAGAAACAAAAGAAAATTAGAGACGTCACTGCAAAACTCCATAAAATAGAGGAGACTCGTATCAATAAGGAACTTAAAGTCCTTTTACCTCCACCTTACAGTCCAGTATACCCTTCCCTCACGGATACAGAACTGATGGCCGTGGGTCACCATGTTCTACATCCTACCGCACCTCCACCCAAACCAGATCTTAAATTAGATGATAAAAAGGAAACTAATACCGAGGATATGCCTTTGTTAGAGGGAGAAGAGAAAGGACCTTTAGCAAAAAGCACCAGAGTATCAGCAGACAAATCATTAGTTACTACAGAACTTGGCCCGAAGACAACAAAATCTGGTGCCACCTATGATGGCACAACAACTCAATACTGTCCCTTCATGACAATTGGTGACCAATTACTTGTTAAACCAATTGACATAGAAGACCTAAATAGGATCATTAAACACTGCCCAAAACCCTCTGTAACCGCGGCAGGAACCATTGCCTATCTGAAGAAAGCATGTGTAGGCAGAAATTACACCCATGATGACATAAAACTGATTGTCGATAATGTAATCGACCATCACCATGCGTGGGATTGGGATAAGATCAAAAGTTTCAAAAACATTACAACCACGGTAGGAACAGCAAACTACCCCTTAAATAATTCAGACGCAATAGCCACAATGTGGACAGAAATAGAAGCAGGGATGACCAAGATCTTCAAAATGAGGTCCTCATTGCCTGTCGCAGTGGCGTGTAAACAAAAACCCACTGAATCAGTCACTGAATTTTGGAAGAGATTTAAAAGATGCTGGACTGAGGAAGCGGGACTATTTCTTGAAATATTCCCCTTACTCATTTCCACCTTTATCAATAACCTACACCCCTCCATTTCCACGCCAGTTAAACAAAGTATCTCTTCCTGGACTTCAGACACCCTCCAAGAATTTGAGACCCATTTGTATGAAAAGGAGGCAGCTGGATGTTTTGACATGAAAAAGACAATTGTCACAACACACAGTTATCAACAAGACAACAGGGGCCCATCAAATAGACAGAGTAGGGCACCCCAATATGGTCAAAGGAAACCCTTCAGACCACCACAAGGCCCACCACACCAACACCATCGGGCCCCTCTTTACAACAGAGATAATAACACTGGCACAATAGCAAAAGACACAACATGTTACAATTGTGGCCAAGACACACACTGGGCTAGGGAATGCCCATTCCCACCCCAAAGACCACAACAACCATATCGACCTCCACCAGGCACACACAGGTCTCAGCAACCATCTTTCACACAAGGGCCACCCAGAGCAGCACGTGGCCCCACACCCGTCCAAGAACATGTACGTTTTAGAGTTGATTGGTCCGACCCCACCTTGTGACGGGGCCCGAAGGAGGGTGTCCTATCTTTTGTACAATTCACCACACACTGGGAAGACGCACCCCTTATCACTTTATATGTTAATGGAAAGAAGCTACCCTTTTTGGTAGATAGCGGTGCCACAACCAGTGTCCTGTGTTCATTACACTATGATGGTGAATTGCAAAAGACTACTCCTTCAATGGGAATCAATGGGATACCCACTGACACTTATCTGACTGACGAACTGACCATACAGTCCATGAACGGACATTACTTAGGAGAACATCAGTTCAGGGTTATTTCAGAATGCCCTGTCAACTTGTTGGGAAGGGATCTTTTCAACAAATTCCACATCTCCATTACACCCTCACCCAAAGGAAGTGGACTTCACGTCACTTCACCACACTTCCTAATGTCCCAAGATTCACTTGATACCTCAATTGACAAAATCAATGCAGAAATTTGGGCCAAGGGTCCCTATGACACAGGCCTCATACCCTGTACACCATACAAAGCCAAACTCAAGCCAGACTCTAGTCACGTGTACAGCAAACAATACCCTTTATCATCAGAGAAAATTGACGGTCTTAGACCAATGATACAGGAGTTTTTAGAAGAAGGCATACTGAGATATGTGATCTCACCATACTGCACACCCATCAACCCGGTCGCTAAGGCTGATGGAAGTATTAGATTTGTACAGGACTTGAGGAAGGTAAATGACCTCAAAGTCCCAATTGCACCAATAGTGCCAGACATTAACACACTCATTTCAGCCATCCCTGCAGACGCAGCATTTTTCACAGTTGTAGATCTGAAAAATGCATTTTTCAGCATTCCAATAGATGCAGAGACCCAATTACTTTTTGCTTTCTCTTTTGAAGGTAAACAAATGACTTGGTGTCGTTTACCACAAGGCTATATTGACTCCCCAGTGGTCTATAGCATAGTCCTCCAAGCCACATTGGCACCCTGGCACCCCCCCTGTGGTTCAGTCCTGCTACAGTATGCAGATGATCTGCTACTCTGTAGTCCAACGGAGGAGGCCAGCCGGGAAGATGGTATATCACTATTGAACTGGTTATGTGAATGTGGACATAAAGTGTCCAGAACAAAAATGCAATGGTGTCAAAAGCATGTCAATTACTTGGGTTTTGTGCTCTCTGAGGGAGAAAGGAAAATCAGTCCACAACAAATACAGTCTGTACTGGGCCTGGTCACCCCAGCTACCCAGAAGGATATGCTGTCTTTCTTGGGTATGGTAAACTACTGCAGACAGTGGATTTCTGATTGTTCCTATTACGATAATATCTTGAGACAGTGCACACTCAAAGACAAACCCAAAGTCATACAATGGTCAAATGAAATGTTTTCTGCATATGAAAAGCTCAAAGCAATGTTAGTTAAAAGTCCCGCGCTTGGTCTCCCCAACTATGTTTTGCCATTTCATTTGTTTGCAAGGGACACTTGTAAAACTGTGGCGGGTGTGCTCACCCAAGGTCATGGAGGCAAAATGCGCCCTGTCGCATTCTTTTCAAAGGTAATGCCGGTCACTGTACAAGGAATGCCTGCTTGTCTTCGAGCGCTGGCTGCCTGTGCAATGGTTGTTGAAATGGCTGCCACACTCACTTTAGGACACAACACCATCCTTCACACTACCCACAACGTCCTGTCCATCTTAAAAGGCTTACATACGCAACACATGTCGGCCCAAAGACTTAGTGGTTACGAGGTACTCTTACTAGGTAACCCATCACTTGTTATCAAATATGCTACAAATACAGAAGGACCTGTGCCCATACTTAATGCCCTTTTAGGCTTAAAAGGACCTGATGACGAAGCACCTCCCCCACATGACTGTTCTCTGACAATCGACTCAGAAACTTCACCCAGAAGTGACATGTCGGCTGTACCCATACCCGACGCCGACATAATTTTTGTCGACGGCTCCTGCAGTCGACCAAATGACAAAACATACCAGGCAGGCTACGCAGTAGTTAAACTTCCTCAAACTGTCCTTTAAGCAAAAGCAGTTCCTCTGCAATCAGCACAGGCTGCTGAGCTAATCGCTCTCACCAGAGCTTGTCACTTGTACACAGGAAAACCTGTCAACATTTACACAGACTCCAAATTTGCTTATGGCGTTGTTCACGACCACGGCATGATTTGGCAGCGCCGAGGTTTCACAGGCGCTGATGGAAAAGGCATCTCACATGCCCAACTTATTGCTGACTTATTGCACGCAATCACATTGCCCTCACACATTGCCATTCTCCATTGCAAAGCACATACTGGTGGAAAAGATGATATCTCACGGGGCAATGCCCTCGCTGACACTGCTGCAAAACAAGCTGCTGCCACATCCACATACAACCTCACACTTACCATAATGTCACCACCGTCACTAGAAGACACATACTTACTTACAGAATTACAGGCAACTGCCTCTAACTCTGATTTATCAGATTGGACATACCCAATTCTGCAGAAGAATCCACGGACTGGATTAATCTGCAAAGAGGGGAAACCCTGTATCCCCCAAACAAGTGCCTCACTGTTCATAGCACACTATCACGGAGTAGGTCACCACAGCAAAGTCACGACAACACTGCTCCTCACCAATGATTTTTACATCACAAATGCAAAAGAACTTGTCACCCAATATGTTAGTAGATGTATTGTGTGTCTTAGAAACAACCCTAACAATCCCAATAAAGCAAAACACCAACATCTTGAATACCCCACCACTCCGTTTACTCACCTGCAGATTGATTTTACCCATATACCAGGTACAGGGAAACAGGAATACGCTTTGGTCATAGTTGATATGTTCTCACGCTGGCCGGAGGCATATCCAACAAAGTCCGAAGATGCAAAAACTGTAGCCCGCATTCTCACGCAGGAGATCATTCCGCGCTGGGGATGCCCGCTACAAATCAATAGTGATAAAGGTTCTGCTTTTACTGCCAAAGTCACTGCTGAACTAGTTAAAGCCCTCCAAATAGATTGGAAATTCCACATTCCGTACCACCCACAGAGTTCAGCTATTGTCGAACGCATGAACCGCACTTTGAAGGATAAATTGAGAAAGGCTACTGGGGGCACCTTCACAAAATGGAAGCAAGTCCTTCCTATTGTGTTAGCTGAAATAAGAATGACGCCACAAAAGACTCTAGGTTACTCCCCTTTTGAAATACTAATGGGACGCCCCTTCCCCACCCCCTGGGCAAGGAAACCACTAGTCACACAAGCAGGAGATTTAGAAGTAATCAGAGAAGAATATGTAAGGACTTTAATACACAGACTAGACGAAATTGAACATGAAGTTGTACTTAAAAATCCTTGTCATCCACAGAAACCTACACATCCATTCCAAGTCGGAGACAAAGTTGTGGTTAAAGTCCTTCCACGCAACAAGAATCCAGGTGATTTCTCCTACGGTCCTGAGACAGAGGTGGTCGCTGTGACAAGAACTGCTGTGCTCACCGATGACAACCCAACGTGGATCCACGCATCCAGAGTGAAGAAAATCCCTACTCCAACTACTTTCGACACAGAGGTCGACACTGATCCTGAGATTGACACAGACCGGACCAGTGAGGTACTAACGGGAGTTAATAACTCTGACCTCCTACGAGGAGAAGAATTGCCGGTAGGGGATCCAGACATCGAGGAAAACGGAATTCCTACTGAGGCCGAGAGGACCCTTGAAGGAAATGATTCCCCCTATCTTAGCTCTGCTGACTTTACTCGCTCTTGTTCTTTATAATTTCTGTACCGCAGAAGTGGATATTACCAGTCAGGATGATGTGCTTACCCTTTGGTACAATTCATCTACCACTCGCGTGGCCACTTACCGAATAAACTATGATACGGTCATACCTAGTAACATGTGGTCCATGCCATCCAAATCAGCTCTCAGCCAGACTAAAAATGTATATATTTGTGTCACAGATGATTATTATTGGGGAAATAACTGCAATTATTGGGGAGCAGTGGGGTGGAATTCAGGTATCGACTGGGCATACAAACCCACCTTGGCTATTGATCGAAAGGACAAGTATGGTAAGCCATTACTTTCTAGGATGACTATCACTAAGGATGACGGTAGATATGACTATTATTGCACTATAAATATTGAAAATCCCAGCCCCAGTGATGCTGGAATGTATGTTCTAGGGGTATGGTGGGGAGGTGGATATGCCAGTGATAGACAACAATTCTATCTCAAAGATATGTTTAACAATCAGGAATACCTTTCCCTCCGTAAGCCACCATCCCCCGCCAGGCCCCAGCCATTATCCCCATTCAAACCACACATAAGTACCTTTAAAGATATGGTTGCTATCAGTAATCCCACATATGAGGACACCATGTCCATAGAGACAGGTTTAGCTGATGTGAATTTTTGGTTAGAATGGATGAAATACAATGCACGACAGACTAACCGAACTGACTGTTATGTATGTGCTAAGTCCAGACCCCACCTTGGTACCGTCCCCCTTAACATACCAGAATCAGAGGATGAATGTTTTTTTTTACCTTATACACTGGCAATAAAACTAAAGATAATGAATGTGAGTTATGGAAGAAGAACTACCCCATCTTAGGAAAAAACACCAATCCAGGTAACACAATCACCATATATCCAGGCAACTATACTTGTTACTGTTCTAATGTCACTAAGGGGGTAGATCTGAAAACATTCCCGGATGGTTACTGTGCCATCCGTAGGTATGTAACCTTACCCATCATGAAGAAATCCCTTGGTGACATTTATTTCATTTGTGGGGACATGAAAATTAGAGCAAAGCTTGACAGTGTATGGAGAGGCGAATGTGCTCTCTCAAAAATCATTATGCCTATCCATATTTTGCCAACAGCCATTGAAACACCTTCACCCCTACCTGACCCACACCCTAGACAAAAGAGAAGTACCCCACTGGAAAGCTTTGACCCACACGTATACATTGATACTATTGGTGTACCCCGGGGTGTCCCAGACGAGTTCAAGGCCCGAGATGAAGTGGCTACTGGCTTTGAATCTCTGCTGCCCCAGGTTACAATCAATAAGAATGTTGCATGGATAAACTATATGTATTATAATCAACAGAGATTTGTTAATGATACAAAGGATGCCTTGAAAGGTATTGCAGAACAACTGGAGGCCACATCACAGATGACATTCCAGAATCGCATGGCCCTGGATATGATCTTGGCCGAGAAAGGTGGTACATGTGTATACATAAACACAGTTGCAGGATGTTGCACCTTCATTCCTGACAATACAGGTCCCAATGGCAAAGTCACACTAGCCATTAAAAAATTAGAAGACTTATCCCGAGAGCTCAAGGAAAACTCAGGTGTCACTGACCCCTTAACATGCCTTAACTCAACTAGGTATCATTACACTTACTGTACTTCTGTTCATCATAATCGTTGCTTACTGTATTTTTCCACTAGGCAGGAGAATAGTTTCCAAATATCTAGGTACCACAACACCTGTTGCTATTATGTATATTGATCTTTCCTCTGAAACCCCTACACCCGATGACTATGCTACATATGTGAGGGAACAGCGTATTAAAAGGAAAAGCACACGTGAGAATCAAATAATTTAAATAAATTATGATTCTAAGAGGGGATTGAAAGGATTTATGCACCATTTTGTATGCTGTTCTCCATCTTGTCTCAAATGCCTTATAGTGAGTGGAAAATTACAAGTTTCTATTCTGCTTTGTGACAGTCTGCTGCTGCTCAAGGCTGCGTTGCTCAAGGTTATTTCCTGTAAGATGTATTTCATATGTTTTCTACAAAAACTGTCTGTTCTCCCATGTCCTTGTATGATAATAACATATATCCCCTAGACAGTAACTGGAACTCCTCCCTGCTACACCCCTGTATCATCCAATCATCTCTTGTCGAGCCCATGCATGCTATACTGTATAAATATGCTGTATGTGTAAACAATAAACCAGTGTTGTACCTTGCATACATGATGGTCTTCTTTTCTGATCAGCATATACAGGGTTAACACTCACGGAGCTCTAAGGGGGGCCACCAAATTGAGGAAGAAGGGATAAAGGAAGATTGGTTAAAGTCCAACTCCCTATCCAGAGGTAGGTTAGAGTCCACCTCAGGAGGTAGGTTAAAGTATCACCTCCCAACAGGACCCAGGGCCGGACTGGCCATTTGGCACTTCTGGCAAATTCCAGAAGGGCCAAGGGACTTGAGGCCCGATTTTATGCAGCTAGATTTAGTTGAATCCAGAAAAATCACTCTAAGCAAAACCCCGAGCCGCCAGCAGCATATTAATATACTCCGCAGCCTGACCCACCACATACCGACCACTGGGAACGGAGAGGATGCTGAGCGGACAATGGCAGCTGGGACCCCCCTGATCAGTAGCCGCACTTCCTGCTCCCGCAGCCGCAGCTCTTATACCTGTTATCCCGCCCGGCAGCCCCCTCCTGCTACCACCTGCAGCAGCAACTTAAAGAAAGAAGAGGAGAGCATCTGCCGCCTGATCCTTCAGCTGGGGGATTTCAGCCCAGTGCCCCGACCAAGATGTTCAGGAGGAGGGATAGCGGGACCCCGCAGCACCGGGCTGAGTGTAACCATGGCTGGCTTGTGACCTGTCTGTATAGTATTGTGCGGGTTACACAGTGATGGAGCACAGTATGTGAGCAGCCCCAGCCCCCAACACGCTCCACACCTGCGGGAGCCGGCACGCCTGTAACAGCTGGTACATCCTTCTCCTCACTGCCCCGGAGATGCTGCTGGACGCTGGCCCACAGTTCCCCGCCCTTGGTGTGGGCACCTTTGCCTGGCACCACCATCACAATCACCACCATCACGCAGCGGAGATGGATGAGCGCGAGCTGATCTTGGCGCAGAACAGCTTTGTGGAGCTGGCGCACATGGGTGCCTTCACGTTCAACCCGGGAGGAGGCTCAAATTGTGTAATGGGCATTAAGGTATGTGTCATAATGTGTAATTGGCATTACGGCATGTGCCTTTATGTATATTATGGGTATTATGGTTTGCTAAAATGTGTAATGGGCATTACAGTGTGTAGTATAATGTGTAATACCATGCCCCTTTGTGATGCCACACCTTCTTTCCATTAGGCCACACCCCTTTTGACGCTTCACATGTGTGCCTGTGTGCTCAAAATGCCAGGGCCGATTTTTGGTCCCAGTCCGGCCCTGTGGGGACCTGTCATTTGGGGGAAGGAAACCCATATGTATACATACAGTAGGCTTCCTTCAGTTTGTATGGATCAGGATTTTAGCTGTTTTTTGTTTTTAACCCCCTGGATGCCTACACTGGAGGAGTGGTGAGTATAATTTTTTTTACAGGTACTCTTAGGATTTCTGCTGGAAAAGTGGACCGAACCTACGTGATCAAGACATGTGAGTAAGGATGTGTGAAGGGTGTAATAAAACTATTCTTTATTATGTGTGCATCTCATTTTTTTCGGTGTTGGTTCTGTAATCAGACCACAAGTTCCAGCTGGCCCATTAATGCCCTGCATGCTGAGACTTGTAGTTCTTACCTTTATTGCCTTTATTGGGGGGGTCTCCACTCCCCCCCAGGGCGGGTGTCATGGTTTGTCTGGGGGAACTAATATAGTTTGCCCCAGCTGTGGCATGGCAGCACTGGCTGTTGGAGCCCGATGCTGGTTATAAAAATATGGGGGTCCCTTTTTTTTTCGTCCTCTGTATTTTTGTAACCATGATGCTGGTTTCTTGAATACAGGGGGACTCCATTTAATTTATTCCTAGTATTCAAGGGGGGGGGGGGAACCCCACACCAATTTTTTTTATTATTTATTTATTTAATCTATTTTTTATACTTTGTATAATGAGAAGCCTGCACGAATCTGCACCTGGAAAATTAAGCGTATTTTCCATTTGTATTTTCTGCTAAATTTGTACCCGAATTCAGCAGTACAAATGGCAGTAAATGAGCAGACCACCATAGAAATCAGTTATTTCAATAGTGTATTCATTCATATAGTATTAAATGCCTGCTCACTGTCTTTATTTCCATATATTGTAATTTCCAGAACCCACTATGCAGTAGCACAGTATATCTGTGGTCTGCCAAGAAGCACAGATGTCTTCACTCTTGTGTATATTTATCCTCTTAAGTCTTCATTACAAAAAACACAGGTGCAGAGACTGTGCTGAAGGTTACATAGATGACTATAGGGATGAACATGCCCCACTGCTTGCAGGTGCACTAACCTCTCTACCTACATGTAGACCATGTTTTATGAATCTCTGAGATTTCTTGAATACATGGTCCAGCACAGAATAACAACTGGTTCATTGTATCCTGTAAACACCTTTAAAATATTAAAAGCGATGAGGTTAGTCATAGAAATAATCTGTTCTCAATACTCAATGTGTCACGGCAGCCCGCCGCGGGTCACGGCAGGGCCGCTACTCACCTGTCCGTGCCCGGCGGCGGCTCTCCGTGGGGCTGGTGCGGCGGTCAGGAGGCTGGAGGCGGCAATCGGGTCCCGGCGCAGTGAGAGGCGGCCAGCGGGAGCAGTGAGCTGGTTTGGGCTAGACGGGAGGCCGGCGCCGCCATCTTGGTTAAGGGCAAATGCCCAAACTTGCCTGAAACGCCCATTTCCTTCCCCTGACTCTCTGCAGCCAATGGCAGCCGTCCTCTCCTCATAAGAGGGATCTGTCAAGGCAGCTCTGAGTCAGTGCAAAGTGTCAGTTAAGCTGTGCACATCCTGGCTCTATTCCTGTTACCTTTTTGATCCTGCTCTTCAGTTCCAGCTATCCTGCTCCTGTAGTGCTGTGGTCTGCCTACTGCTAATTCCAGCCGGAAGGTTCCTGATTGGTCTACTGCCCTAGTCTCCCACATCTGCCATACCATCGCCAACCAGGGGCCCCGTGATCAGTGGCCCTATTCCCTCGGCATCCTTCCTGTGGCTTTTATTCTTCAGTTCTTCATTTATTTCATTATTTCGCAGTCCCCTGCTAAAGACTTTCACAAGAAGTATTGTGATAGCCAAATTCCTGTACAGACTCTCAAAGACATTATTTGGGACAAGTTTATTTTCTTTGTAAATGCAGAGGTCTCTTATTAAACCCGCACGTTTTCAACCTACCCCCTCTGGCTCAGCAGTTGTTCCTGATAGTCACACGAGTTCATCCAATCCTCAGACCGTGACAGTTTGCACTGACCCAATGGACTCGGGTGGTGCTTCGGGATTAACCGCTGAATTCATGCAAGGACTTCTCAATCGTCTGGAACAAGTGGAATCCTCACAGCGGCAAATGGCTCAGTGTTTGCAAGAAATGGTTCAGCGCCAACAGGCCCCTCCTGCCACCTCTTCTGCCTCCCCTGTAACAGTCTCCACAGAGGGCACAAGTACAACCCCAGCCAGTCCTGCTTCAACTGTTCCTAGTCATCTCCATCTACCCATTCCAAATAAATTTGATGGATCGCCCAAAGCCTGCCGGGGGTTCCTCAACCAATGTGAGGTTCACTTCACTCTCCAGCCTTCGAACTTCCCCACAGCGAAAGCCCGGGTGGCATACATCGTGTCTCTGCTCACAGGACCAGCCCTTGATTGGGTCTCTCCCTTATGGGAACGCTCCGATCCATTATTGTCCGACTACTCGTCCTTCATTTCAACTTTTCGTCGGATCTTTGACGAACCAGGAAGGGTCTCGTCTGCAGCTACTGAGATTCTCCGGATCCGGCAAGGAGGAAGACCAGTGAGCCAGTATGTCATACAATTTCAAACATTGGCCTCTGAGTTGAGATGGAATGACGAGGCACTCCTGTCGGCCTTCTGGAACGGGCTTTCTGGTCGTATGAAAGACGATTTGGCCACACGAGATATGCCTACCACTTTAGACGATCTCATCTCGCTGTGTAACAAAGTCGACATCCGATATCAAGAACGTCAGATCGAGCGTAGCAAGAATGACCGACCCAGACCTCGTCCATTTGTTAGTCCAGCTCCGTCCACTCCAGTCTCCATGCCACTTGAGGAACCCATGCAAATTAATCGGTTCCACTTAACCTCTGAAGAACGTTCCCGACGCAAGAGGGAGAACTTGTGCATGTACTGTGGAGCATCCACTCATCTGATCTCATCCTGTCCCCGGCGTCCGGGAAACGCCTCTTCCTAATCGGCGAAGGAGAGGCCAGATTGGGAATCTTATTAACTTCTCCTACTCCTCTTGAATCCACTCTACTGGTTACCTTAAACCTGCCTTCAAGTTCAGCCAAGATCAAAGCGTTACTGGACTCTGGAGCCGCTGGTAACTTTATCAGTAATGAGCTCATTCTTCAGCTCTCTATCCCAATTCAAGCTCTGGAGCAACCCATGTACCTAACCGCAGTTGACGGCAGCCGGATTCCGAGTGGTCACATAATTCATCAAACCTGCCCTCTGGGATTACAAATCGGAGCTCTACATGAGGAGAAGATTCAGTTTCTCGTTATTCCCAAATCCTCTCATCAGCTGGTTCTCGGTTTGCCATGGTTGACCCAACACAATCCACACATCAACTGGTCGTCCATGGAGGTTGAAGCCTGGGGCCCTTCGTGTTTCTCCTCTTGTCTTCCTCAAGTGACACCTCTTCGACAAACAACTCCTGAGGGTCCGTCTTCTCTTCCAGCTCAATATTCAATGTTTGCCGATGTCTTCAGTAAAGGTGGAGCCGATTCACTTCCCCCTCATCGTGAATGGGACTGCCCCATTGAACTGATCCCCGGGAAGATTCCTCCTCGGGGCCGTACATACCCATTGTCTATTCCTGAGACTGAGGCCATGTCGGAATATATTCAGGAGAATCTTCAGAAAGGGTTCATCCGACCCTCTTCTTCACCAGCTGGAGCGGGTTTTTTCTTCGTAAAAAAAAAAGACGGCTCTCTTCGTCCATGCATAGACTATCGGGGTCTCAACGACATAACAATTAAGAACAGATACCCCCTTCCGTTAATAACTGAACTGTTTGACAAGGTCAAAGGTGCCTCCATCTTCTCGAAACTCGATCTGCGGGGCGCTTACAACCTGATCCGCATCCGTTCCGGGGATGAGTGGAAGACAGCCTTCAACACTCGTGATGGACATTACGAATATCTCGTGATGCCTTTCGGTCTTTGCAACGCACCCGCTGTCTTCCAGCAATTTGTCAACGATATCTTCAGAGACCTTCTTTACAAATCTGTGGTGGTCTATCTGGACGACATCTTGATCTTCTCTTCCGACCTACAAACCCATCGATCCATCCTGAAGGAAGTACTCTCTAGATTACGTCAGAACCACCTATTCTGTAAGCTCGAGAAGTGCGTCTTCGAGGTAACATCCATTCCCTTCCTTGGACACATTCTTTCCGGCACCGGTTTAGAGATGGATCCAGCAAAATTAAAAGCCATCCAAGACTGGACCGCTCCCACAACTTTGAAAGGCATCCAAAGGTTCCTCGGATTTACCAACTACTATAGACGTTTTATTCATAACTTCTCAACATTGGCAGCTCCCTTGACTGCTCTAACTCGCAAGGGCGCAAATCCCGCTCAGTGGCCTTCAGAAGCTACGTCCGCCTTCATTCAACTCAAGCAAGCGTTCCTCACTGCTCCTATCCTGCTACAACCAGACATGGACAAGCCTTTTTTCCTGGAGGTTGATGCATCTTCGGAGGGGGTCGGAGCTATTTTATCTCAGAAAGGGGACGATCAAATGTTTCACCCTTGTGCATATTTCTCCAAAAAATTCTTGCCTGCTGAAAAAAATTACCCCATTGGGGAACAAGAACTTTTGGCCATAAAATTAGCCCTAGAGGAGTGGCGCTATCTGCTAGAGGGGGCACGTCATAAAATCACCGTCTACTCGGACCATAAAAATCTTTCTTTCCTTAGGAATGTACAATGTTTGTCCTCCAGGCAAGCTCGCTGGTCTACCTTCTTTGAGCGCTTCGACTTCCAGATTCTCTTTCGGCCTGGTGCTCAAAATTGCAAGGCAGATGCGCTGTCCCGATCATTCGACTCTTCTATGGAGGAACATCCCAAATCTCAACCCATTCTCCACCCGTTAGTCTTTGCTCACACAAATCCAATTCCCATGCCTCCACCGGGGAAAACCTATGTACCTGAAGAACTGCGCAGCAAGATTTTAAGTTGGGCTCATGTCTCCCGATTTGCAGGTCACCCTGGGATCCAAAAGACTTTAAGTTTTCTCCAGCGCTCCTATTGGTGGCCAACCATGCGCAAAGACATCATCAATTTCATTTCTTCATGTGTCGAATGTGCTCAACACAAAATGTCCCATCAAGCTCCAGCCGGTGTTTTAAAACCCCTGCCAATACCAAATCAACCTTGGTCCCACATATCCATGGACTTCATTACAGATCTTCCACCTTCCGAAGGCCATTCAGTAATCTGGGTAATTGTAGATCGTTTCTCTAAGATGGCTCATTTCGTCCCACTCAAGTCTTTACCTTCTGCTCCAGTCCTGGCAAAGTTATTCATATCCACCATCTTCAAGCTGCATGGTCTACCTACAGAAATTATCTCGGATCGTGGAGTACAATTTGTGGCCAAGTTCTGGCGATCCTTATGCTCCTCCCTGCAGATCAAACTCAAGTTTTCTACTGCATACCACCCTCAAACCAACGGCCAAACAGAACGAGTGAATCAAGACCTTGAGAGTTTCCTCCGCCTGTATTTGTCTTCCTCCCAAGATGATTGGGTGGACCTACTGCCTTGGGCAGAATTCGCCCACAACAACTCCTACCATTCTTCCTCCGGTACGACCCCATTCTTCACTGTGTACGGTCAACATCCTCGTGCACCAGAATTCCCCAGTCTACCAGTTTTCGATTTACCAGCGGTGGATTCCTCATTACGCCGATTTTCTAAGATCTGGTCAAATGTTCACTACGCACTCCAAAAAGCCTCAATTCGCTATAAAAAAGCAGCAGATAAGAGAAGGAGAGCGGTTCCGCCAATGAAGATTGGGGACCGGGTCTGGTTGTCCACTCGAAATATCCGGCTTCGTTTGCCTTCCATGAAGTTTGCCCCTCGTTACATCGGACCATTCCCCATTATTCAGGTCATCAATCCTGCCGCCTACAGATTGAAACTTCCTGCTTCCATGAAAATTTCCAATTCTTTCCATATCTCCCTTCTGAAACCATTAAAATTAAGTCCCTTCCAGCCTAAGCCTCCAAGAGTTCCCGCTATCCAAACTGAAAAACAAGCCGAATTTGAGGTCAAACGGATTCTAAATTGTCGCCAACGAAATTCCCGCGTGCAATTCTTGGTGGAATGGACAGGCTACGGCCCAGAAGAGAATTCGTGGGTCGAGGCATCTGATTTGCATGCTCCCAAACTGGTGCGACAGTTCTTCCATCGGAATCCCGACAAGAGACCAGGAAGCTCAGAGGGTGTCCAAAAAGGGGGGGGTACTGTCACGGCAGCCCGCCGCGGGTCACGGCAGGGCCGCTACTCACCTGTCCGTGCCCGGCGGCGGCTCTCCGTGGGGCTGGTGCGGCGGTCAGGAGGCTGGAGGCGGCAATCGGGTCCCGGCGCAGTGAGAGGCGGCCAGCGGGAGCAGTGAGCTGGTTTGGGCTAGACGGGAGGCCGGCGCCGCCATCTTGGTTAAGGGCAAATGCCCAAACTTGCCTGAAACGCCCATTTCCTTCCCCTGACTCTCTGCAGCCAATGGCAGCCGTCCTCTCCTCATAAGAGGGATCTGTCAAGGCAGCTCTGAGTCAGTGCAAAGTGTCAGTTAAGCTGTGCACATCCTGGCTCTATTCCTGTTACCTTTTTGATCCTGCTCTTCAGTTCCAGCTATCCTGCTCCTGTAGTGCTGTGGTCTGCCTACTGCTAATTCCAGCCGGAAGGTTCCTGATTGGTCTACTGCCCTAGTCTCCCACATCTGCCATACCATCGCCAACCAGGGGCCCCGTGATCAGTGGCCCTATTCCCTCGGCATCCTTCCTGTGGCTTTTATTCTTCAGTTCTTCATTTATTTCATTATTTCGCAGTCCCCTGCTAAAGACTTTCACAAGAAGTATTGTGATAGCCAAATTCCTGTACAGACTCTCAAAGACATTATTTGGGACAAGTTTATTTTCTTTGTAAATGCAGAGGTCTCTTATTAAACCCGCACGTTTTCAACCTACCCCCTCTGGCTCAGCAGTTGTTCCTGATAGTCACACGAGTTCATCCAATCCTCAGACCGTGACACAATGCTGTACATAACTTTTCAAAATATACTGAAAATAACCAAATCCTGCTGAAACATACATATTAATTTACCCTAGGAACATAGGAAAGCAGAAGCTACTAAGACAGCCTGGTAAAACAGGTAACAGCAGATCCTTACAATCAGATCGAGCACACTTGCCGACTTTTGAAATCTAGTTGCAGGGAGATTATAGTTAATAGTAGAATTTTGCATTGCGTGATTAAGGGGGCGGGCCAAACTCAATCAAAAGCATGTGTCTAGCTAGATATATATATATAGATATATAGATATGTCATACTTCTTGGTTGGGGGAAGTGCGGTAAGCAGATAGATGTGGCTGGGCAGGTAGGTGACCGGGGGAGCGTGGAACCATGGTTGTGTCATCATGACTCTACACCAGTGTCATCATGGCTCTACACCAGCCCCTGCCTGTAGAAAATCATGCAGGGGCTGGTGTAGAGTTGGAAGAACAATTTGAACTAATTAGAACAGTTTCTTGAAAATAAACAGTCTAATGCTAATAGCTGATTTAGGGCGGGATGTACTAAATAAAAAATGTGGTAAACCCCCCGTTTTCAGGGTTTTGACCGCATTTTCAAATGTACTAAGACCCAGCTGCCGCATCTTCGCCGTGCAGGGTATCGCCACCCAAAGGAGGGTGGGCTTCTATCGCCACCGCCTCAACCCGCCGCAGATGTCAAACCCCCCCTCCCCCTGGCTTACCTTCCTAGGCTCCAGGAAGCCTGGCCCTGGACCCGGAAGGTAAAATCCTCCTCCCTCTAGGAACGCAGCTGGAGGAGGAGGTGCCGGGGACAGCCTGCTTAGGCTTCCGGTCATGGGGGCAAGAGGAGGTGCCCAGAGATGTTATGGAAACCCCCCCCACAACACATCACAGGTATCGTGGTGGGTCTCTGTCATATGTTAGTACATATGTGCTAGCATCGCTGCGATGGGGCGGCAATGTATTTTAATACATCCCACCCCTACACAGAAGATACACATGAGCTAGATTCACGTTTGACAAGGCATTGTATATTATGAGAAGTATACGATTAGCCCTGATGTGTTTTTGGATGATAAAACTGATAGTTATTATCAGGATATCCAATTAGATGCCATTTTTATCGGTCAAAAATGGACTAGTGATCCCGTGAAAACACATGAGATCTGGGATAAGTAAAAAATGTGCTTTTAAGGATGGTTTATCTTTGGCACTGACCATAGGGAGGTGCAAATGATGATGATAATTTGTTGAAAAATAACCAGGAATGATGCTGGCATCGCAGCCCTCAGAGAACCTATTACCAGAAGTAAAGTACTGTTGTTAAAGGTACAGATGGATCCCCTCTCTTTCAATGCCAGAGCCCGCCAGAATGCCTGCGAGTGCTGGCTGAGAGGGAATCCATTAGACTGGGATGCGCAAGCGTTTCACACGCACGGACACCCTGCCAGTCTCCGCTTCAGGGAGACGGGCAGGATTAATGGGGGTTCGGGGGGGCAATACGTACCGACGACGGCAAGTGGGGAGGCGGTGGATAGCAGCGGGAGCTCCATCAGATTGGGGCGCACTAGTATCTCATGCGCGGGCTCCCCCCTCCGACAGATGGTGGGGCCTGGCGGCTGGCTTTTATCACCAGCCCTCGCAAACATGAAAAGGGCTCCATCTGTGTACCCTCCTTTGTGGTTATTTGGATTGTTAGGAATCCACCTTCTCACCCTAGTTCCCCCTCAGATGCAAATATCTATGCACCCAACCTACATACAACTCAGAGAAGATAATCTAACTCTGTCCATACACTACTGAGGTCAAATGCACACTGGACCGATCCATTGGAAACTGGTTAGATCAGCCCAAATCATTGTAGTGTATGGTGGCCTTAACATTAGCTGGGATGCTTTCAACTATAGTGATTTCACAAGGAGCCCAGTGCCCAGGGTGTGGGGCTATACAGTACCTATTTGAGTAAGATGTCTTTGTCCATGAAAGATGTACGATCAAACAAACGTACAGTAGGTTTAATGTTGCTAAACGAAATACATCGATTTCGGCTTGATCTGGTCATCGGCACACTTCATAAATTCTTATCTTGTTTCCCTTGGCTGGATGGGAGTTGACAAGGGCTTATTCAGTACCTGTGTTCAAAGGTGAAGTTTCACTACCTTGCTAGAAGTAGCATCTCCAGCTATAATTATTACTAAGCACTATAAGGGCAATTAACCAATGAAATGTTTCTAGATCTCACTGATGCGGTCTGAATTGACCATACCGGTGTAAACCGACAGCTGACTTGACTTCCTCCGCATCATCACCACACCAGAATAGCTGGATCTCTTTATTTCCTTCAACCTTGCATTCCTCTTTATTTTAATGGGTTTTGTAAATCTTTGCTGACTAGTGTTAAATGGGAAGGAACTGGCTTACCTTGTATCATAGATGCTTTATGAAACCGAAGCTCTGCATTTTTGTTACTTGCTCTACACGCTCTTAATTTAAAATGTGTAATTCAAGAGCATCCATTTAAATGGAGCCTTGATTCTAATAGGCAAGGCTGCCAAGGTATAGCCCCAATGTCAGGAGGAGGCGAGAAATAAAATGAGGAAGATGAAATATAAAATTTGAAAAAACATTGTTACTTACACAGGAAAAACCTTGCATGCTGCTATTTCCTCATTGTCATCTTTGAAAGTGATACTGGAAATGTAACCTTCCCTAACAGCCCTCCTATAGTATTACTCCATGGTCACCTCTGCGTTTCATGCAAGGATGCCATAAAAATCCCCCTGTACTGCATGTAAAGGCCACCAAACAGTGCAACTTGTCTGGAGGGCAAGTCGCATGCGATTCCCCCTGAACTCCCCCAGCAGCTCCCCGGGAGTCCCTCCATCCTATTTGGCATTTGTGCTATTTTTACAGAGGATTTATCGCACGTAAAAGGACTCCCGGGAAGCTGCCATGGATTTCAAGGGAAATCAGATGCGATATATCGCAGGTGCTAATCCGATCTGAGGGCTGCACATCCGATTTATCCTATGCAGGTTTAATCTCCAGATCCGATCCGATGCGTACCGGACCACGCAACAGATCGGATGGGATTCAAAAACATACGATTTGTCCACTTTTCACACAATTTCTCGGCCCGATCCGTCGTAATCGGGTGAAATCGGCCAAAATTACATAAGTGTATGGTCACCAAAAGAATGAATATATGTGTATGGTCACCGTCCGAATCCCTTCACAAGCATGCGAGGGGATGTGTACGCATTAATGCATTTATAAAATGCACGTACATCACTTTGATCATCGTATAATTATAATTACATCATTTATTTAGTGAATGGGAATTATAAATATATTTATACAATTTTCTAAACAACACTCTATATATGACAATAACAACAATCATTTGTTGTACACTCAGGCCAATTAAAAATCTATAAGTGTCTATGTGATTGATCCAATTTGCTAATATTCGGAAGATGCCACTTCCACCGGCCTGGTGATGCATGCATTCAGTTTTTATGGACATCGTATGCAATCTAATATGAAACCCCGGAAGGCTGGATGAGTGCATACAAACAATCAATATCAAGAGTCAATCGGTAAGTAAATAAAAGTGAAGCTACTGAATCAATAATTCAATTTATATTATTAGTAAGCAAAAATGATAAATATAATAATAGTCAGCAGCATTATCCATTTCCTTGAGACCTAAATTGCTAGTGATCAAGAAGAATAATGAAACTCATTATAAAGACGAGGTCTCCATCCACAAAATGACCATGCTAATGAATCAACAGTTACTGTAGCTTTACAAGTGGCCCATGCAATAATAACAATACTGTATCTCCTAACAACAGAGTCTCACGGTCATCGAGTATACTGTTTAAGACAAAGGGCCAGATGCACTAAGCTTCAAAAGTGATAAAATGGAGAGTGATAAACAGCCAGCCAATCAGCTCCTGTCTGACATTTTTCAAACACAGTCTCTGGCATGGCAGATAGGAGCTGATTGGCTGACCTTTTATCACTCTCCATTTTATCACTTTGGAAGCTTAGTTCATCTGGCCCAAAAACATTAACACATTTAGGGGCCATTTCAGGATCACTTGGTGTGATCCTAATTAGGGCCGAGTCCAGACGGTCGGGTTTGTGCATGCGCATTTCTGAGCACATGCAAACCTAGGCACTGAACGGCTTCGGCAAGGGCCGTGGGTGGAAACTGCGCTGGACCATGGGACCGCCTAGCATTTTATGGGAGTCCACATGAAAACGCTGGGCATTCCCATGGGAACGCAGGTAAACCGCTGCCTGCCGGGGGCAGGCAGATGATGTCACAGTGGTGCTTAAGATTTGGCAATCAAATTTAAAATAATGAAAAAGCATATATTCGATGTACAATCCTTATGTAAAAGCCTAAGGGACAGATGCACTAAGCTTCAAAAATGATAAAATGGAGAGTGATAAACAACCAACCAATCAGCTCCTGTCTGACACAGTCTCTGGCATGGCAGGTAGGAGCTGATTGGCTGGCTGTTGATCACTCTCCATTTTATCATTTTTGAAGCTTAGAGAATCTGGCCCTAAGTCCTAACATCACAAGAACATACGTATGCAGTCATATGAAATCATACGGAAAAAAGCAGATTTTTTGTAAATTTATTTTGGTTACCTTTGTAAATGATTCAGTTTTGGACTAAAAAAGTTGGACCTACCATTAAGTCCAGGAACATGGCTGGCCTATAAACGAAATATATTATTATTTTTTTTATTTTGTTTAGCCCATACATTTTAGACATCTTATACTTCATTATACTCTTTATACTGTATAATCTACAATACTCTTACCTGTCTTAAATACTCTCCCGGTGATGACTGAGGCTCGGTGCCCATGAATGTATTTGCCAGTAACATTGACAACTGCAAATACAATTACTTCTCAATGTAATAAATTCTATTCCTCCAGACTTCTCATATTTTGGATAATTGACATTTTTATTTGATAAAACCCCAACGGAAGTTCATTGTTTTGCAATTCTAACAACACTGCTGGATTCGAACTTTTTTTTATTAATATCAAGCCCAGTGATCTTATTCCTTGTTTGAATTGATTAAACACACACAGCCCGCCTGTGCAATAATGAAAAATTTAGAAAGCTACATTAAAAGTAGATACGAGGTAACCTTGTTTGACTCCTACTCAACCTTCCTTCATCATTCTTAATAGTAAACAGCAAAATATTGACTGGGTCATTGGAAATGCACATAAAGTAAATGTCATACTGCTATGAACTAATGAAAGAATCGAACCATGAAGAATTACAATAATTGCAGAATTTTAAAAAGAATTGGATGTAAAGCGTTGGGAACGGGGACTCCGCTGGCAATGATTTGCCGCACAGTATGGCTGGGAGAAGAATGCATGGTACAAAAGGGAGGTAAGTGGTATTAACTCACAGCTAATCCCTAATGGGCAGTGTTCCCTGATGTTGTATTCAGGAACTGGTCTCTTAAATCAATACAATCTCTTAGGAAACTGGATTCTACCATAGATCATAATTTGCTCAAGGTATTCCTGCAAATTGTCCCACGGTAAGAAGTAAAGTAGACGCTAGCTAACAAAATACATCAAAGCCAAACTGAAATATAAATGTTTAAAAAAAAATAATAAAATGGAAAGTTGGTACATTTGGCTTCATGATAGTGCTGCTCCCAGGAACATATGGTCACCAATTTCTAATTTGTTTGGTAAATTGTCATTTTTTTGGCAGATCCTCGTGATGAGTTTATGAAATGCTTTTTGGTGTCCCTGCCCAGATGGCATACAGCCCTGTAGGGAATGTATTTGTGATTTCTGTAGTAGTATGGAATACATTATTCTTTATCAGTCTGGACCAATTTCCTACAGTTTTTATATATAACTGATATAGTTATTCATATACGATCGATAAGGATAAGCCTGTGCCGGCAGCTTTGAGTAAGTGTCTGCACTCACAACTCCTATGAACAAACATTCTCTGGATGAGTCTCCCATTTACCTGTCAAGCACAAGTGGAAGGTATTAGTACCTGGTGGACTCCTAATGGGATTCCAATGGCTGGAAACACGTGTTTGGTAGTAAGAACAGAAAGGATACGGTCAATAGGTCAAACCCTATTTAGGTCAACATGCAATGGATTTACACAAGAAATACCTCAACATGGCTAAGGTCAACACAAGCATTAGGTCAACAATGGAAAGGTTACAGTCAAAAAAGTCGACATGAGTTAAAAAAAAAAATTGAGCTGACGTGCTGACAGGCGGCATTTCATGTCCTACTATCCACTACGGCATGGTGGGAGAACAAAATAGTGTGCCGAGTTCAGCAAGGCACAGTTCCTGAAGCATGGCGAGCACAGCGGTACACTTTGATGGTGTCCATGTCAACTATGTTGACATTTGGGACCAAAAAATGCTTGAGTCTACCTTCCAAGCCATATCGACCTATTTCAGATGTCAACCTAAGTCCCGTCGATCTCCAGTAGTCGACCCAATGCATGTTGACCTCAATAGGGTCGACCCAATGACCCATACCTGAGCAGAATACGCAGTCTGAAGGTTGGCAGACGACAGGCTAAACACCAGGGTAGCAAGACCCTGAGGGGCAGATTTATTAAGCTTGGAGAAGAGATAAACTGGAGATAAAGCTGAGAAAAGGTAAAAGGAGATAAAGCACCAACCAATCAGCTGTGTTTGAAAAAGACAGTTGGGAGTTGATTGGTTGGTGCTTTATCTCCTTTTACCTTTTCTCCGCTTTATCTCCAGTTTATCTCTTCTCCAAGCTTAATAAATCTGCCCCTAAGTCAGTAAATGGGTGGACACAGCAAAACAGCATATTTGGTGGCATAGGAAGGTTCAGAAAAATAGTCCCAAATATCAATTTACTAACCTATCACAAAAGAGGGCTTGTTATAACTTCTCTTGTGCCAACATAATCCCCACCTGCTGTCACTTTAATCCGCTTGGACCCACGGAAAAGTAGTTTACAAATCCCCTGTGGGCATCAACAAATTACCCCTGACCAGGAATGTGTTCCAAATTTTATCTTGCAACTAAATGCAACATAAAACTCAGAGACAACAGAAACCAATCGGGGCCCAGGTACAGAGGCGGATTGGCCCACCGGGAAACCGGGCGATTTCCCGGTGGGCCGCCCGATTCCAGGCATGTAGTGGCCGCTCACCCCCATGGCTGGGCTGCGGCGGACCGTGCGACTGACATCTCCACGGCCGCCGCAGCACTTTTGTCCACAACTATGTCTGCGCTGGGGATCAGATCAACAGATTCAGTATGGGTGGGCAGCTCCGGCGCTGGCAGAGCAGAGGCAGGTAAGAGGAGGAGGCGGAACACTAGAGTCAGAGTGACAGTGTACTCGTCCTCAGGGTTCCGGCTCCTGCAGCCATGTGAGCTGTTACTGTCACTGTGCTCAGCAGCTGCCTCTGGTCGGTCAGTCGGTCGGCGCGCGCGGGGGGGGGGCATACCTGGCACTGTGGGGGGCATATCTGGCACTGTGGTGGGGCATACCTGGTGCTGTGGGGGGGCATACCTGGCACTGTGGGGGGCATACCTGGCACTGTGGGGGGGCATATCTGGCACTGTGGGGGGCATACCTAGCACTGTGGGGGGCATATCGCGCACTGGGGGCATATCTGGCACTGTGAGGGGGGCATACCTAGCACTGTGGGGGGCATATCTGGCACTGGGGGGGCATATCTGGTACTGTGGGGGCATATCTGGTACTGTCTGGCACTGTGGGGGCATATCTGGCACTGTGGGGGGCATATCTGGCACTGTGGGGGGCATACCTAGCACTGGGGGGGGGCATATCGCGCACTGGGGGCATATCTGGCACTGTGAAGGGGGCATACCTAGCACTGTGGGGGGTATATCTGGCATTGGCACTGTGGGTGCATATATGGCACTGTGGGGGCTTATTCGGTACTGTCTGGCACTGTGGGGGCATATGTGTTGCACTGTGGGGACATACCTGGCACTGTGGGGTGGCATACCTGGCACTGTGGGGGGCATACCTGGCACTGTCGGGGGCATACCTGGCACTGTCAGGGGCATACCTGGCACTGGAGGCATATCTGGCACTGTGGGGGCATACCTAGCACTGTGGGGGCGTAACGCGCACTGGGGGCATATCTGGCACTGTGAAGGGGGCATACCTAGCACTGTGGGGGGCATATCTGGCACTGGGGGGGCATATCTGGTACTGTGGGGGCATATCTGGTACGGTCTGGCACTGTGGGGGCATATCTGGCACTGTGGGGGGCATACCTAGCACTGGGGGCATATCTGGCACTGTGGGGGGGGCATATCTGGCACTGTGGGGGGCTTACCTAGCACTGTGGGGGGCATATCTGGCACTGGGGGCATATCTGGCACTGTGAGGGGGGCATACCTAGCACTGTGGGGGTATATTGGCACTGTGGGTGCATATGTGGCACTGTGGGGGCTTATTTGGTACTGTCTGGCACTATGGGGGCATATGTGTGGCACTGTGGGGGCATACCTAGCACTTTGGGGGACATACCTGGCACTGTGGGGGGGGGGGGGGGCCATAATTATAATGGGCATCAGTGTGTGGCATAACGGGTCATGGGCATTACAGTGTGTGACGTAACCTGTATGTGGCCTTACCATGTGCAAAATCAAAAATAGATTTGAAGCAAATGTAAAAAAAAAGAACCATAAGGGGGGTCAAGGGGCGGGGGTGGGGCCTGTAGGTCAAATGTTTTTGTTTGTATTTTATTTTCCTGTGGAGTGTCAATGTGCTATTTATTCAAAATGGGGGCCAGAGTGTTTTATTTATCATTATTGAGGCCTATATGTTTTTTTTTTTCTGTAGTGGCGAATGGGTTTGTTTTGTTTTTTTCTCCAGTGGGTGGACAATGTTTGTGACAGTGGACATCTCAATTCTTATATTCGAACGCTTTATAGTGGCAATAGTATAAACTCACATTTAAAACTAGCAAGGAAGGCTGCAACTGTGTCTAACTCTGTATCCCACCCCTTTTGACAGACCCCACCCCTTAACAGGCTCCGCCTCCATTAGGGCTGCTCTGAGAAATTTCCCGGGCTGGTTTTTCATCCCAATCCGCCCCTGCCCAGGTAGGAAAAAAAACACAAAATATCCCTTCACGCCTCTTAGTAATCGGTAGAGGTGAGTTGAGTTAAAACATGCTGGAAGTTCCAACAATCAAATGAATAGCCCTAAAGAAAAATATGAAGTAGTTAATGCGCCAATGGCCCAAAAACCCACATTTTCTTAGCAGGCATATCCGCCACTGCTGCAGTAGTAGCAGAAAGATTGCATGTTAAAAACTGAAGCATTCAGATCAGCACTTATGGAAATCACTGTGCTAAACTGGTACTTGGGCAGAAGGAAGATGTTGCTGTGAAACAGAAGAATACAAACCTTAGGCTGAAGATTTAGAAGGCAGGCACTGAGCAGAACAATACAATACAAACTCATAAAGCCTCATTGTACTGCCGTGAGCCACTGCCCAAGGCCAATTGACGATCTTAGGGCTGTGAATGTTCCACTGAACAGAATTGGAAGCTATCAGGACATTGTAGAAAGCAAACCAGCATTCTGAGAACTATTAGAAGGAGATACCAGTCAGTGAAGCCCTGAAGAAGTCCATGGAAAGGACAAACTAAAAGAACCTCCTCCAGGGCCGCCACTAGTAATTTTGGGGCCCGGGACCTGCAGTCTAGGCCGCCCCCCGCTTTGCTCCCGCAACTCCTCCCCCGCACCCGCCACCCCCCCCCCGCTCCCGCGTTTCCCCCTTCCCTGGAACTCACCTCAGCTGACCTCTTGATGAACCACAACACAGGCACAGTTCAGCCTGCAGAGCGCCGAGCCCCTCTGTATCCTAGGCTCGGCGCTCTGCAGGCTGCACTGTGTATCGTGCATGCCTGGCTGGGGGGCTGCCGGGTGGGGGAGGCGGTGTGCGGGGGGTGTCACTGTGGGCAGCTGCCCGGGCCCCTCCAGGGGCCGGGGCCTGGGACAGCTGTACCCACAGCACCTCCTTGTCGGCGGCCCTGACCTCCTTATAGGTATCAGAAGGAACAGGACAACTGATTGACACCTATTAGCCACAGACAGGGAATCATTTTCCTTTATCCTTTACTCTTTATTTGTCCAGGTAATTAAAATCACTTGGTATCATATTGACCGTACAGTTTTGCATTCTGGAAACAATTCTAGTGTCCAAAGACTAAATAAAGCAAAGCATACAGTAAATGCCCCCAGCTCTAACCTGTTGACTAGGGTTAGAGATCGGGATTGGTGGTATCCCGGGATTTGGACCCAAAATCGCCAGGATTTCAATCCTACGATTGGAGTTTCCAATCCTGGGATTTTGGGATTAGTCTGTGCTTGTGCTAACTAATGCTGGGCAGCCTCGGAGCACTCAAACTCTGAGCATTTGGTTTTGGAATGAATATAAGTCCCTGCAGTAGTGGTTTCGGTGCCATTTCACACAGGACTGACAGAGAGCTGTGTGCTGACAGTTTGTGCTGATAATTTGATTACCGCTGATCTGACCTATCTGACAATTTCAGTGCTGACCTATCTGTCCCCTTCAGTCCCCTCAGGGTCTTTAGTGTTAATATTGGCAAAGCTACAGTAGATATAGTAAACAGGCAATTAGTAAATATTATTTTTTCATTTTTGTATAGTGCAGAAACTAATAGTGTGTACATACGGTAAGATATGGCTTCCGATGTTGCCGATATAGTGAACATTGGAAGCCATATTGCATGCAGATCGCTGCCGATGCGCACTCCCGTGTGAGTGAACATCGGCAGTCAGATAGAGAGGGCAGGCAAGACTATATAGTGCAGATCTGCACTATATAGTGTAAATTGTGCCACTGACTGCATGCCGTGCGATGCGAGTCCCGATGCAATCTGATCGCATCGGGACTCGCATAGCACACCAAAGCTACCCGTGTGTACACACCATTAGAGTTACTGTACATATGTTGTCTAAATGTCTCACACTGGTGCTGTGTAACCCTAATGGTGTGTACACACGGGTAGCTTTGCCGTGCTATGCGAGTCCCGATGCGATCAGATTGCATCGGGACTCGCATCGCACGGCATGCAGTCAGTGGCACAATTTACACTATATAGTGCAGATCTGCCCTCTCTATCTGGCTTCCGATATGCACTCACACGGGAGTGCGCATCGGCAGCGCATCGGGCTCGTAAGCCCTAAAAAAAGCATGCGATCTGCATGCGATATGGCTTCCGATGTTCACTATATCAACATCGGAAGCAATATCTTACTGTGTGTACACACTATAAGAGTTACACTGGTGCTGAACACTATGTGTACTGTACCCCACTGTATTCACATAAATGTAAGCACTGCGACTCTGCAGGCTGCACTTCATTGCATTGACATAAATATAAGCACTATACATTAACTTTGCGGTGTGAGTGTCATTTGTGAAAAAAAGTTTAAAAAACTATTTTTTTGTGTGTGCTCTGTCGATTCTGTGCCCCACTGTGGACATACGAATATATTCACTGTGTCTAAACAGTGTTAGTATTCAATTGTGAAAATGTATTTTAAAATTGTTGGACTTTTTTGGCAACTTCAGTTGGTGGCATGGCAAAAAGAACTGTTCCTACAGTTGCTGAATGCTGAAAATATCTAAAAAAAAATTCAGTCCACAGGCAACACATTCTGCACACCACTGGAATTGAAAAAAAATTCTAAACCATCAACTTTAATGTGTTGGCAAGTCTAACCCCACCCCTTCCTCCTTCATAAATTTTCATAGTCAATCAAACAATTAAATTAATTCAGCAACTTTTACAGCAACTCAGAAGCGAAAAGGCCATGAAAGAAGAATGTTCGATCCTTTATACCATCCCCAATATCCCCATTGATTACAATTTTCCGAATCAAACAATTAAATTATCTTACAAATCAATCTTCCTTCTGATCTAGTTGATGATTAATGAAAACATTCTTGGTTTCACTTATCTTTGGGAATGTATTGTTTATTTAAATGGCCTTCCTGTCTGCCACTGCAGTGCCACTCTGTTCCCTAAATGTGCCATGTTTGAAGTTGAACTGCCATGTGTTTGTGCCTCTCACTTCTGTTGCTTAGCTAGCTTAGTGCTACCTTTTGGCCTAAACTGGAGGACAACAATATTGTGAGCTACGAGGTGATCAAAATTGACTACAAATTACAGAAATGTATATTATTGAGTTTAAATATACCGTAGGAACAAAAAAGACCAAATTCTGTGGTTTTAGATGTTTTTATAATTTAAAAAGAAAATGCAGATCCAAAAACAGTGTGGGCAGTTTTGGCAAACATGATGATGATGATGATGAATTAGAACCAAAATGAACACATGGAGATTGGTGCACATCTCTATTTGTAGCATTGCTGGGACCAGGGACTGCACCATGAAGTACCCTATTCTGGCCAGATAAGATGGCAATTAGAAGAAGAGCATAAGAACCCCCCCTTCAGCAGCTTTCAAAGAAAGTGCATGAAAGCAAACCCAATAAAACTATGATAAAGCATTTGTCCAAGCAAACTGCAATGCCAGGCATGGGATTCAGTCAACATCCTGGTGGTCAGGATGCCAGCATTCAGTATAACGATGTTGGCATCTCAGCTGCCTTCAGAAGATCAGTGCTGGAACCCCGAAAGGATCGAGATGCTGATGACAGCCGCATCAGTGAGGATAAGGGGCAGGTTAGGGTCTTGCCAGGGATGTTGGAGGTTAGGTTTAGGCACTAGTGAGGGGATTTAGGATTAGGCTGCAGGAAGGGGAAGGTTAGGGTTAAGCTGTGGGTATGGGTGATAGGGTTAGGCACTTAAAATTGGGGAGGTTTTATGGTCAGGCTATGGGCTGAGGGGGATAAGGTTAAGGCAGTCCGATCCAGGGGTTAGTGTGAGGCACTAGTGGGGAGGGTTAGGATGCAAGAGGGGTTTAGGGTTAGGCTGCTGGAAGGAGGTTTACAGTTAGAGGAGGCAGGGGAGGTTAAATATACTTAACTGACCCCTGTCGGAATTCTCTCAATTGGGATGCCTCCATCAGTATACTAGCCACAAGCATCCGGTATGTATCCCATGGGCCCATGCTAAGCTGAGGAAGATAACTTCTGCTGTTTAAATGAGTGCACAACTCCTAAATTATTTCTCTAAATAAGCACTGGTTTATTAAGCAGGTTCTTAGCCCACAAATAAAGGGCCATGAAAATGGGACCACAAAGTTGGGACCACCAAGTTTTCAGCATAGTACCAAGAATCTAAGCCAGTGGCTAAGGGATGGCATACCAATAACCACATAATACATAAGCAGGGCTGCCACCAGAAATGTTGGGACCCAGGACAAATAGGTAGGCCCCCCTGTTGTGAAAGAGAGAACGTAAGAGTAATAGGGGGTTATTCAGGTTGATTCGCAAGGTTGCGAATTCGCAGCCTTGCGAGTCCACCAAACCCCGCCCGGGAACGCACGCCCCCCCCCCCCCGCCGCCCCAGCAAAGTGCGGCTTCGCCCACACAGCAGCGAATGGATGTCTTGCATAAACATCCATTCGCTTTGCTGGGGTGTCCGCCCACATCATTCGATGGTCGGTGACCATCGAATGATGTTTAGCATGCACGCTTATATAAGTGACTTTTGAGTTACTTACATTTGCGTGCACGCTGGCGTGATATGGGCGGGCAGCTGACATCCGGTGATGTCAGCTACCCGGCCCACACACCCGCGTCACTGCCTCATTACCATGAGAACGCCCAGCGTTCTCATGGAAACGCCCATGGAACGCTGGGTGTTCCCATATGGTAATGGAGCAGCCCGGCGCTCCCCGCCCATCTCTGCCGCCCCCTCCTCGCTGCCATGGGTGCGTGCACCCGGCGACCCAAAAGGTCGCCGTGGGTGCACGCACCATGCGCCTGCACATGCGCAGAAACACGCCTGCGCATGCGCAGACGCACAACATCGGTACTGCGTGCGAATGCGCGCAGTACCGATGAAATCTGAATAAGGCCCATAGAGGGAAATGGTAAAAACAGAAGGAATACGAGGTGGTAAATAAATAGGGGGGAGAAGAGAAGTGATAGATAGAAACATTTATAATGTATATTCATGTGAATGCATATGTTTAGATATGTACAACACGGTAAACATATGTAAGTAAGTGTTTTTTTTTTTTTACTCTTGGCTTGACACCCTTCTTATGTTAATGAGTAAAAAAAATAAATGTTGTATACATATTTTTTTAGGATATGTAGGTTTTTCTTCCATATATACAGTATGTAAATGGAAATCAGCTAGCCATATCATTAAGTAGGTACAGTATTATCTTCTTTGAAGAGAACAGACACTTTTAGATTTCTTCACTTTTATATAAACTGTTCCTCTATCATTTCTGGCTTAGCTCTGAGCTAGGAATGAGACAATTTGCAATGGTGGTAACCTAAAAGTAAGATTACATTTGTAAATTAAATAAGCTTTAGATAGTCACTGGTATTCATTTCTGCTTTTCTTTCTATTATTATTCCTTTAATGCAACACTTTATATGTTGAAAATAGGTTATTAAATGTAATATTTTATTGACAAGTGGATCTCCCTGTGCAGAAATTGTCTAGGAGCTATTGTATTGACCTCATTCTAATTTAGTGTTGCATTCGATCCGTTAAACCTGCAGTTTCGGTTCATTTCTCTTTGTGCACTGTGACCAGGATCCTGCTGCCCCAGAACTGTATAGCTTGCAGCTGTCCAGCCTGGCTTTTACAAATCCCGCGGACTCTGCACAGTATCTGCAAATCCTACATGCTGTGCAATTTGCATATTTCTTTAGCTTTAGCAAACTCTAAAGAGCAGCGTAGCATGCAGATAGACGAGTTTCTGTATAGATGCTCCATCAGAGTCTGTGACCTAGATTTCTAGTGAGCAGGTATAGCAGCTAAAGTGACTCTTTATACACCGCAGCTTAGGGAGTATTTGCAGTCCTTTATTCTACATGTATACAGAGTCATCCAACAGTATACGATAAATAGAAATAAGCAGTGTTGTAGAGACCTCCATTTCTCGGTTCCGAATGAAAAGATCTACATGGGTAAAATTTCTAAAACGGGAGTTCTATTGAAGATGGGATGTTGCTATGGGCAACCAACCAGATTCTATCAATTATCTTCTAGAAAGTGCTAAATAATTCAGAAGAAGAATCTTCACTAGAACTCCCATCTTAGTAAAGTAGTAAATTTACCATACAGCGTCTAGACGAACAGTCAATAGGTCGACCCCAAATGGTTAACTTATACAATGTCGACAGTGACGAAAGATCGATATGCACGCAAAGGCCAAAAGGTTGACGTGTACAAGTTTGAAGGTCGTCGTGTCAATGGTGGACACATGAAAAAAGTTGACATGAGTTTTTTGGTTTCAATTTTCAAACATTGACGCCCAAATTAGTGGGGTAGCTCTGATATCATGAGGGGCGGCGGTACGCGTCCTCTGATCTTTTCATACCCCCACTATCCATGTCGGCGTGGAGTTGTATTTATATAGTGTGGCGAGCCAGCGAGCCAGAAGAATGGCGAGCGGACGCAAATTACTTTACATGTATTCCGCGTCCCCTCGCGGGGTTCGCTGCGCTCGCCACACTTTATAAAATCAACTCCACACCGACGTGGATAGTGGGGGTATGAAAAGGTCGGAGGACGCATTCCACCGCTCCTTGCGGGGCTCTCTGCACTCGCCACGCTTCAGGGGTGGCGTTGATACTGGGGTTGATGCTAAACAATGGCATAGGTGCAGGTGCTTACAATTTTAAGCACCCATCACATCTCATACTATGCACACATCACATCTCATACCATCACATCTCATTGTAAGTACCCGTCACATGTCATGGCATGGGTGCTTGTACAAAGAAATATCGCATCTCATCGCATTTGATGCACTGAGATTGCATTCGATATTTCATTGTATAAGCACTCCTGTGCACTTTATATGGACATCGCATCACATCGCATGCTACTATAACGCGCCATGTGATGCGATGCAATTTCAATACGGAGAATAGCCCAGTACGCTAAATGCGTACTGGGCGCCCTGCTAGGAGACAAATACCAAATATATATATATATATATATATATATATATATATATATATATATATATATATATATATATATATATATATATATATATATATATATTTCAGATATGTATATGCTATTAAAAAAATAATGAAAAAACCCATGAATGCTATATGAACTATTGAGCAGGTTAATACATGAGCAGACAATTGCTTGTGTCTGATTGACTGGCGCTTGGAGAAACCATACTGATTGGCTCCCCATTTACTGACCCCTTGAGGTCAATTAGATGACTTCATTCCTCCTAAGGGATGACAGCACTGTGTTCAGTAACTGTGGCAGTAAACAGTACCGTAATTCACTTAGTAGATTGCCGATATACATAGTGTAATGCCTAATGCACAGGCAGAAAACATTTTTATTAAAAATAAAACCACCACACCCACCCACACTGATTGCCTACACTTTCATTACATTCCGAGTCTCATAGTGAGGTTTCATTCGTAAAGTAGCCCAGATGAGAAACGACATTAACCCTTTGAGTGCCAACATCTATGTAAGAGGGTGTTCAAAATATTCGCTAAAAATGCCAGCGTCGCTCACTGTCGCTATATAAATTTTAATGAAAAATGTTGTGTGAAAAAAGAATTAATTTCCTATATAAGGTAAGTATTGCAGGTCATTATGATGAATAAATATGGTTGCCTCCCAATTATCACACCAATGTTGACAACTTCAGTTGTTGGTTAAAACACAGACAGAGGTGCAATCTTCTACATGGAAGCAGAAGTGGTGCATTGATATGGTAGTGGATCATGAAGCCTCATATAAGGAATCACATGAGTAGACTAAATGTTGCACCCCCCCACCCAAAAAGAGAGATACATGCTCTTTACCAGGAGTTTCTTCTAATTTCCAGGGGGTTACATGCTCATTGCCATGTGTTACATGCTCCTTGACAGGGGTTACGCTCGATGCCAGGGGTTACATGCTCGTTGCCAGGGATTTTTTGCTTGCATGCGTGCAAGTGTTCCTGGAATCTGGCACTTCTGGGTAACAGTTCCCGCTGTGCTCCCCTGACAGATGTATTTGTCTCCTCCATGGCAGTAGACATATTTGGAGGGCAAATTCCATGCGGGCTCCCAGACGGCATGGAGTCTGCAGAGACCCTGCATCCCCGTGGCCCCATCTCTCCTAACAAAATGGTGGACATCACCTCCCTGCTCCTAAATGGCAGTGTACTCAATCACTGGCAGTCTGCAGCCAAAGTGCGTTCAATGATGCAGGACCAGTGCAGCAAAATGTGTAGTATGGGGCTGGCACATGAACAGAATACTGAACATTGGTACTTTGTGCTATGCTCCGCAATACTAGGGGGACCAGCATCATGCCCTGTGTGTGCGCTGTCAGTCATTTTCACCAGGAGTTAGCTTCTGTTTGTTTTCTTTATTTCCCTGGCAGACTTGCGTATGCTATCATGATACCCACCACAACATGGAAGACAGATATATCGGTAGTGCCTCGCATCCTGAGATCACATTATAACATGGGGACACTACAGGCCTTCTTTTTGTAGGGTGACAAGTCCAGCATGACATTGATATTGATATTGTATAATATACTACAGATGTGCATTCATTATTACAAGTATATATAGTACAGATCAAAGTACTGTACTACTATATATAATACAAAATACATTTATCATGTCTATATGCTATTAATTTACTGTGTATGATACGTACAGTATATTAAGATACATGCTACTAAAAATATACTCATAAGGGGCGAGATGTATCAAAATGAAAATACGGTAAAACTCCTGTACTATTACCCGGCCGCAAGTGGTACAGTCCAAGCAAAGGACTACGTCAACCACTGTTTACCAAAGGGTGGCGATACCCTATAGAAGCCTATGGGCTTCTATTCGCCGCCCACCGCAACTCCGCCGCCTCGCCGACCCACCTCTCCCCATCCCTTGGGCTTACCTTCTTGCAGGTCCTCCTGGACCCCGGAAGGTAAGCCCTTCCTCCCCCTAGCAATGCAGTCGGCTGCAGGGGGGTGGAGGAGGCGCCGGGGACAGCTAAGCAGGCTGTCCCTGGTGCTTCCTTCTCCCCCCTGCAGCTGGAAGGACGTGAAGGCAGCAGGAGGAGGCAGTTACCGCACCGCGATGCCAGCCGCATATGTTAGTACATGTGCGCTGGCATCGTGGCGGGTGGCGAAGGGCAGTGATGTATATTAATACATCCCACCCAAAACCACAATTTTGTAGTTGTATTTTTGGACCTAAGTTCTGGGCACATTTGCTAGATGAGTAAATGACTAATACACGGAACAGAGAGGCAGAGCGTCACGGTGCACATACAAAGTACCGGTACCATGCCTGCCATGGGAGACTATTAGTGAGGGATTGTATCGGGGCTAAGTAAAAACGGAACCCGAACAAGACCCCGGAACGACGGACCGGACATCAAACTCTGCATTTCGGAGCTTGTAGTGTCCGGTCCATGGGGGGGGGGGGTGTTTTGTCTGGGGGTCCCTGTGGTAGCTTTCACCAGGGGCATGGGGAAGGGGAAATTACAGTCTCCCCGTGTGGTTCGGACTGTTCTGGTCTTTATTACATGCCCGGATCATGCAGGGAGGCTTTATTCTCCCCCTCCTCCTTTACCTGGTGACAGGTGTCACAGGCTGCCCACCCCCCCCCCCCATCCCCCGGACAGGACACCCCCAGACAGGACACCCCCCAGACTGGACACTACAAGCTTCAGAATGACAGAAATTGATGAATGGAGCCTGTCCAGTCCAGCATTCCGGGGTCTTGTCTGGTCCGGTTTTTACCCATATCCGATTGTAGTGGGGGTTCGAATAGACAGTAGACCATCTGCCCAACAATGGCCTCATCCAAGCCAGATTAAAAGCAAAGGTAAAAGAGGAGGAAGCCTCTTACTGGTCCATGCGGTCACACGGTGCTACTCTGCACAAGTAGCATTTTTATGGAATGAGTAGCTTGAGGTGTGACCACAGCATTTTTCTCGGAAGCCAGGCAGTGAAGGTATCACAAAAGGCAGTTGGACTTGAAAGAATCCAGAGATTCCAGAACAAACATTCCCAAAGCCGCATTGGTCTGTTACCCAGGGCAACCAAACAAAATGACATCACTCCACCAGAGATTAACCAGGCATCAATGCATCTTCTACACTAATGCTCGCCAGTACCATGCTGCATTTGGTATATCCCTATGCTTGGGTCCATATATTTAATGGAAGCCACTTGTTGGAAAGTGGAATTAATTTTGAAGTCATTTTAAATGCGTTCCCCAGGACACAAACTGGCACCAAAGCAAAGTCATAAACATACCTGTTTGTTTGAAAAGACTTCGCATACAATTAGATTTAAAGCAGCCGATGACTGAAGACCAGATGAGTAAGCTCTGAATCACGACCATTAGTCTAAGCTGTTACACACTGCTCACTCATACAGGATGGAGTAAATCTGGTGTCCGTTTTGTCTACATCAGGCGAAAACTCTTTCATGTATTTTTCCCATTATATTTCAGTGAAGTTAATAATCATTTCAAAGAGGAACAGCCACCACGTTACCGCATATGTTTGCATTCCCCAGGCTGTACGTTCTCCTGAAATACAGGGACGGAGCGTGTCAGCGCAGGCGGATATCATAGTCATGTTTTCTGACTTGTTAATCGTATATCTTTATGCTGTGTTCTGTGCCTAATTGTTACCAAGAAACTCTAAAAGTCAGAGGAATACATTATCCAAGGATTTAGGAACATTTATCATTCCATAAGTGTTCAGTGAAACCTATTATTCTATTCTAAATTGCAGGCACCTAGAATAATGTGAATTCTAACATTTTTTTATATTTTTAACTGTCACCAATTACCCCTTAATTATCACCATTCTGACATCTTCACATTTTACTTTAAACATTTAAGTTTGCTAGCAGTGTCAGACTATCCATGTCATCCCAAGTTGCAACGACCCACTGTACTGTTTGTGTCAAAGGGGCTCAGGTGTAGTTCAATTGTTTAACAGTAAAAAGATAATAAAGTCCAAAGGTCAACCCCAACAGGTCAAAAAGGTCAAAAGTTATCTAATGTTCAACAGCAGGGGAGGCCCTTGATGGGGGGAGCTGCAGCACAGTTCTATAGTATCTACAAATAGGGAAGCTACACCCACTGCCACCAACTGCCATTTTTAACTGACTCAGTGGCAGTGGATGTGGTTCTCCAATTTGAATGTTGAAATGTGCTGCATCCCCACCTCTGGAGCCGCCATAGGTCAATGCAGAATAGTCGACACAACAGATTTTTTGGTGTAGTTTTTTTTTTATATATATTTTACCATATCTGAGCTATATTAGTGGAAACATGTACCTTTGCCTAATAAACAATATATTGAGATGACCACACCCTGAGACTGCTGCCCCGTGTGCACCAAGGGTTACCAACCCTTAATTGAACATGCAGTACAACAAAACAGGGTTGCGCTGTCTCAACCGGCAATAATTTTCTGTATTCTTCCTAATCAATGGAGTTGCTCCACGGGCTGAAGAACACACATACTTTCCAAATAAGACAAAGGAGAGCAGGTCAGTGGTATGCTTCCAAAACAGTTTATTTGTGAAATGGTACCAAAAATGATGATTGACCTGTTTGCCTAGCCCTATTTGCACGTAAAGGTTTCTTTATGGCTCCCTCTGGTCACTCTTTCCCAAATGTATGAGGCTCACCTTATTGCTGTGCCCTATGTTCACACAAAGGTATCTTTTCTCTCCAATGTACGATCCCACAGATGAATATGAAGAGATCACTGATTCAGGTAAAAAATCCACCAACAAAAATGTATTCAGGATAAAAAGAGAGGGTTCACAGACTCCATATAGAATAAAATCCAAAAATAAATCAATTAAACAAGGATCCAGTTGACACTGGGGCTTCATGGATTTACACCCCAACTCACCCGGGTCAGAGAAGTAGGTGGCTGCCCAACAAGACGGAAGTAAAAAGGCACAAAGTCCACCAGGTCAATTGGATGCAAGTCCTCCTCACCAACGCAATTTGGGACATAAAATGGCCCTTTTTCAAGGACGTTTACCCTGTTAGTGTTACTGTATGTTGGCATCAGAGTACACATTAGCAGTAATAACTTTAATAGAAAGATGACTGTGATAGGTGAAGATCTTGGTACTTGTTCTAAGGATATATCATGTCTATATGCTGTTATTCATGACAGTATCATAACAATGTCATTGTACGAGTATTACATGTTGCGTGTTGCCTGGAAGGGACTTAAGGATAGGATCCGGATGATAGATTGACAATGTACATACCTAAAGTTAATAAGATTCTGTAGATTGTAAAATTGAGAGCAGGATTCTCGTACCTCTATGTCAGTTTGTTACTACCAAGTTTGTTTTATCACTGCGCTATATAAGAAACTGTAAATAAATACGATTTTAAGCAGTGTTGTCTTACTTCGTTGTCTGCTTGTAATTACTCTGTCTTGTTTCATTGCTCTCTTGTCAGTGTTTTGGGTGCATGAAATATGCTGGTGCCATATACCTACATGAAAACATACAAATCTCTCCTAGGTAATGCTAACACAGAATTTTAGTTCTGTGCATAGTCCTTCCAGTAGTGCATAGTCCTTCCAGTAGTGCATAGTCCTTCCAGTATTGCATAGTCCTTCCAGTAGTGCATACTTCTTCTGGTAGTGCATAGTCTCTATATACATTTTGTATGTACTGTAGCTATGATTGGTCACTGACCCATTTAAACCATTATACAGCAAATTCCACACAAATAAATACTTTTAATAGAGGGATAGCATTGGAGGCAATGGGTGGCTTGTGGGTTCTGGGGGTCTGCTTCGGCTATTGCTATACCATGGCATGGACCTGCAGATACTTGCCTGCGGGCCTGTCGTGCCCAACCCCATTGAAATTGTATCTCTCAAAATGGCCTCCACCTCCTCTAGCATCCTTAATTATCTCCTCTGAGGTGGCAGACATTTTTTGGAGTGGCAGTTGGCAAATATTGGTATTGCATCCACCTCTTGATTAGGCCTATAGTACCAAGTAATACCTAAATGTGTTTGTCCTGATGTCTAACTTTTAAACTCAGGGCCGGCGCCACCACTAGGCAAATCTAGGCATTTGCCTAGGGCGCCAGCCACTGGAGGGCGGCACTTCGCCTCTCGCCTCTTGCATGGAGGCTGCAGGGGTGTCCATGCCGGGCACCTGCGGCACTGTGTGATCTGGCGGCGGGGTCCCTGCAGTGATGCGGGCTATCCGGCAGCCAGGCGGCGGCGCGGGAAGCGCTGCTGGGTTTGAAAACATTCTGCATGCTGATTGGCTGCGATTCAGCCAATCAGCATGCGGCGAGTTTTCAAACCCATCAGCGCTTCCCGCGCCGTCTGGCTGTCGGATAGCGCACATCACTGCAGGGACCCCGCCGCCAGATCACACAGCGCCGCAGGTACCCCCCCCCCCCCATAGGCACTGGGGCACCCCACCGGCCCTGTTTAAACTGCACTTTGCATGAGTACTTATATTCAACTGATTTAAAAAAGACCGCTACAAAAAGGTTGTGCAACCAAAGGGAACAAAGTGGTGGCATACATTTGCCACCCTGATTCTACCCTTTTGCAAATTTCATAGTGCCAGGATGGACTCTCTGCTAAATACAAGGGTGTAGTACAGTATGCATCCATTGGATGCAGGTGACAATCTTCCGGTTCTTCTAGAGCTGATCTGTGACATCATGTTCTCAAAGGCCTTAAGGGTGGAAAGTTCTGGAAAAGGTCGCCCTTACTATATTTCTGAAAATTGGCATTAGATCATTGCGCACACACAGGTTATGTAGAGTTAGAGAAAAGGAATGCTTGTTAGGGTGATTTCTGTTCTGCTATTAATGCTGTTGAGAATGAAATATAAACCAATTTCAGAGTTTCTGTAAAAAAGAGATCACGCCGTGAACTATATCGGCCCAATAAAACAGCAACTGGGGAAAATATATAAAGGCAACAACTCACTTTATTAAATGTGATGACTAAGCAATGTTCTCCTAATTATGTTGACAAGTGGTTATACTGTACCTTATGTTTATTTCTTTGGAGTCGCTTATTCCATAAAATATGTTATGAATATGAATACCTGTATGTTCATAATATATATTATTTCGGCAATATGAAAAGATCACTACGGCAATAGACGAAAAGATTGAAATCTCATTATGCAAATGTTTATGAAATATCAGGGGACTAGGGGGGGTTATTCAAATCCATTTGGTTCTCTGTGCATTCACACGGAGGACCAATGGTGTGCGTCTGCGCATGCGCAGGCACGTTTCTACGCATGTGCAGACGTACGGTGCGTGCACCCACGGCAAACTTTCGGTTCGCCGGGTGCACGCACCCATGAGGCGTGCGGGGGGTGGAGATGGGCGGGAGGCGCCGGGCTGCTCCACCACCATATGGGAACACCCAGCGTTCCATGGGCGTTTCCATGAGAACGCTGGGTGTTCTCATGGTAATGAGGCAGTGGCGCAGGTGCGCGGGGGGGGGCAGCTGTCATTACCAGATGTCAGCTGCCCGCCCATATCCGTGCCTGCGTGCACGCATATGTAAGAGATTTAAAAGTCACTATTATATGTGTGCGTGCACCACATCCTTCGATGGTCGGAGACCATCGAAAGATGTAGGCGGTTACCCGCGGCATGTGAATGGATGTTTATACAAAACATCCATTCGCAGCCTGTGGGTGCTAACCCGCATTTCCAGGGGGGGGGGGGGGGCGTCCATTCGCCAGGCGGGTTATGGTGGACTTGCAAGGCTGCAAATTCACAGCCTTGCGAATCAACCAGCATAACCCCCTATGACTGCTCTCCAGTACAGTTTCAGAGCTCGTTGTTATGTCTCAGAGTCCAATATATCTTCCTCTAAAGTGGGTCACAACTCTCTAGGAGGCATTGATTGTCATGAGTTATATTGTAAGTGCTTAAAGTGTGACGTCGTTTAGATGGACAAGTCCTATTAATTAAGAATATGTATAGATAGTTGACTAAAATATCTTTGACTAACCCCAACTTTCAGGGTCCAAGATTTTATGACCACCTGCCTAATATGCTGATTTTTTCTGTGTACAACCAAAACCTAACTTACCGGCCTTTTGTAGAATTCAAGACCTTTAGAGGTCTTGGATTCTACAAGACATCTAAAGGTAGCGTGGGGTAACTGGTAACAGGACATTACCAATAGATCTTGTAACTTGGTATCTGCTACCTGGACATTACCAATAGATCCTTTAAGATGACAAACACCACATACACATGATGCAAAGAAAACATAAACCAAACAATCTTCATTTATTGATCCAAGGTCCAATCAGATGCGTGTTTTCCCATTGTAGGTGTTTTAAACAGTGGACGGGAGTTAACATAGGCATTCGGACTGTGTTACAGTAGCATGTACTGTATGTTGGTTCATACCAGATGGGATAGTCTTCATTGTCCTGTTGTATCAATGAGTCTTCGCTGCTCGACGACAAGTCAGTCTTCTTTTTTACTAATAAAATAACATTTGTTATTATAGCCGCTTTTGTCTTAAATAATTCATTTTATTGCAGCAAATTAGTGTTTTTTAATAATGAATTATAATCATGTGCAGCAGCAAAAGCAAACGGGACACAGGCATGCATTAAAAGGGGTATGGATTCAAGGGATGCCAATGGGATAGTGCCTCTTTACAAGGCATTGGTGAGACCACCCTTGGAATATTGTGTTCATTTCTGGGCACAGCACCTTAAAAAGGACATAAATGAATTGGAACAGGTACAGAGAAGGGCGAGTAAGCTAGTAAAAGGTCTTGAATCACTAGAATACAAAGATAGGTTAACCAGGCTGAATATGTTTTCACTGGAGAAATGGAGGTTGGGAGGTGATATGATTAGTATGTTCAAATACAGGATTGGTAATCATAAGGAACTGGGAGATGATTTGTTCACTAACAGGCCTATACTTAGGACACGCGCGTATGTACTGAGGCTCGAGTAAAAGAAATTCTGCACTGAATTAAGAAGAGGATTCTTCACCATTACAGCAGTAAAATTCTGGAACTCATTGCCGGTGGGGGTAGTTACAGCAACTACTGTTAATAAATTTGAAATCAAAACTGGATACATTTTTGGCCACTAAGGGAATCCTATAGATATGACTTAGTCAAGTCAGTAGTTAAAAGTCAGATAGGTTGAACTCGGTGGACTAACGTCTTTTTTCAGCCTTAATTACTATGTATGTAACATACAATGGAATTGTGAAAATATGTCCTCTACAGTATATTAAGCATGAGCTGATGCTCAGGCATTGGGGCTAATTCAGGTTGGAACGTTAACCTGACAAATTGTAGTTTACATTCATTGAGTCGACCCTATGATACCGTTAGTACCCTCCCGCAACACACACTAGTGATAAGTGGCTCTGGGGGAGATGTATCAAACATTTGTAAAGCGCAACGGAATATGCTGCGCTATATAACAAACTGTTAATAAATAAATAATTGCAGAGAGATAAATAACCAATCAGCCTCTCTCCAACATTTAATAAAGCTCCAACCAGTTCCTAACTGTTAACACAAGAAACGTGACAATTGGGACCTAATTGGCTGGTACTTTATCTATCTCTCTCCACTTTATCACTCTTCAAGCATTGAGGCCTACGCCCCACCATGCAGTTAGGTGCAGGGAAGTACATTTTACACCCGTACAGTTGCCGCCATTTCAAGGAGCTAAGCCAGGGGTGGCCAAACCTGTCCTCAAGATCTACCAACAGTTCATGTATATCAGGCCACCTGTGGCTCTATAGTAGGAATTAATGCAGCAGGTTTGAAAATGTAACAGTTAGTAATGACTACAGCTGTGCACCAGCTAGGTGACCTGGGGAATGTGACAGTTAGTAATGACTACAGCTGTGCACCAGCTTGGGGATATGGAAAACATAGACCGTTGGCAGATCTTGAGGACCAGTTTTGCCAGCCCGGAGCTAAGCCATGCACTTACCCAAAGTAAAGCCAAAACATGTCAAAAAAGGCAATGCAGCATTTGACCTGGGGCTCTGTATTTTTGTAGCTTTCTAAATGGCCACTATTGCTCTTCTATAGATAAGGTTTCTCCTACTGTCCATGTGGTTAACCTTGAACCGCCTCTCCTAACATTTTATTTCTGTAACTACCGGAATTTCTTTTTTTTTTTTTTTCTTCGCACTATGCTCTTCAGATACCTTAAAGACAACACAGCTGCTACGGTAGCAGGAAATGAAAGCCATAACAGTGACTAATCCTGCAAGTATGTGTGTGTGTGTCAATAAGTTAGTCTGAAGCACAGTATTTATGTCTCTTACCGGCACCCCTGTAAAGAAGGATGACGTTTGACGTGAAAATCAAAGAGGAATTTGGGACAGAAGATGTGAAAATATTACAACACTGTGTCTTGTTTCACAAAATCATCAGAGTGATTCTGCAATGACTCAGATTTCAAATGGAATCTAAATTACCCTGACACTGCAAATAGGAGGAACATGGATATACAGTACGCTGTGGGTGGGCAGGACTATTCCCAATGACCACTTATAATGCTGCTTGAGTTCGGTGAAGTGGACAGTTTTTTTTTTCCCCCCTCAAGTATTCATATCCTCATATGAAGGACTGGACGACTTGTCTGGTTATTGTAGGAAAACACACGTGCTAAATAAAGACTGTGTTTGGACACAGCTGACATTGGCATGTCCTAACACTTCAGGCCAGAAAGGGTGCAGCTGCATTCCTAGATTGTGCCAGAGTCCAGGGATTATTTCATCTCTCTTACTCTATAAACCTTGACCACAGTCTAAAATTATTCCTGCCATTTCCTCCTCTGAAAGAATTTCCCGAACATTTTGCAGATTTGATGGGGTGTGCAGGAATATGGCATAACTAGGCGAAGCGTGTGCTATGTTGTAATATGTGGTTGCTTGCAGCTATGGAAATATATAAAATAGCTAGGTAGATTGGTGCTTTATGTGGTACATGTGGCTTGTAAAATGTAAAATAATAAAGGAAGATGGCAGAGAGTGAGCTAGCAAGCAAGTGAGCGAGTGAGGGAGAGAGAAGAGGGACAGATCAAACATCAGAGGGATCATACTGTAAATGCAATTACTGTATTGAATTCAAAATGAAGACACGCACATGCACGCGCACACATGGGTTTATTTACTAAGCCGGGAGTTTTATTGAAGATGGGATGTTGCTATAATAGATAGAATCTGATTGGTTTCCCATAGCAACATCCCATACTCTGGGTTTCTCCATCCTCATCTGCCTGGTGTGCCCTTTCCTCCTTACCCTGTTGCTTTTGCTCTGCTTCCCATGTCTAGGTCTCCTCTAGCCTGGGAAAGTAATACAATGGAGAGTGATAAACCGCCAACCAATCAGCTCCTACCTATCATATTTCAAAAACAGCCTGTTACATGGTAGTTAGGAGCTGATTGGCTGGTGGTTTATCACTCTCCGTTTTATCACTTTTAAAGCTTAGTACATCTGGCCCTCTGGCTCTTCATGGGGCTGCAACAGCTTGGGCAACTGGGTCCCCTGTGTGATCTTTCCGCTTCCGGAGCTGCCACAGGGGAATTGTCTTTGGGGATGGTGGCGCTGCTGCCCCAATTGCTGGCATCGGTGTCTGACCAGTGTTGTCTGCAGGGGAGGGCCTGCACTGCTTCTTATAGTGTCCCCCCCCCCAATTGGTGCCCTGTTCCCTGCTGTCCCTACCCTTCTTGTGTCCCTTACTCTCCACCCTGTGGCCACACTCTCCCCCAGTGGCCCAACTTTACCCCAGTGGCCCTATTCTCTACCCTGTGGCCCTCATCTCCCTCATGTTGCCCTACTCTCCCCCTGTGGCCTGGCTCTATCCCATGTTGGCCTACTCTAAAGGTGCATACGCACTGTACAAGTTTTTGACCAATTTCATGTTGATGTTGATGAAAGATATTGACGACAGACGAAAGACAAAAGATCTAGCTACAATTTATAGGCTCGTTTTGAAAGATATCCAATTTGAGCTGCATGCACAGTTGACAAACAACCTTGATGATCAACTGGCGGGTATGCACATCATCATTTGTCGTTCATCGCAAACGCACTGAAAGATATTTTGTACAGTGTGTATGCAACTTAACCCCCTTCGATTTTCCTAATAATATGTATAACTTCTAAAAAGTGCACTTCTGCCTGGCACAATGTTTATAAGGAGCTCTGCTGTGTGGTGTAATGTGAATAACAGGCACTATTGTAGATGTGCTATATTCTTTTAAACTACTGTGTGTTTGTGCTGCTGCTCTGTCACTTTGTTTAGCCATTCAGCCTTTTGCAAACAATAGTGGGAGCTGTGAGGTGTCCAAAATTGACTAAACATTTCTGGAAATTAATTTTATTGGGGTTAATAATACTGTAGGAACAAAAAGGGCCAAATTATGTCATTTTAGCTTGTTAATTTCTTTGTCAATTTTTGAATAAAATATAATACCAAAACCAGTTACAGCATTTTGGCAAAACCAAAACTAGACAACGAATTAGAACAAAAACCAGCAAAAATGGTCCTGTACCATTATCTCGACTCTGTACTGTAGGGACGTGCGGTGAGGTAAATGGCTGAGGATTCCCTGGCAAGTACCAGAGCCAGATTTGCACAAAACATATGAGCCATGGGGTACATGCCGGCATTATAAACATGTGCAGCTGTATACACTGCTGGAGATTCGCTGAGTTTTGATAAGAGATGTGCAGAAAAGGCAGCCAGGTGAGGCACTGCCTCACCTGCCATAGACTTTTTACTCCAGAGTTTTATAAAAATGATTAGAATAATAAAAATAAGATTTTTTTATATATATTCTTTGTATTATTGACATACTTTATAAATTAAAAACTCCGGCATATACGTTAGTGTGACAGGAAAGGCTGTGCCTCACCTGCCTCACCCCACTGCACGCCACTGCTGTAATATATACAGTATATGTGAGCCTGTGGGTCTCTGTATGCGTGATATCTGTGTGTATCACTGTGTCTCCAGGCTTCTCCGAGAGATGACACTTTTAAAGTAAGTATGCTGTGTGTGTCTGTGTCACTTTCTGTTTGAGCCTGTATGTGTCACTGTTTGAAGTAAGTAGAGAAGTAAGTGTAAGCCTGTGTGTAACTCTATATACTTGAGCGTGTATTTCTCTGTGTAACTCTGTATGTGTGAGACTGTGTGACTTTAAGCCTGCCTGTGTCACTTTGTGACTATGTACTGTATGTGTGAGCCTGTGTGTGTGTGTGTCACTGTGTCTCCAGGCTTCTCCCGGATTCAAGACTTTAAAGGTAGGTATGCTGTGTATATCTCTGTGTCACTCTACGTGTGAGCCTGGATGTGTCACTGTGTGAATATGTATCTTTGGTCTCCTGTACGCGTAAGCCTGTGTGTAACTCTATATGTGTGAGTGTGTATGTCTCTAGGTAACTCTGTATGTGTGAGACTGAGACACTAGGTGTGTAAACCTGCATGTGTCACTCTGTGACTATGTATGTGTGAGGGATGTGCATCTTTATCTGACAACCTCATCAGATATTTACAGTGGGCCTGCACCAATGGTAACAGACTCGCCTCATTTAGTGGGTTGAAAGCAGATGTCTGTCTGTTCTTTTTCCCTACCCACACTAGTTTTACTTAGTAATATGCCCAGTAGGAGATGGTATTGGCAGGGGCGTAAATGGAACTTTGTGATCCCACATAGCAACATTTTTAAAGGTGGAGGGGTCAGGGAGAGAGAGATTGAGAGAGAGAGATAGAGAGAGTGTGTGTGTGTGTGTGTGTGGGGGGGGGGGGAGGCTTCATGAAAAAAAGAGGGAATAAGAGACAGACAGTCAGAGGGTCAGATGCACTAAGCTTCAAAAGTGATAAAATGAAGAGTGATAAACAACCAGCCAATCAGCTGCCATGCCACAGGCTGTGTTTGAAAAATGTCAGGCAGGAGCTGATTGGTTGGTTGCTTATCACTCTCCACGTTATCACTTTTGAAGCTTAGTGCATCTGGCCCGGGAAGAGAGAGAATGTGGTGTAGATGTATGAAGCAATGATAAGGGAGAAGAAGCGGCATCCAATCGGCATTGAAGTACAGTAACACCTATAATTTGCATAATATAAAATTATGCAGAGCAGCTGATTGGTTGCCATGGACCACTTCTCCTCTGGCTCACTTCTCCCTTATCACTGCTCATACATCTATCCCTGAGAGGATTTCAGGGAGAGAGAGTGTCATGGAGAGAAAGACAGTGTCAGGAGTCAAAACTCAGGTAAAGAAAGAGGGAGAAGGAGAGAAAGAGAGAGGCAGTCTTAGAGGGCGGGATGTACTAAGTGGAAAATGCAGTAAATCCCCCATTTTACATTACAGGTATCGCGGCGGGCCTCCGTCACCGCACCGCGATGCCAGCCGCATATGTTAGTACATATGTGCTGGCATTGCGGCGGCCGGGCGGCGATGTATATTAATACATCCCGCCCAGAGAGAGTGTCAGGGAGAGAGAGAGTGTGTCAACAAGAGAGATGGAGAGACTTTAAGGGGGAAGTAAGGAGTGTCAGGGAGAGAGAGAGAGATGGAGAGACATTGTTAGAGAGAGATAATGTTAGGAAGGGGAGAGAAAGAGAGGGAGGGGAAGCGAGCAGGAAAGACACTACCTAACTAATGCACAGAACGATGGGGGGAGCAAGGTTTAAGTTAGGTTGCAGAGGGGGAGGCAGGTTCTAGCTGCATTTTTATGAATCCCAGGATGCCACTGTCAGCAATCTGAACTGGGATTTGAACTGCCCGTATATCAATACTATCCCCATACACATGTGTAACTATACACATGTAGGTATATATTGTCATTTTATTTATCATTATGTTTTATTAAACCTGTATTTTTAGAACCAGCACCGGGGCTGGAAATGCTTAGTTAACATTTAAAATTGAACATTTTACACACAGAAATGTCATAAACTACAGAAAGCATTTTTGTGACCAACATACCATACTGATAACATTTTTGTGACCACTATACACTATTTAAAGCATTGAAAACAGGCATATCCGGCCTGTTGCTGTCACACACCCTCCCCTAAAACAATTGGGCACGCCTAGCATTTTTCTTGGCACTTCCATGAAACAACAGGTTCCCGCCCCCAGAAGTCTACTTCCTGTCAATCACTGTGTCCACAGCCAGGGATCAGGAAAGTAGCAGGCTTTCATCGCAGAATGGACTTGCGCATGCATACTGGAAGCCATACGCATGCACAGTCTATTGATAATCGGCCATAGTGTGAATTTGCAGTCATACAATCAGGTCTGATTACCACCATTGTTAGCACCTGAGAGATTGTCCTGCTTTTATGGTTTGATGGAAAGGCAAGTGACATTTTTTTCAGGATGGCGGCGTCCATGGACTGATGGAAGGGAACTACTGGGGAGGATGCCGGGTATGCAGCAAGAGATGGGAGCCATGCAGGTGAGCAAGACAAGCATCTGTAGAGCAGAAGAAAGCAGCGCAGGACATGACAATGGGGTCCTGGGAACCTGCCTTAGAAACCAAATCATTTGCCTAAATGTACCATAAAATAGTTATTTTTATGTGCAGTACATAAAAGTAAGTACAATTGCAAACGTGTTATCCTCGTAAGTGGTTGTTAAATATATTCAGAATATACTGTTAAACTTTTTGGGCCAAATGTTTATAGGGTGTGAGAATCAGAAAGTGAGAGATTTTGGGAGAGTTTTCGCAATATTTTTTTTTAAAAGCGGTAATAGTTTACATGGCAAAATCAACCTGGTTTTTCAGTGTAATTGATTGCCGCTTTAAAAAAAAAATTGCGAAAACTCTCCCAAAAGCTCTCACTTTCTGATTCTCACACCCTATAAACATTTGGTCCTTGGTATACTTACTAATACTAGTTTAGCAATGTTTTAATACTTGTTTTCCAATAGTACAATAACAGCCATTGATTCAAAAGATCTTATACGGCCATAGACAGCAAAGCAATTTCTTATCCTAAGCTAAAACGGGAAACATTTCAGGATTGATGACACTATAAAAAAGATAAACAATATAATCACATAGCAAATAGAACTGTTTACAACTTTCAAAAGACGAAACGCATAAATCAATAAACGGTAAAGATTGTTTTATGAAGAACCCTATTTTGACCTTGACGGGTTGCCTCAGTCCTATAAAAAATTTAATGGGCTTATAAATATGTGCTTAATCGATGGCTGAATTATTAAGAAATCTTTTGCTCAGGTACCAATGATTTAATATCAACATTACATTTCCATCAACTGCAGACCAAACATCTTTTAGCAAACACAGAACAGTGAGTTCTTATTGTTTATCTGACTTTATATTTCACTAGAGAAATCTACACTGATTTATTTCTGGCTTGTGAACTTATTTTGTCAATTTTTAAATTCAAGTCTTTCCCGGAAACTTTCAATAAACTCTTATCAACTCACAGTGCTCCCAATACAGTCAATTGTACAATTTTGGTGGTGTAATAATAATAAAAAAATTAAAAAAAACCATATTAACTATACATGCGGCTGCAATGAAGCAATAAACTGAAAATTATTTTATATTCCCTTATGTGAGATAATTGTAATTCCATGTGGACTTTGTGTTTACAATCTTCATATAATTATAATTATTAATGTATGCTTAGTGTCCAACACAACTACTATGTAATTAAAACGATGTTATATTTAATTCATTTGTGTTAATGCATTCTATATGCCGCACTATATTAACAAATATTATTTATAAGTAACCCCCCCCCCTTTCCACTCCACTATTAAATTAAAATGTGTCCTTGAAGTTGAAGCTATAGTACCTCCAGTTAATGGGTTAAGTAGGAATTCCATGGAGGGGATTCAATTAAGGGCTCTGATGAAACATTGCGCAATGTGTGGCTTCACAGGTTGCCTGTATACTACTTGTGGGAAAGGTAACTTAATTTGGGCTTCACCCCTATGACTACAGCGATTCACAGCTAAATAATTCTTCCCAATGCATGAGTAAAATGGTTTAGTTTAAATGACTAATCCAGGGAGAATCACATTATTAATAATAATAATAATAATTTTATATAGCGCTCTTTCTCCAATAGGACTCAAGGCGTTTAACAGATAGAATGAATGTAATACAGTACAGGAACACTGAAGTACAGAAAAGCTTTTCATAAACAATACTTAAGGGAATTAAGGAAATGCTTCAGCAAACAGGGAAGTCTTGAGTCTGTTTTTGAAGGATTCTAGAGTGGGCTTCTCTCGAACTGTGTAGGGATGCGAATTCCATAGTCACAGCCGCATGGCTAAAAGCTTGACCCCCAGATGAATTAGGGGAATTCTAGGTACTGCTAAAAGTCCATTATCTACAGATCGCAGTACAGTAAGACATTAGAGACAGTGGACAATAGAGTTAGATGTACTAATGGGGTCATTCAGACCTGATCGCATGGCCTGCTGGTGAGCAGATTACGAATGGTTTTGAAGATATTCGCACAGCTGTGAATAGATTTGCAGCCATACACATCTGTTTGCACAGCAATAATGTTTATTAGCAAATTTGTGGTGGTGCTCTGAATTGCCCCCAGGTTTTAATTAGTCTTGGAGAGTGATGAAGTGCAAAGAGATAAAGGATTTTATTTTGGTCCACCCGCAATGCTGCAAATTGGATGTAAATGTGATTGGAGGTAACGCCGCCCTCCCCCCTTCGCACCCTGTGATTCCCCGCAGGCACAGACTGAAGACGGAAGAGAGTACTCCCAACACAGAGTGCCAGTACAGGGCAATGACAATGCACTAGAGCTGCATCTTGTCCTTGCACAGCATACACAGGTGAGCTACACTCATCCCGGAGTCCATTATATTGAGAGGTGCAGAAAATGACACCACACACATGTTTGCTATGTACATGCATTAAGAGAATAAAAGATTGTGAAAAATTACAGCTGATCCTTAAAACAGTCTAAGCCTAGATGATGTAGAGCGAGCCATAGGAACAATTGGATAAAGTGTTGAACAACACATGTATTCTATCATACATGTGTTGCGCAACACTTGAACAGGGCAATGGTTAGCAAAAGATATGGTCTTTACTGCAGGCAGAAAATGAAGATGGTGTCTGATGAGAAGAATTGAGTGTATTGTATTATACCAAGTTATGTGAATGCACTTGTCATGAGCCACTGCTGTGGCTCATTATTTTTATGTCAGTTCCTGTGTGCAGGCACTAGCCTTCTCCCTGCTCCATTGCTGTGTTCCCAGGCTGCTTCATTCCTGCCTTTTTTGTAATCTCCCTCTGCTTCTTGGTGGACCATTCTACAAGTATTGGACCCCTTCAACACGCCAAACCCAGTCCTGGTAAACAGTAAGTGCTCCACTTTTGGAGCCCAGGAGTTTACACTTTATTTTCTGGCTGGCATATTTTGGGGACAGTTTGCTACTTTTGTTTCCAGTCTTATATTGCATGTGGTTAGGAGGTTGCAGCAGGTTTTTACACCAACTATTGGCGGTTGCCCCAGTTGGGTTATTTTCCTTACAGTACATTATTAATAATGTACGTAAAGTACCTTTGTTTTTGGTTTGCTGTGTCTTGTTATATGGTGTTATATTGAGCTTTTGCGTGGCATATTATTTTTGTGCTTACGACAAGGTCGTCCTTGGTTTGTGATGAGGTCGCTTATATGCCTGTTAGTCAGTTTCACCTTTTGACTGTCTCCAAAGCATCTCCAGTACGTTGTCCTACCATAACACCTGGTTGCACTGGAGTTGGGGCAGACTTAATTCTCCCCTTCAAATGTGGCGATTAAAGGTGAAGCCTTAGTATCTGTAGGTACTAGCCATCCTTTGAGACAGATCAACAGAGGCAGTTTAGGGTTCGCTGTGGTCATCCTAAACAGCGGTCACAGCTGTGGGGTAACACCCAGATCCAAAACTGCACTAGTATGAAAAAATATTATGTTAAAAAAATAATTTTCATATCCTGGCAGACAATGTCTGTAGGAGTCCAGGTAGATGACAAGAAGATTGCCATGGTGATATTGCAAAACCTAACACTTGAATTTGATTTTCTGGTGGTAGCCATGAAAGCAAACACTGCCATTATAGCTACAACAATTGCAGGTCAAAACTGCTACAGGAAGTGTGACAATAATGTGTGCCAGTTGATTTAAATGCTGAGAATACTGCAAGAATCAGGAGCCCAGAAACTTCTGTATTAGTATTATTTATGTCACAAATATGCTACAAAGCATTTGAACCTAAGCAGAAGAATGTAAATACAAAGTAGAATAAGAAGTGCAGCAGCAAAGATGAGTCACCATTGAGCCTACCAGATATCTGCAGAAAGGATTGCTGGTATAATGACTCGGGTGCTATTAGGCATTTTGTGTTGGATGAGAAGGCCTGGCTCACAATCTCCATTCCAGTTCATCACAAAGGTGCTCAAGGGGGTTGAGGTCAGGGCTCTTTGCAGGCCAGTCAAGGTCATCCACACCAAACTCACCAAACCATGGGCCAAATGCAGACCTTATTGCTGGGCTGCTAATTTTGGTGCACTGAGATTGGGTATACAACTTCCCCGACAGAGTGAAATCCCGCCCCGTGCAAGCCTGAGAATTGCCAAGCATGGCTTGCAAAAATTAGCTGGATAGGCGATGAGCTACAAATCCATCCACAAACCGCTCACCATAAAAATATTTTTTACAGTGCGTGTGCACTCTGTGCATAGCCCAGGACTTAGTGTACTTGGCAGCTGTGCCAGAAAAAGACCGTTTGGGTCCAGAGCTGACATCACACACCCACCGTTCAAATGCATGGACATGTCTGCATTTTCCCTGACAACAGCAGTCAGTTACCTCGCACAATTGCCATCTTTCTGTTAATCAACTTGCATATGGCCATTAATAATAAAGTAGCAGGATTTTATTGCAATATGGCATTGCGCATGCATACTATGGGCTGTACACATGTGCAGTCTATCGATAACCACCTGGCCAGTGGCCTGAAAATGCTTGAATAGAAAAGGCCACCCCCAAAGTGTTGCCACAAAGTTGGAAGCATAACCTTGTTCAAAATGTCCTGGTATCCTGAAGAACTAAGATTGTCTTTCACTGGAGCGCAAACCCTGAAAAAAAGCTTCATACTGTACCATTATCCCTCCTCCAACAAACTACACAGGTGGCACAATACAGTTAGGCAAGTAATGTTCTCCCAGCTTCTGCCAAACCCAGACTCCCCCATCTATCTTTACAGAGAAGTTTCATTCATCTCTCCACAGAACACGTTTCTGCTATTCCACAGTCCAGTGTCATTGTGCTTTACACCACTCCATCTGACACTTGGGATTGGACTTGGTGATGTGAGGCTGGCATGCAGCTGAACGGCCATGGCAACCCATTCCACTAAGCTTCCAATACACAGTTTTTGTGCTTACACTAATGCCAGTGGACTTTTGAAACTCTACAGTTATTGAATCAGAAGAGTGTTGCCAACTTTTACGCACCATAATTCTTACCAGTTATTGATTTTATGTGGTCTTCCACTTCGTGGCTGAGTAGCTATTGTTCATGAATGCTTCCAATTCTAATAGTATCACTTACAATTGACTGTGAAATCTCCAGCAGGGATGATATTTCAAGAACCATCCTATTGCAAGGGTGGCATCCAATCACCTAATTAAGAGACAAATATTTTTATAACATGTTCTTGTAGTGGAAGAAAGAAAATTGAAACAACATTAAAATACACATAGAAAAATAAAATCTATAATTTATCTTGTCATGCAGGAAGAGCAGCAGCCTCTGTAGTACCTACACGCTGGGACAGGACTTGGGAGCGCTTTTTGTGCGTGTTTCTAGACCCTCAATAGACACCAGGACAACCTATCTTTCCTCTGGTCAGTAAGCTCAATCAATAGCTCATGAAATCTGATACTCCGGCAGTGTCTCTGCCTGCACTGCATTGTCCTGCTCACATTTTGGTTGCCTGGTTCTGCTGCTGCATAAGAGGGAAAGCTAGTGATGTCAGTGTGCTCTGGCCAGCCCCCCCCCCTGACAAAGGGGGGCCCAGGGTATGGTATGCCTGCCCCCACCCCCCTAATCTGGCTATGTACTAAGCTTTGGAGAGTGAGCCAGCTCCTAACTGCCCTGTTACAGGCTGTGTTTGAAAAATAACCACAGCTGATTGGTTGGTAGTTTATGCCTCACCACTTTCTCACTCTCCAAGGCTTAGTACTAGGTATCCTCAATATGCACTCATACCTAGAGTAGTTTAAAATGACTAGATTCTTCCCCGTGTTCTGTAGATGAACTTCCAAATATATATACTGGGACTATTTTTGTACATTCCAATTATATTTTATGAAACTGAACTGAATTTAAATATATGCATATTTTTACATGAATAAGCATATTTATCAATGTGCATTTGGCAGCATACATTAATAAGCTGTTCCAATTTTAGTTTCTCATTTTTTGCTTATACATTATTTATAAATATTTGATCAGATTGCCTTTATATTTTTTTTAGCCTTTTTATTTATTGACGATCTCATGCTTAGAACATTTATTTTTCGCCCAAACACAATCTAATTCATCATCTACTGTTACTTCAAATTGCACTTAGGAGATTCCAAATGCACTTGATTCTGCTTTGCTGAATTTGTTATTCAGTTCATAAATAGGTTATATGTTTCAGTGGCATCAGAGATGCTTATGTAATGATTCCATTGCATAATATATAAACTCATGAAAGTCAAATAACCTCTTACATTCACTAATTTTATTAAATTACATCAGTGTATGTCGAACCTGCTTTATATCACCTTATCATGCTTGCAGTGTTTCACATTACATTTGAAGATATACTGTACACGGTTGACCGTATATGAGAGATCTGTCAAAAACATTTCCTAGCATTAATGTTCAAAAAGGAATCTGTTATTATTTTATGGGAAATAAGGTGATGAAATGTTAAATATATTTAATCTTTTGTCTTTTAACATTTAAATTAGATTGTTCTATATAAAGATGCATGAAAAATGGTTTAAAGAGACACGCTTGTATATGAAAATACATCATTCTGCAAATTCAATCTTACAGGACTTTCTTTTGTAAGTGGGGACAACCGCTTTATTATTTTTGGATATGAAAGAATTTATCTACAGTTACTGAATAGCAGCCAGTTCACACCTCTTTTATCGCTTTTACATTTTCAAAGTTCTTATAGAACTGGGAAGAATTCAAAAATACCGCAAGCATTATATATATATTCACCCGCTTATATTTTCCTATAGATTGTAAGCTTGAGAGCAGTGGCGTAGCTTGGTTTGGGGTGCCTCCCCGCCGTTAATGGGGGGGCGCCTCCCCCCCTCATTGCCGGCCTTCCCCCCCGGCCGCCGGTGCCTCCCCCCCCCATCACCGCAGGCTTACCTGTCTGAGCGTCCCGGCTCCCCTCCTGGCTTCAATTAATAATTCTATGCGGACGGACCACGATAAAATGGCCGCCCCCATACCGCAGACAGTTTCAGAGAACTGTCTGCTTTATGGGGCGGCCATTTTATCATGGTCCGTCTCCATAGAATTGTAGAATTGATTGAAGCCAGGAGGGGAGCCGGGACGCACAGACAGGTAAGCCTGTGGGGGATGGGGGGCGGGGGCATTACTATAGCACCACAGCCCCCCGGCGCCCCCACATGCACAGCGCCCACCCGCGACCGCAGGGGCTGCGGTGCTATAGTTACGCCCCTGCTTGAGAGCAGGGCCATTCTACCTTTTGACTGCCTGTAAATACCCTGTTTGTTGTATCATTGTATCCTTTTGGAAAGTTTTCCACCCTCCCATTACAGCAGCTATAGTTTCATACGTGGTTCTTCCATTCTTATACAATTTATTTCAAATGAATTAGATGGAATGTTCTTTAGATGCGTAATCTAAGGCAAAAACCTTCTTTGATGTTCGTCTTAAATAGGAAGAGGGCAGGGGATAATATATCCTGTGGGTTTGTGCAGTTAATTCACAAAGAATAATATATAATATATAGAAAGTATTCTTTCTCTCTTTCAAAATTACTGCCATTGGCACATGATGCAAAAGTGGTAACCAGATCCACGTAGATCTATTTAGAGAAGTACTTTAGTTTAGTATCAGGATCTGTTTGTTTTATCAGTGAAACTAATTGTATTGTTATGTTCTGAATATTAAAAAATACTCTACTTTGCCCATGCTTTCTTACTAGTTTTCAATTTTAATGAACCTACAATTACTTCTTTGGTTTGTATTAGGAAACCATTGCAAACATGGGAATTGCATGCAATCTTCACAGTGCCCTGATTGGACAGAATATCATGACCCCAGTCCTGTAAGGAATACAGGTTGAATATCCCTTATCCAAAATGCTCAGGACCATTTTGGAAAATGGATTTTTCTGGATTTTGGAATATATTTTTCCATACTTACCTGGTCCCCTGGTGGTGCCCCGATGGTCCTCTGACATCCAAGGAGTCCCCCGGCGTCACTGGCGTAACTGCACCCTCGCAAAATGCACCCCAATGACCATTGATGCAGCTGAAGAGGATCCTGAAGGCCGCTGTGGACATCGGGGGACAAGGTTAGTATGAAAAATTGGGGCAGAGGGGAACCCCCCCCCCCCAAAAAAAAAATCTCACCTTCATTGATTATTAAACAGAAGCTTTTCCCATCCGTGAGATTTTTGGATTCGCAGAGGACAGGTAGTTTCAGTGTGTTGCCTCAAAAAGAGTAGAGTGAATTTTGTCATTTTAAATTTGAGCAGGGGAGAGGAGTATGGCCTCTTCACTCTTTAAGGCATTCCTGGAACATATTTAGATGCTGGGCTGAGGTCAAGCCTGACTTATATTCAACGACGGTGATTGTTAATCCACAACTTTTCCCACCAATGAGATACCGCGGAGAAGCCGGCAAAGGGCAGCCTGTTTCAGTGGGGTCCTCCATAAAGGCAGGGTACATTTTGTTATTTTGAAATTGACCAGTGAGCTGCATCCTTCTGAAATAGCCTAATAAGAATATTATGTTTCCATCTTTATATGCTAAAATGTTTTATTATTAAAGTTTACAGCTTTCTCTCTTCCTTTTCTTGACTTTACCCCTCTGTCCTAATTCCCTATAACGCCTTCTTTCAATGCCTGTTCATCTGGCAAAATCTGGTACCTTCCTTCAATCAGTTCCTCTCTTGTCAATCCTAAATAACTTGTCCCAGACTCTACCTAACTACTTCTCTATCTCACTTCGTCCTATTGTACCAAACAAATCTTTGGGTGGCATTTTTTACTATCACCTCACCATTTTCTTGTCCACTGTTTGCTAAACACCAATCTTTTCTAGGCCCACTTCTAATTAATTATTATTTCCTATACCTACAATCCACAGAGACTTCCCTTTGTAAGGCCACTCTGGCCCTCTTTACTCATAAAGTGTAATTTCTTTCTTCATCTTCACTGACCTTTCTTCTGCCTATAATGCTGTGGACAACGCACTCATAGGCTCCTTCAAACATGCCGCTATTTCAGTCTCCCTGACTCCCTCATCACCCTTGACACCTTCTCGCTTGTAGACCTTCTCAGATGCTTCATTTTTCATACCATCTCTGTTCTGATGCCCTCTCTCCCATCTGCCTTCTCTCATGTACTTATCTATATGCAATCTCCTCATGGATGAGGTCCCGATACAGGATTTTTCACCTCTGTTCCTTCCGCTATCTGTCTACAGTGACATCTTCACCTCTCTCCCCAAGTATGCAGCTTGTACTTCTAATTCCTGTATAGCTCTGTAGACACCATGAGGTACTGTATTAATAAGCTATAATTATAATAATAGTAATAATAATAAGAATAATAAGCTATTCGATTTGTGTTACTTGTATTAAGAATCATCAAACTCAATAATACTAATTTTAAATCATATGCCCAAATATGCTATCCCATTATTAATGGACTTATATGGGTGTATTGCATGTAGCAACTCATGGCATTTAGAATTGGTCATGGCAGTCAAGTGTCAGGGAAGCATTGATTAGTTGATGTGAAACACAACGAAAAATCGATACAATCTTTGTGTGTCTCTATTTTGCCAATGGTATAAGTGGACATTCAATGACAACATTTTTGTAGGTAAATGTCATTCTTCTGTCAATAATATCCACAGTGATGAATACAAATGTATAATCATCAATGAATGATAACTACTATAGGCATGTAGAATTAAAATAAATCCCCTTTAAATCCTTAATTCCACAGATTGAACATCTTTATTTTCAAACAACTGCATATTTTCAAGGACGGTATCATTTTGTGTCCAAGTAAATGAAATTACAACCTGACATACAAACACACATTATCTACTGATGATGCAGAATTCCAGGCAAGTCTGTTCTGCTGCCAGGTCTTTAGCACTGTGCAAATTTTTAGCCAATCATACGCATTTATGGGTATCTTCGAGTCAACTCCATCTTCTCTTGCTGCTGAATGCATATACAGATGGGGGTGGCTTCATCTTTGCAGGGCTGGCGTTTCCATCATGCCAGCCCCGCCAGGGGGCGCGTGCACGAGACGCTCCCCTGGGCAACGGAGCCTGCCTCCGGTCCCCCCCGCCTCCCCCACCGTCGCCATTCGTTGCCCTTGCCACCCCGAGCGCCCCCCCTAAACCTGCCCGTCTCCCTGAAGCGGAGATGGGCAGGGACACGCCCATCCCAGTCTCTATCGCCGGCGCTCGCCAGCGCAAGGGGTCTGGTGAGCGCCGGCCCAAGATAAAGCCGGCTCAATCTGTAAATAAAGGGCAGATTTACTAAGCCTGATGAAGTGATAAATTGGCCGGTGATAACAAACCAAACATGACAGCTCCGCAAGGATAACATTGCATATCAGCCATTTGGGTAACTCGATATTGACATACTCGGAGAAGAGGAACTGTACCCCCTATTAAGGGATGCACAATTCCTCTCTCTTTCATATTGCTGAAAGGGGATACCTCTCAATCTTTCTTTACCTACACGTACCTATAGGTGTGGGGACACCTTAAGAGAGGTATCCTCAATTGGCAGCCTACATGCGCACGGTGGGGAGTTCTCACACATTATTTTTTTCACTTGCAGTCTAGAGCAGGATGGCCAAACTGAGTCTATAGAATGTGTTGGTTATGAATGCAGCTTCAAAATGTGACAGTTAAGGGGACACACATGGTGAGATTTTGGCAGGAGATTTTGACTAGATAGTCAAAATCTCTTACAGGGTTAGCTAAAATCTCACAGTTTTTCTCCTAATTAGATACCGATGCTTAAGCCCCATACACATGGTGAGATATTGGCTAATGGCCAATTTTGACTAAGCAATTTTGATGAAGCAGTTTTGACTAGATGCACGGAAAATTTTGGCTAGATGCACTGGAGATTTTGACTAAGTGATTTTGTCTAAATAATGACAGTCTATGATCTAGTCAAAATTGCCTTGCATGCACAGTCTACCTATGCTAAGAGATAAGGGGTGTACACACTGAGCAATTTTCGCTAGTGAGTGACTTTTACTAAGCGATTTTGACTAAGCAATTTGACTAGATACAACAGCGATTTTGACTAAGCGATTTTACTAAATGCACCACCGATTTTGACTAAGCAATTTTGTCTATGGGCGATTTTGACTATGCTAGAATTAACATACTTGGTTGATATTCATTGCAGATCACCTAGTGAATATCTCCCTCAGCAGTGAATAGCAGCCAGTGATCTAGTCAAAATATTTTTGCCTGGCAACTCTTTTTTACTAAGCGATATTATAGGGCGATTTGTTTAACCTTGACAGAGATGTTTACTAACCTTCTAAGCAATTTTGACTTAAATCACTTAGAAGGATCGCTCCATATGTACACTCCTTAAGCATAGGTAGACTGTGCAGGCAAGGCAATATTGACTAGATCATAAACTGTCATTAGTTAGACAAAATCACTCAGTCAATATCTCCAGTGCATCTAGCCAAAAGCCCTTGTGCATCTAGTCAAGATGGCTTAGTCAAAATTGGCCATTAGCCAATACAGTATCTCACCGTGTGTACAGGGCTTTAGTTATGAGTTGTACACATGGGGAGATTTTAGCTAATGGACAATTTTGACTAAGCAATTTTGACTAAGCAATTTTGATAGATTTTGGCTAGATGCACTGGAGATTTTTACACAGAGATTTTGTCTAAGTAATGATAGTCTATGATCTACTCAAAACTGCTTTCCCTGCACAGTCAATCTAGCCAAAATCCCTTGTGCATCTAGTCAAAATGGCTTAGTCAAAATTGGCCATTAGCCAATACAGTATCTCACCGTGTGTACAGGGCTTTAGTTATGAGTTGTACACACGGGGAGGTTTTTGCTAATGGACAATTTTGACTAAGCAATTTTGACTAAGCAATTTTGAGAGATTTTGGCTAGATGCACTGGAGATTTTTACACAGAGATTTTGTCTAAGTAATGATAGTCTATGATCTACTCAAAACTGCTTTCCCTGCACAGTCAATCTACGGTATGCTAAGCAATCTATGCTAGACAATATTGACTAAGCAGGAGAAAAATAGGGAGATTTTGGCTAACCTTCTAGGAGATTTTTTGACTATCTTATCAAAATCTCCAGCCAAAATCTCACCGTGTGTACACCTCTTAAACCTGTGTGCCAGCTAGGTGGTCTGGAAAACCAGGACTGTAGGAAGGAACTCAAACTCAATATTTCCAAAACGGAATTACTTATATTCCCGCCAACTAAGAACATTTACCATCCTGATATATCCATCACTGTTGACAACTCGACAATCTACCCTACCCCCCAAGCTTGTTGCTTAGGGGTCATTCTTGACTGTCTGTCCTTTCTTCCCCACATTCAATCTGTCTCCAAATCATGTTACATGCATCTAAAAAACATATAAAAAATACGACCGTATCTCGCACAAGACACTTCTTATCTATGCACTCATTATATCCCGCATTGATTATTGCAATAGTCTCCTAACTGGTCTTCCCAAGAACAGACTCTCGCCACTGCAATCCATTCCAAATGCTGCTGCTAGGCTGATCTTCCTTTCAAGATGCTCATCGCCTGCTGATCCGCTCTGCCAGTCCCTCCATTGGTTGCCTGTATCTTACCGTATTCAATATAAAACACTTCTACTTGCATATAAAGCTATTAACCATACTGCACCAGCATATATCTCTTTACTTATCACAAAATATCTCCCATCTCGACCACCCTGCTCTGCACAAGATCTGTGTCTCTCTTCTGCATGGATCACTAGCTCCCATTCACTATTACAGGACTTTTTATTGGGCTGCTCCCATCCTATGGAATGCCCTTTCACGCACGATAAGACTCTACACTAGCCTCCAAACTTTCAAGCGTTCCCTAAAAACTCACCTCTTCAGGCAAGCCTATCATATTTAAGTTCTACACGCATAACCCTCTGAGGCACTTATGTATTATATAGCTTCCCTTCTGGACTTGCAACTTGGTGGGACTGCTATGCTATTACTGGTGCCTGTCCTTGTGTTTCCCTCCTATATCCCTATAGATTGTAAGCTTTTAGCAGGGCCCTCCTACCTCCAAGTCTGTCTATTGTTACCCAGTTTGTTTTATCATTGTCTACTATTGTAAAGCGCTACGTAATCTGCTGCGCTATATAAGAAACTGTTAATAAATAAATAAATTTACAGTTGCTGTTGCTGATTTGCAATAGAAATAGAAATTTTGAAATTAATATTTTGTTAAAAAATGTGCCTTTTAAAATACAATTTTATTACAATTCTTTCTTTGGTACTGCCTTTATAAATTGAAATGAACTTGAAATTTGGCAACAGCCTTTTGCTCTCCTCTACTGATAGCCAAGCAAGGAAGATTAAGAATTACTTAAAGTACATCGGACTAAACTGTAACACTCCTTCCTGTCACAGCTCAGCTAGAATGTAATGTACCCTAACAGTTTCCACAGAATCTATTTTTATTATTATATTTGTTGCCAGTTGTCGGCAGTTTGTGATTATATCCATGAATCTCTGACATGATTAAAACCATGTTCCTATAGTCAGCATGAATGAGATGAACTATTAAGTATTATTTGTAAATTGTGAAGCTCAACGTTGTATTTTTAGGCACGTCGATTGACGAGCTTACAAATACTCTTGCCAACTTTCCCACATTTTAGAACAGTTTCCAAAGAATTACCGAGTTTTTCTTTTTAAATAAATATTTTTAATGTTACATATGATGTATTGAATGTGACACGGTCCGCCGTGTCATTAATCTACATGTGTGATACTTTAGCAACACATGGGATTGATGAATTCCAGGGGATTCATTCGAATTTCAACACCTAAGAGTTACACATCTGGAAGGATTTGCTAAGAACAGCATTAGCTTGTTCTGTATGTACTGAAACACATTTCGAGGGCCCTTCATGCGAGGGCCACACAAGTGTTTCACCACATACTGAACAGCAAGCAGCCTGTACACTGCGTGATATCAGAATGTCAACTACAAGTCAGGTATGAGATATTACATAACCAGATGTGACTTCCTGAGGCTTCAAGGGCCCGGTAGTTCTGTATAGTGCAATGTTATACTGTAAAGGTCTATGTGCAATTATTGCAGAATTTCTTCATTGGTTATTTTACTACAAGTTGAAGAATATAATGGTCTTTTCTTGTTACCATCACTATATGGGTCAAGAATTAAGGGGGGTGTAGATGTATGAAGCAGTGATAAGGAAGGAGAAGTGAGTCAAAGGAGAAGTGGCTCATGGCCACCAATCAGCATGGAAGTAACTTCTATCATTTGCATAATATAACATTTTACAGAGCAGCTGATTGGTTGCCATGGGCCACTCCTCCTCTGGCTCGCTTCTCCTTCCTTATCACTGCTGCATACATATACCCCTAAGTCACAGTTCTACATATATCTGAAACACTGGTTACATTTGTTGCCTACATGATTTGGGTGCAATTGGGTGGAGTAGGTTTAGTGTGCGTCATGCTGATTACTTATCATGATAACTGTGGGTACATAGCCAGTAGTAATTCATGGCACCACTAAACATGATGGAGGGTGTTAGCAGAGTTATGGTAGGGCCAGGGCAGGTGGGGGGCGCTCCGGTACTCACCTGCTCCACACGGGGGGGGGGGGAGATGACGGGTATTGCGGCGGCAGGCCACCTTGTCGTTCCAGGGTTGGGGGGGGGATTGCCAGGGACGGGGGTGTCGGGTGATGTGGCAGCAGGCCAGCGCGTCATTCCATGGGGGGTGGGGGTGTCGGTTGCTGTGGCGAGTGCCACTAAGTAACTCATGGGGTGGGGAGGGGGAATGGGTGATGCGGCTGTGGCTGCCTAGTCACTCGGGAGGAGTCCAGCACCACTCACCTCCATCCAGGGGGGGGAACTGCTCCAAACTGCCGCCTAGGCAAATGCCTAGAGCTGCCTAGTGGTGACGCCATCCCTGGTAGGGCACCCACTTTGGGGTATTTCAAGTCTTCCTAAGGTGCAATCTGCACGCATCACTAAAAATGATGGAACCGCACCATTTCTCTATGAGGTGAGAACGAAGACGTGCTGGTGGCTGAATGATTTCGGTGTTCCGTCTACTTCAATGGCCCTATGTGTCCATTGATTATAACTGAATTGCCCCTTTAAACTGTTGCCTAAAAAATAGTTATGTTATTTACCACCTGAGAGAGACACAGTACCAGCAGCAAAAAGTCTATTTATCTATTCGATTCTGATGCCATGGGGCCCTGCATCAGGATCGAATCATCGTCGAATGCGGATGAGAACCGTTCGCTGTCCATTATATTTTGCTTATATAAGCAAAAATCAAATAGAAAAATAGACTAAATCGAACCGTGTGTTTTTTTTATTATTATTGCTTTTTTAGTAAATCGCTGATACATTGTACGATTCATATTTTGCTATAACAGATCCAGTGATCCTAACAAAATAATGACAGGGTGACTGCATTGAGTTCCGTATTATGAAAACTTAAATCTTGGCAGGGTGGTGCTTCGGTACTTACATTGGTAGATTACCAATGTCAATGCACAGTATGCGCTGATTTACAGAACTTTTAGGGGGCTATGGGAGATTTTCGGATTGCTTTCTTTTTCTATCCCTTCATCTCTGCAGATGCGTAACCAGATTTATTTTTGCGGTGCCAAGTTAGTTAAATATATTTCCAAGAACTGTTGCAAAGAACAAGTGCCAATGTTACAGAGAACAGATGGTCAGATGCGGCGTCTGCTGTATTGTTCAATGACATATAAAAAGCAACACACATTTTTAAATGCACGATTCTAGCAATTCAAAGTGCAATTGTCCTTTGTACAGTATGTACTCAATTTTAAATATATGATATCTTATGCTGTATTGTTATGTTAAATGTTATTCATGTTTACGGCTCAAAAAGAAAATAGTGTTAACAATATGGAAACAGTTTCCTTCAATCCCTTAAATGAATAATAAATATTGGGGCAGATGTATTAAGGTTTAACAAGAGATAAATCCAAGGGTGATAAGGAGAGATAAATGTGCAGCCAATCACCTGCTAACTGCCATGTTACAGCCTGTGTTTGAATAAAGTCAATAAGGAGCTGATTGGCTGGATGTTTATCTCTCTTTATCACCCTTGCATTTATCTCTTGTTAAGGCTTAATACATCTGCCCCAATGTTCTTTTTTCCTACAAACATAGTTCTCCATTTCAGCATATAAGGACTGTATTTTGCAGCAAATGTATTGCTATTTGTGTAATTATACTATATGTATAGCATTTTGTGTAGAGCATTGTAAACAAAGGTATAACTTGTATCACTGGGCACCTTAGTCAAGTTTTTGGGAGGACCCAGTAGTAAAATGGAAGGCATTGGTCATTAGAGGCAGCTATGGAGATAACCCTATACAATCAATTTCATTTTCTAGACATAAAGACCGCTGTGCAAACATTTAATCCCTTCACTGCAAAGTTCTATCTGCACACAAAAGCAGATGGCTCAACTATGAAAAGCCCAATAACTTAACCTTTGGTCTTGTATTGAAATATAACAGGTACAGCTGTACTCACTGTTACATGTACACTGATGGTGATGGAGCAGAACTTGAGCTGAATGGGGTTTCATAGAGCCCACCAGCGAGTGAGTGTACGCTGCAAGATTATGGAACAGTGTGACAGCAGGAAATAGCACTCCTCCCTGGAGCTAAGCAGGATACTTGTCTCCTCCATTGTCACTGTACAAAGTCTAAAGACAAGATGGCCCCTGTACATGTTCAATAGTAATATTGCTGGCATAAATGCATGTAGAACAGGAAAAGTGGATTCTGCAGAGTACACTACTCTTTTGACATAATTTCCCCCATGCTACAACCCGCTCTATGCTATACAAGTATTTTATTTTAGCTTCTCTGTAGTGACTTGCAATATACAGATGTAGCACCGCTCATTCAGCCTACCATGGCGGCCCTCGGCGCAAGGCATCGCAAAACATTTTAACAGCTTGGCGATTGCCAAGATTGGTGGAGCATTAGCCACCCAGAGGTGGCAACTTGTATTGCATGGTGAGCATCCACACCCCTTGGAGGATGGGAGCACAAGAAGAAGAGAGGATCGCCAAAACCTCTGCGATGACACGCTGGCGGCAAGAATGAGAGGCGCTCTATCTGTATATTGAGTTGAAACATAAAAAGGCAAAACAGATCATGTGACTTTTGATTGGCCTTTGTGAAAGATACATTGGTAAAAGTTCCTTTACCGATAGTATAGACCAGGGGTGGCCAAACCTGTCCTCAAGATCTACTAACAGTACATGTTTTCCAGGCAACCCGTGGATCTATAGTAGGAATGAATGAAGCAGGTTTGAAAATGTGACAGTTTGTAATGACTACAGATGTGCTGCAGCTAGCTGATATGGAAAACGTGGACCGTTGGTAGATCTTGAGGACCAGTTTGGCCAGCCCTAGTATAGACCATATCAGCAATCTCTCAACTCACAAACTTGGGACTGCTGTCACTATCGCAATTCTTAATGCTATTCTTACTTGAGGTTTGTAAATAATGCAAAGTCTCTGCCTATCTTGTATTTCCATTCACACTAGTTTTGGTCCTTGATATCATAAGGCTCACTGAATTCAATGTTTTGAAATTCTTCATCATACAGTACCTCCTAGGTGATGTGCCTACAGCATATTTAACTTTTTCCCTAGTTGAACGTCCACACTGGTAGTGAGATATGACTGCAGCTACTGGCATGTCCACTAACACATACATACTTGCTCTGTATGTCAACTTCCAATAATATAACATTGTTAAAGCAGACAACCTGGCCTTTCTAGAGCTAAGCAGGAGACTTCTGCCCCCACCATGTCAGTGTCAGGGCTGTATTAAGACAAGGAGGCCCCGGTGGAAGGTGGTGGAAGTGGTGGTGCATTGTTATATTCGATTATGTATATCTCCCAACATGACCAATTTCAGTTACTAATGATGAAACCTGATACTCTTATGTCTTTGCCTGCACTTCTGCTTGAATTCTGGCTACCTAGTCCTTCTGCTGCATAAGAGGGACAGCTAGATATGTCAGTGCACTTCAGCCAGGAAGCCTACTGGCAAAAAGGGTCCCGGGGTACAGTGTGCCCTGTGCACCCCCTTTATCTGGTTATAGTCAGGGTACACAAAACAAGGCAAGATGGCCCCTGCACATGCTCAGTGGTGATCTCAGTGGCCATCTTGGGTTAGGGCATGAAGTTTCTCTGCAGAATAGGAATATTTTTCTTAAATCAAGAAAAAATGCAGAGATTTGACAATATAAATATAAACTTAGTCAAACGTCATACAAATCAGTTAAGAAGGTGCAAAAGTCCAAAAACACTTATAACTTTGTACTGTATCTAGTGCATGGACTTGAACTCATTCAGTGTGCCTGGTGATGACGTTGATGGTATAGATTTTCTTTTAATCACATATGTGTTAGGTATCGGGTGTGACCCCGCAGCCGGGACTGCTGTTTAGGACAGCCAGGCAAACCCTATTCTGACTCTGTTGTACCCCCCAGGCTGGGTGACCGACTCCTGCAAGTGTTCTAGGCTTCGCCTGTAGCCGTCACGTTTGGAAGGGCGAGTTAAGCCCGCCCTAACTCCGGTACAGCCAGGTGTTAGGTATGGACAAGGAGCCGTGGACCCCCCCAGGGTACAGTCAACAGGAAAAACTAACTAAGGGGCCTAACTAAAGTTTTAACCAAACAGCGGCTTGCCGGACCCTGGCTAACGCCGCTATGCGCCAGCGACCTAGTCGCTACAACCTGTGACACCTGTCGCACAAAACCATAAAACAATGCAATAGAAGCAACACACAAAAGCAAGGGAAGACCAGGGAAGGAGATTCCCTGTAAAAACGGGAAGCGGAAAGGGAGTGCCTTCTGGACACTAAATAGACCCAAAAGTAACTGAGACTAGCCTGACCGGCTGTAAATGGAATAATAAAGCAAGAATGAGCAAACTAGGGGAAAGAAAGGAATCAAATGAACCCCCTCTGGGGCAACTCACGTAACCAGGAGAACCAAGGATCAGCGTTCCACTGGGAAGAATCACTGAGGGCACAGACCGGAAGGTGCTGAGGCAGGTAGATAGAGACAAACTGAAGCTATCACCGGCAAGGACTGCTGGGCTGGCTCCCTTAAATGATCCTCAGGAACCAATGAGGATAGAAGTCCAGCCCCGCCTACATTAATTGCCCCCTCCGGACACCTGTGATTTATTTGGCCTAATAGAGGCCACCCTATCCTTCTGCCCAGCGGTGTCATCCATTGCTAAGCAACAGCGCCGCTATGAGCAGGAAGTCCCCCCGGTGTCTGCTGGCGTCCCAGGTTGCTGGGAGACGCCTAATCGGAGAGCGGCGTCCTCCGGCGTCTCTGGTTGCCTAGCAACCGGACGTCGGACCCGGAAGGACGCGCCGCTCTGTCCTTCCTGATGTGCACCTACAGCGCGCAACAATATGTAATAGTCTGGCAGTGCAATGCATACGCATTAGGAGGTATATATAGTATACCATAATAACATTAGCATTTTGTTTGCAATCCATCAGCATTCACCTTACTACATTGTTCTGCCCTTATCTTATTTTATTTTGTTTTTTTTTATTAACGTAGTCTCATTTTAGAAATGTGTGCTACAAAATATGCTTGATAATAGCTCCTTCATTCAACCATGGTTATTACAAAATAAGTGTGAGCAATGAAGCAAATCATTATCTTTAATAAAAAAATTAACGAAAAGAACAAGGACATTCCTATTAAGAGGCGCTCATGAAGTTTTATGTTTGCATTCCCCATGAGAAGGGAAATTAATATAAACAGAAATCTCTCTTTATACATCTCACAATAAAAAATAAAGGGATATTGTAATATTGTTCTATAAACAGAGCCAAAGCCAATTATTAAAATGAATACATGTGAAAAGAAACTAAAGAATATATTGTTAAAAAAAAGGTGAAACCTCAAGGTTTGTTCTAGGAAATGATATGAACTGCAATATATACTGTATATACGGAAGGGCTCTCATTATCAAAATCCGTTCACACATGCCCACGCATTGTGGCATGGACTACAGTGAGTGGGTGCAAGTAGTAGCACTTGCACTAACTAGAGATGCCAATCACCCCCCCACCCCACCATACCTACACTGTTCAAGAAATCATTACCCATTAGTCCTCCACCGCATGTTATCCCTTATAAGTGGTCACCTCCATTTGTTGCCTTGACTCCCTCTCCCACCCCTCTCCTTTTCTCCCTTACCCCCTACGTGCTCATACCCTCTCCACATCACTAATCCCTCATGCCCCTGTAAGACTGCTGTTTTCTTGGTTCCATTTGGAATAGAACCTTAACCTTTCCATTTTCTGACAGGTGTCCTTACAAATGTTGGTTACACCCTCGAATAGATGCCTTACTGTCCCATTTTAAAATGAACGTGCCATACGGTAGTTATGTCTAGTTGTTTATCAACTCTATTTACGTGATAGGCTGACGGGAGTGTTGGAATACACTCCTTTGTTACCCCAAGCCTCATGTCCCATCAAGAAGTAATACAATTGCTAACAGGCGTTGATCGTCCTGTCTGCTCAGGACGATCAACGTCCTATACTGTTTTTATTACTCATTTGCTCAGTCTAATGTATGTTACAGGAGACTTTAACCATAATGTTTTTCTTCATTCTTATATCTCTGTCTGGTCTTCCTCTGCTTGTTGTCCTCCCCCCCATCCTCCTTCTCCTACCTTCAATCTACTGAAGGTTACAGACGGCCAAACTACATTATGAGGAATACTAACAATCTCTAGGCGACTAACACCTCAACAAGACGGGGAAGCTTCTATCTAACTTATGGAACGGCATGTGAATGAAAACATGCGGCACACTCACTACCGGCAATGGGGAAATAGCTGAACTCCTATGCCTTTTCTATGCTGATCTATACTCAGGTCCTCCTCCACCTCCCCCCCTCCCCCTACCTCCTCTGCCTTCAGATTTTTGGACCTCGCTGAAATATCCCAAGTTGTTCTCAGATTCAGCCTCCTCCACAATGGCCCCTATCACACTCGAAGAATACAACAATCCATCAAATAACTAAAAATGATAAAGCCCCTGGTCCTGATGGATACCTGGCCGACTTCTTAACAATTCTCCAACCCAAAATATCATCAGTTCTAGTGTCCTTTTTTAACTCCATCCTTTTCTCTGATACCCCCCACCCCATTTCAACACAGCAATACTGAAGGTCCTCCCTAAACCATGCAGATATCTCACTCTTTCTGCATCCTACCATCTCACCTCACTCCTTAATCTTGATTATTATCTTTTCACCAAAATTATGGTTGACAGACTTAAGATACTCCTCCCCTAAATCATTCATCCACACCAAACTGGATTTATCTGGGTAGACAATCCAAACTAAATGTTTGTAATGCCCTCAGCAATCTGTCTTCCTCCTCTGACCCCCACGCACCTGTTGACTCCATGCTCCTCTCGCTTGACGCTGAGAAGGCCTTTGGCCTCATTGATTGGAACCATCTCTACATTACACTAACCAGATTTACTACCCTCACACGATATTCCATACCACATCAGAAATAATATATTATTTTGGGATATCTATCATACATAATATTCTTTTATTGGTATGTCTTGAACGTCTAAAAGTACGACTACCTGCATTTTAGTATTACTGCTATATTATTTGTCCGTATGGACACAAGTTTCCACTATACTTTAACTCTAGAGACGAAGATGGATAATACTAATAATTATTAAAACACTGAATATTCTTCTTTATTTTGTATCTGCTTTACCCAAGAACTGTATGGTGTAATTAAATTTACTGCACATGTTGTAACCTTTATTAATAATAATAATAATAATAATAATGATAACAGATACAATGTAGCTTCTAGGAAATGGTTTGAAGAAACAAATTTGTACGTTGCGCTCTTAAGAGTCTTTCAATAAACCTTTTCAGACATATTTAACAGTCACTCACTCCTATTATGATCAAATCAAATTGTCTGGTTGTCTCTGTTATACATGAGATACTTTTACCTCTATTCTCATTCAAACCCTTGGCGATACTCTCAGTCAAAGCGTTCATTCCCCCTTTTGCTTCAACCTCATAGGTATATTGCCCCTGGAAAGTACAGTAGGTCCCATTAACCGTCAGTAAGCGAAGAAAATAATTATGTAAAACACATTTAGGACCTTATTCTGGTTGACTCCCAAGGCTGCATTTTCACATCCTTGTGAGTCCACCAGATGCCACCCTGCGAATGCCTGGTTGCCCGCCACCCCTCTTTGCACGCTGTGCTCATTTACATGGACTGCGAATGGATGTTTTACATTTACAGGCCAGGGGCAAATCCGCATCTTTCGATGGTCGCTGACCATCGGAAGATGTGGTGCGTGCACGCATATCAAAAGTGACTCTCAGGTCACTCAGATATGCGTGCACATCCGGGAGGAAATGGGCGGGCAACTGATATCCGGTGATGTCACATCACCGGGCAATTTACATGGGCAACGCCCAGCATTTTCATGGGAACGCCCATGAAACGCTAGGTGTTCCCATGGGTGAGTACCCTGGCCGGCCGCCACACGACCCCCCCCCCCCCCAACACCACCTGCAATGTTCTAGTGCTACTTTATCTCTCTCCTTCTAATTTATGTTATTGGGATCTACTCAGTCCCATTAGTAGCTGCTTGACAAAGCATCCCTTGCCAGCGCCCATTCAGCTACCCAAATAGCCTCTTTCCCCCTGCTTGCCCGTGATGATGGCAGTCAGAGGCAGCGATGTCACTGCCGCTGGAAGAACTACATTCTGCAAGAGAACTGATTTTGTTTTTAGAAGCCAAGGAACTAATGGCGTTGGGGATTCGGCGCATCATCGTGGGCAGTGGAGGAGGCAGCGCTTAACGGGAAACAGGTCGCTCGACCCGTTTAACCTGTTCACACTACACAGCAACACAGCAATGAACCGGTAAGAACTCTTTTTACCGGTTCTTATTTACTGGTTCTTATTGCCGTGTTGCTACCCGTTTGCCGGACCTGGTAACCCCTTTCACATCGTACTAATTACCGGGTCGAACCGGCAAGAAACCGGCTTGTACCCAGTAGTTGCGATGTGAAAGGGGTATAACTTGTTTACAGTTCAGGACAGATACAATAGAAATGAAGGATGCATGATCATGTCGTACTCTCTAGAGCCCTAGCTTTCCGCACCACTTTCATAGAAATCATGCCAACGCCTCACCTTGCACCCTGGACAGCAGCCAACTGCTATACCCACCTCATTCAAGTATTTTTTGAAGTGGACAAAGCAAACGTTTATATATTTTCTTTTTAGAACATATTTACCAAGAACCAGGAAAGAGCAACTAACACATTAAATATAAAGCAGATGAGGCATTGCCATTTGGGCCATAACTTTGTGGGTTATGTGGTTGCTTGCAGTCACCAGAAACGGATTTCATGCATTCAATTAAAGACACTGGGGGACATCAATCCCCAGAATTTTCACATGTATTCAATAATCCCCTTACGATGAGATATCCACAAAAAGCCAAATGTCCATATTTGGAGTGATTTGCTTCCAGCTAAGCAATCAGTCGTATTTGTATGCAATTTAGGCCAATTACACTTTTCTAAGCTATTCAGAAAGCAGCAATTATGCAAATCAGCTAAAAAAAATTAAACGTGAATGCTCAGATAAATGAAAGGGAGATTTTACTCGAGCCAGAGAAAGACAATGTCACTCTACTTCCTTACAGAACCCTCTGTTTTATAATAAATATATTAATCATTTCCTTCAGCGGCAGCGCTGCTTAGATTCTCTGTTCAGTGTGGGCAGAGAAAGTTGTTTTTAATGCCAACAAGAAATTCAGTATGTGTCCAATATTGTGATGGATTTTTACTGTGCTGTTGGGTCTATTAAAATGATATTTATAAAATCGGAGAGCAGAAAATAACGACGTTGTTATGTTATGCCAGTGCCTATTTAAACGTTATATAAACTCTGCATTCTGCGGCAAAAACTTTTTTTTAAGGATTTATTTATTTATTTTTGCCAACTTGCTGTAAACAACTTTCTCCCGTTTTTTTGATGACATACAGTATAATGAGCATTTATCGTAGATATATGCTTATTTCATCGCATTCGAAGCATGGCATCTCATGATTGATGGTTTTTCCAGGAAAAGTTATTTTATGTACGTCTAGACAATTTTTTTTAAATCAAATATTACACTTTTTAATATATATAACTGGAATTGAATAGAGAAAAAACAGACCCAATCACAAAAAATACACTTCTTAAAAACAAGTGTGGCCATTTAATTCTTACAACAAATGCTTTTAAATAATAAATCAAATGAATCTCATATGTACCTGTGATATTTTCATGTATGATATGCATAATGCATGATTTGTCATTCTTCCTAATGTTCTAAAGATTTGATGCTTTAAAAATAAATTATACTATCATTTTAATACAAGACACTTATGATTTACACAGATTCGGTGGCTGGTAACATTCCAGCCTTCACCTGGTTTTACTCAGCACCCGAACCTGTGTAAATCATAGGTGTCCAGGATTAAAGGGAATTTATATTCTGTTTGCCCACCCCACCCACCCCTCCGCTCTATCTGCTGCTATGCCCCAGATTTGTGTTACCCCTTCTCTGAATGTTGCTCTGTCCCACCCTAGTTCTATACAGTAGATACAGATGGGGTAAATACACTTATTTTATCAACTGCCCTACTACCCTTGTTGCATCTGCTCTATGAAAATCTTTGGGGACATGTACTAAATATAATATATATATAGTATATATAGTATAGTGTATATATAATATAGTTATTGCAGAGAAAACCCCTGCTTTGCCTGACTAATGTGAAGTAGGAGGAGGCTATCACAATTGTACCAATGAGAGTGAATTTTAAGTCACTGCCTCAGTGGGGATAGACAGCAGATACTGTGGACTCAGCCTCTGTGGACTCAGATACCGTGGACAACCAGCCATGGCTAACTTCAAGCTTCTACACTGAATAGAGTCACACCATTCGTACCTCTCAAATCTTGGGTCAAACCCAGGATTTTGAACCCAGTTCTGACCCAGCTCAAACCCGGGTCACACCTTTTCACACTGAACCTGGCCCTTTATACAGAGGACGAACCTGGTACAACCCTTCTTTATCCACAGTTGAATTTGTGGGTTGCTCATCCAAGTTATTCATTTTGGTGTTTTCATACTGTACCGGGTCGACCCGGCAATAACCCAGGTTGTAAGTGCAATGTGAAAGGGGTATATGATAATGACAGGTAGGGGTGATGAAGATGGCACTAGAGAAGACAGTTCATGGAAAGTGATCTCTCAGCCATAGTAATAGCTGGGTCACTTAGCACAGCCATATGATCAGCATGATATTCTAGCGTATATATAGCAATATCCCTTTATTACATATTGAGAAGCGAGATGTACAGATATTAATCTGCCTTTTACATGTGTTATCCAAATCTCCACTTAGTATATGGAACCCTTTGTTTGCAATATAATGGAAAGGGGGGGGGGGGGTTTCCTGGTATACCTGCGCACGGAATCTATCTAGGTGTATACCTAGGACTAGCAGCTGCACTTGTAATGGATGACTGGGTCCGTTTGAGGTTTACAGTATAGAGAGATTGGTTTAGTGCCGTGCTCTGTCACTAAGATTCTAACAATGGTTTGTTAAATTAATGGGTGTTTTTATTAATGTATAAACAATAGCTGTGCAACGGAACACTTTCAGTGCATTGTCCAGTCTGTAGATGCTGGAAGAATGCACTCCTTCAAGAGCAATGGTGCGTTGCAAAAAAGAAAAAAGAAAAAAATTGAAAGAAATGCATATACATATATATATAAAAAAATTGTAGTAGAAATAACAAAAAATTTTCTAGGATAATTAGTTCATAAATGGTGTGTCTAGAGCCGACAACATGATATGGTAGGATATATAAGTGGGGTAGTTGCACGCAAATAAATTGGAGTTGGATTGTATATCCAATAAATTGCGTGGTGTGTACACTTTAAAAAGGTGTGGGTACAATATTGTCTGGGTTTCAAGAAATAAATATTGAGTGATAGTCTGATGGATGAGTTCAGCGGCGTCCCGCTATTTGTAATCCTTGGGGTATTAGTTCTATATAATGCTGTTGGTACCTGTGCGCACGTAGTTGTTCGTGTTCGGGAGCGGTAAGGGGTTTTGGAGGTGGCTGGGGAGCCCAGGGTCCCAGACAATTGTAGCTGCGTCTGGGTCCCTTTCGGCACCGGCAGCTGCGTGCGGTGCACGGCTGACCGAGCCACAGAATACACAGAAGCTGCCGCTAGTCTCGGGGAGGTGTCACGGCTCACCGTTTCAGGACGCTGTGCCGTATCCTTTGCGGTGACCGTTATCCTCCTAGACAGGACCTCGCTGGTTCGACCCGCTCTCCCTCTCGTGGATACTCACCGCTGCCGTTACACCCACTTCTGTGTCAGTCTTGTCCCGGCGTCTGCTGCGTGTCGGCGTGTGCACCCGCCGATCGCTGGATCTTGGGGTGGTTATGGATGTCGGTTCTTGGATTAAGTTGATTGCTGGATTGCTGGATGGATTAGTGCTGGTTCTGTTAGCGATTCTCCAACACGTTTCGGCTCTTAAGCCTTCTTCTAGGGAGATGGTTTGTTTTGTCTGACTCTGGGTTTAAATGTCCCTCCATTTTGGTCTCCTCTCTGTTGATTGGTTGTGGTGCGTTATCTCTGATTGGGCAGTATTCATGCGCAAATCAGTCTCCAATTATGTGTAACATACACCGCTGTCTTGCTTGTTACAGTTAGCTATTACAATGTATTCTCGTATGGCATTCTGACCATTTTTTATTATTATTAACCATTACAATATATTCTATTATGGGATTCTGACGTTAGTAATGGTAGAATTGGGTACGGAGTGGGGTGCACTTAATTGGCATATGTGTCCATATTGGTTTATTTTAATTGCGTGAATTTATTTATTGTTCTAACTTAATAGATGTATTAACTTAATCTGTCTTACACTGAGGTCTTGTTTGCAAGATTTCAATTATGGACATGAGATAAGAAACTGAGCTATAGCCTGGGCAGATGACTAAAGGGTACTTTTTGGGGTCAGGTTCCGAGAAGAAATTGGGTTAGTCATGGACTTATTGTTGGTCACTAATTTGGGGGTAGTCATGGGCTTACTGTGGGTCACTAGCTTCAGGAATTTTACTCAGCCACACAGTGAAGTCTGCAGCTAATCTGCTTTAACAAAATGACTAGCTCTTGCCCAAAGGACCTTCTGCACTTATTGTCCTCACTCACATAGGATAAGAGGCCTGAGCTTTTCAAAGGATCATTTGGTGCAAGTCAGGGGTTGGGGATGAGTTACACTTAGTACAGTTCATGAGATCAGATTTGTAGCAGTTCATGTTGATGATCCACCCAGGGAACATCCAGGCCCATGTGTCTTGGTAGTAAATGCATAGAATTTTTGTTGTATGAAGAAGTGTAGATGCCATCCATACCCAGGTTGACGCCCCTTTATTAACTCCACTTACTGTTTAATAACGTTTTCCGTTTACTGCATGCATTAAATCATGTGACTTTTGGCCTGTTTTTGTTATGTGTGTGTGAAGCTCGCTGCGCTCGGCACACTTTACTGTGAGGTCCGGGTGGATGCTAAAGTATGAAAAAGTTCCAAATAAGAAAACAATTCTCCAAAAATTCATATCAACTTTTTTATGTGTGAACCATTGCCATTGTGGACCTAGACAATGCAGACCTATTGACCGAATCCCTCCACTACAAAGAACTCCACCTGCAGTAGTGGAAACTCAGCCAAGCCTGTTGGCTCTATAGGACAATTTAATTTGCCACCCTTTCACCCTCCTCTCCGGGGATAATGGACCTGCACTGAGAAGCATTGGTGTTGTTCCCAAGTACCATGGTCTGTTGGAGGTAAATAGAGAGAATGAGATTCCTGTGAAGTAACAATTGTCCCAGAACATATGTGTCCTTATACACTTCTTTGTGCTGTGTGGCACAGATTAGATGTGCCACAGCGGGTACAGGTTCCTAAACTTTTGTACTTTTTTATAAATTAAAATTCTTATTTGCATTGTAACCGCATACAAAGTAGCTTATAGTTTATTAGGCTTCACAGATTAGTAAATTATTAGGTACTTATGTATTATCTGGACTCCCATGTTAAATGCACCCCATTTTTTCATACCCCTACTATCCAACTACGCATGGAGTTGATTTTATATAGTGTGGCGAGCGCAGCGAGCCACCGTGCCCGAAGCGTGGCGAGCGCAGCGAGCCCCGCAAGGGGACACGGTCTCATAAGAAAACCGGGAGCCCAGATATTACATAAGTACCAATTATTACAAATGTATTACATTTGCCCAATGACTTACAAACTGCTGTCCACAGTCGGTTAAATGGAGGTGGTTGCACTCTACTCTTTTATACTTATTATTTGTTTATTATTTTTTAAAGTAATGTGCCAGATGAGATACATTCTCAACCACTTTTACATCTGTTGTCTTGTAAGTTTCCCATTGGAAAAATTAGGAAGAGGTCTTTTTGGAAGGGAATACATACGGAAGACAGGTGGATGGGATGTCAGCGTTCAGAATACCGACACCGGTATCTTGAAGGAAAAAATCTTATCTTCCTCCTGCACTTCCCTAACCCTCACTACAGCCTAACTCTTCCCCCACATCCTAACTCTAACCCTCTCAGCTTGTGGCCAACCCTAACCTTCCTACCCTACAGCCTAAACCTAAGCCCCCCACTCACCCAACTGCAGCCTAAACCTAAGTCTCCCATTAGTGCTTAAACTGTACCTAAACCATCCGCTGGCCTATCGCTAACCCGTCCCGCAGACTTACGATTGTGATGCCAGCAGTCGGAGTTCTGGGATCGCATTCATTTTGGGATTCTGGTGCCTTCTTGCCATGACCCGGAATGCAGTAAGGAGTTATGTACTACTTAAAAAGGAGTAGCAGGCAGTAGGGAGTTATGTACTACTTAAATAGGAGTAGCAGGCAGTAGGGAGGTATGTACTACTTAAGTAGGTAGCAGGTAGTAGGGAGGTACGTACTACTTAATTTGCATATACTGAATTTCATATTTGGCTGAATCTCTCAACATACAAATCAATATTCTATCATATAGGTGTAAATGTAAAAAATTGGGGAACAGTTCTACTGTGTGAAAACTTTTGCCTATTATGCGATACGCCTTTCACCCCTACACGGAACCTCTTATCTGATCGGAATGATGTGTTACTGATCTATAATATCTCTTTGAGTTGGCATATGTAAATATACACAAATGTCAGCTAAAAGACATAAAACAAAGCTGTCAGTCAGAAAACTAAACATACTGCAGTATATATGCAGGCTACAGTATGTAATATATGTTACACATACCTCAAATAAACTGGTGCATGATCTAATACATAAACATTATTGCTCTTATGCGGGCCTTTAAAACAGATTAGTATATTACTCTTGTTGATATATGTTTCATTATATATTTATGTATGTATTCTCTTATTTATTCTATTAGGGAAAAACTCAGATTTCATTAAATTCTACTATGTGATCCCACATAATTCTTCTATGGCCACTGAATTGGCAGATAGCTGTAGCATAGTAGTATTTTAACAATTTCACAACATACAATTATGCAGATTCTTAAGTAAGTAAAGTACATATTGTAAGTTTTACATTAAGCTGGGAACTGAATATGGCCTATGTCATTTGTATTGGATTGACAATAACCAGATGTGCATTGCAAATATACAAAAACTTAATATTTTGGAGGAATTTTGCAAAAAACAATATACTATAATTGTGGTTGTGTTTTCATGTAAAGGTGCCCATACACAGTGCGATGGTCACACGCGTTATGGGCTGGATCGCAGCGCAGCGCATGAATTTTGCATGTGATTTGCGTGCGATGCATCCAGAAGGCAGTACAAAAAGTATGTGCAGTACATATTTTTTGTACTGTGCGATGAGATGCCCGCAGGACTGTGCATCGCATTGCATGGTGCAAACGCACCGTGTACGGGCACCTTTTTATTATTTTCTCCCACTAAAGATTGAGCCTTTACTTTCAATGTGGCACATTTTGTACCTGCCAGTTGCTCTTTGAATATTTCTAGGTGCATTTAGAATCCAAGTGGACACAATTAATAAAACAATCCCCAAAGTCCAAACAAATGTACAGTATAAGCTTTCTATAACTAAAGATGGTGATTCAAAGTAGATACACTTTCCACCATGCACACTCCACTTTTACATAGGCAGTTCTGAGAACTGGAAAATGAGCATGGACCTTAAAAGGCCACTGATGAACAAATGCGCAAATAAAGAGGGGTCGGTTGGCACCAACTTTGTTGTATAATATTAGTCTTACTTAATACCTCATCAGCATATGCATTAAGTGATTACTGTATTTGTAGACTTTGCACCACTACATGTAAGGCAAATTGTCCACATACAGGATCATTACTTGGTTCTCCAAAGACCCATGGTCCCACCACCCAAATGAGGGGTACATTTACTAAGGTGGGGGTTCTATTGAAGATGGGATGTCGCCCATAGAAACCTATCATATTCTATCCATTATATTCTAGAACAGGCATGTCCAACGTTGGCCCTCCAGATGTAGTGAAACTACACATTCCAGCATGCTTTGCCACAGTTTTGCTATTAGAGAATGCTAAAACTATTGCAAAGCATGCTGGGATGTGTAGTTTCACAACATCTGGAGGGCCAACGTTGGGCATGCTTGTTCTAGAAGGTGCAAAATTAAGAAGAAATACTGTAGTATCTGATTGGTTGCTACTATATGCGCACATCCCAACTTCAATAGAACTATCTTAGTAAATTTACCCAGAGTACCCAACATTTCTAGTTGTTGTTACCGTGCACAGCACATAAAGTAAAATAAGTCCATTTTGAAAGAGTCATTTGATAATTTCTTCTAACTGCTGAGTTCGAATGCTAGCTCTTACAAGTGGGACCTCTTGTGTAGCATCCCTTAGCTTTTATGTTTAATGTACAGTAATACAGTATGTACAGTATAATTGCATGCTAATCTAGCATTACTGTTTCTTGAATGCTTTGAATATTTGCCTGTGCTTGTTTTTGAACTTTGCCTGGTTCCTCTATGACATCATATTATTCTGAAATTCCTCTCTGTAGGGCAAGGCAGACATTTGTCGTGTCATATAAATCTACCATCATTTTTCATTTCATCGTGAATTCCCATTGAGTAACTGAAAAAAAAAAAAATCACTGTCAGTGGCATCTCACCACTGCCAACTATGGTCTTACTCTACAATCATGAAGATAACAGTTGTTGTGCTGACAGCTGGCATCCATACAAGTTTGCATTCAAATCCCAATCTATGCACACAAAAGCGCTGAAAGAGTGCTGGTGGTGTCAGCTTGAGTTTGGAAATCACAGATGGTCGGCCAGATTGGAAGGAATAATGGTTTTGCGACTGAGATCAAGACTGTGGATAGAGTTCTTCTTTAAGTATATTCAATTGTTTTCTAGAAAATAATTAAAACAATTAAATAGAAGTTTTGATAATTGGTCATTTTACCATGCTTGGAACTAGACATGGCAACAGACCAGTGGCATACCTATAATGGTTCTTCAATATTTACCTCTCCGGAGTCCCGCCTTAGCAGTGCTACTTATATCACTTGCGCATGTGCAGTCAAATCTGGAATGATTCCAAAGTCTACTCACTTGATCCACCAACTATTTATTTATTATCATATTTTACGTTATTTATATAGCGCACACATATTCCACAGCGCTTTACAGAGAATATTTGAACATTCACATCAGTCCCTGCCCAGTGGAGCTTACAATCTATATTTACTACCACATGTACAGATGGAGCAGCTCTAATAATGATGGAGCTGCTCTGGTGATTGAAATGCCAACCGGCAGCCGCCCGAATTAGGCGCGTGCACGAGACGCTCCCACGTCCCATTCTGACGGAGCCCTCTGCCACCCGCTGCAGCTCCCCCAATGCCCCCAGACCCCCCCTAACCCCCCCTTACAACCCCTCACCCTGCTCGTCTCCCTGAAGAGGAGACAGGCAGACTGCCGTGTTGACAGGGACACGCGTGCATGTGAGTCAGATGGAGCCCGCATCCCCGTCAGTTGGATCGCCTCTTCGCTGGCGATTGCCAGCTTAGGGAATCTGGCGATTTCCGGCGCTGGCTGAGAGGTGCTCCATCTGTACACACACACATACACACTCATTCTAGGGTTAATTTGGTGGGATCCAAGCAACCTACCAGTATATGTTTGGATTGTGGGAGGAAACCTGAGCAACCAGTGGAAACCCACGTAAGTACGGGGAGAGTATACAAACTCCGCACAGTTAGGGCCATGGTGGGAATCAAACCCATGACCTCAGCGCTGTGAGGCACTAATGCTAGCCATTACACTGTCCGTGCTGCCCTAACTATAGAGGAAGGTTCTCGGACAGACTACACAGGCCCAGTTCTCTTTTAATATGCCACTGCAACAATTCCCATTATGCATCGATTTGTTTAATTTGGTGTGTGGCCATTATAACTTTTTACTGTCTGTAACACCAACCTCAACTTTACCCCAGAGAAATAATTGGAAAATGTACTTTATTTGACATTATACACATATGCTTAGATAATCTGCACATTTTTTAATGACATTAACATTATCTATTTTGATGATGTCATCCATATCCGCCCTGTGCGCCAAAGTTAAACAGCGTATACTCTCATGTATTGAAACTTCAGCCTAAGTGATCATTACACAGAATTGGAAACAAAAGTCTTCCAGGTTGTCTAGAACGGATTTCAGAAACGTTATCACAAACACACAGGAAGCAAACAGAAATTACTGACAAACATGCACCGAGCGCGCTGTGGATAAGGGCATTGCAATTCCACTGAACAAGCAGAGTGAGATGAAAATAGAACATTTAGCTTCTTCTCCCTGTACATTATTAACCTTCATTATCATTCTTCCTTCTTATGTTTCTGTATAATGTATAATATCTCCCATAGCTCATTGAGAGGAAGCGCTGTCTCTGCATCTGGTCTGTGAGCATAGTTAAAATTGGCAGCTTGCCTGCAGCAAAATGAAAACATTCAGCGTGGGAAAAACAGCGATGTGGGGAAAGGTAGGAGGCTTAGCAAGAAAGAACAGGTTATTTCATTAAAGTTAAAGCAGCTTTGCTATGTTTTTCTTAAGCTCCAAACTACACTAAACATTTTAGATGTTGAGCCAAACAAAGACGTACCTTGACTAACTAACATTTTTCCAGCTTTGATTTTAATGTTGCATTTACAATTATTTTTTTTAGCAAACTCATAACTACCTTTTGCGCACCTGCGGGGAGTGATGCTCTTCTACTTCCACGAAAAAAAAATTCCCTACAAATTATAGAACATCACCATCTTTTCTAATGATTGTTTGATATTATGGGGTATATTCAATTAGTGTCGAAACTGCCATCTGGCCGAAAAGATGGCAGTTTTCAACATGAATACATCGGAAGGGGTTCCGATGTATTCAATCTTAGCTTTTTTTTCCGGCATGTTGAGATGTTTCGACATGCCGAAAAGCAGGTGGATTGATGGAAGAGCCGCTAATTCACCTGCTTTTGACGGAAACACAGCCAAAACTGCTGTGTTTCCGTCATTCTCAATTTGGCATAACAAGATGCCGGATTGAGGCAGGGAGGACGGCACCGGGTGAGCAGCAGCAGCTTACACGGCGCCGTCCTCCTGTATGCTGCAGCCGCACCCTCACACACCCTCCCGTACATACCCGCCGTCGAGCCGGGTGAGAGCAGTGAGAGAGTCTCCCGCCGTCCCCTGCCATCTCCCGATGTCTCCCGCTGCCGCGCTCACCCGGTCTGAGCGGCGGCCGGGTGAGTGTCAATCATCGGCCAAATCCGACATCCAGATATGGCCGATGAATTGAATAATGGATGCTGGATCCATTCCGGCAAAATGGATCCGGCATCAATTGAATATTGCCCTACAATGACAATGAACATTGTAATGCTACCCATTATAACATAGTTTAGGATACTTGAGTTGCAGCTTAAAAATTTACTATCTTTTATGGAGTACTTAGGCCCTGATTCTGATTTACTCGATTTTAGCGGTGCTAACGCATATGCGCATGTGCAGGCCTGCTGTGTGGATGCATGCAAAGGGGGTGGAGGCGTGGAGGTGTTCCTTGGCGTACCCACAAATACGCTAGGATGGTTAGCTGACATCACAGGACATCAGCCGCTCTGCCCCATATGCGGACATGGTGGGCATTCGCAGCCCGGCGTGCGGCGTTAGAAGGCTCGCTAGCAGCAAATTTTTCCTGCTTAGTGAGCCAACCAGAATCACCCCCTTAATGCTTTCTTCAAGACAGACGATTTAATTACTTCTGCTGAAGATATAGGATAAGGATGTTGCTTTAAAAAAAGCCAGAATAAGTGAGTACAAAAATTGGGTTTTTGTATGTTTTTTTATTTTATTTTTTAATATTGATTTAGTTTTTCCTGTAACACAATTGTCTCAGTGACTCCCTGGGCCCCGTTAATGATGGTTCTTATTACTAGAGAAATATTTTGTATAGTATTACAGTGATTTGGATATGGTGTTGGTATTTGACTTTATTTACATCTCTCCTCCGATGAGGTCCATCAAGATTCCTGTCCTACATGGTATACTCCACACTGGTGGTTGCAGCCTACCTATGCCAGTGATGGGATCTTGTGTCATGCCAATGTGTGATGGCCAAACTGCATATATGTATTAGTGGGGACCGGGTAATGCCTGCATTCCTTTTTTTTTTACTACCAATCCCTGACATAGCAGAGATCTCCCTATTGATGTCCAGAAATTGACTGGTCACCAGCCTCCTCTACTCTGCCAGCCTCACCAAAGATCCATCCTTACACCCTTCTGCTCTGCAGTTCCTCCACCTGGATTGGTCCCTTTAGCCTTTCGGTTAAGTTAGTTCAACTTGGCTGGTCCTTCCCACTGGACAGTCTCCCATACTACGGTAGCCTGTGTTTTTGGATCTTGCATTCAAGAACCTGTAACTCAGACAATAAATGACAGCTACAGATAACTGTCACTGTCTTTTAGTGAGGTGTCACTGGCACTATTGTTCAGGATGGATCTCAGTCACACTGTAAGCAAGCCATGGGACCCATCTCTAATTTCACCCCCCCCCCCCCCCAAAGCAACCTCTGGACCTCTTTGCTGACCCTTTCTTCACAACTCCGATTTGCCTAAATATTTCTTCTTACATCTCTTAGGCTATGACAATATAATGCTGCTCTTTTTCTTCCCATGCAATTGTTTAAATATTGTTCGCTTTGTGTACATATTAATGTATTGGTTTCTATTACATATAAGCAGTATGTGCACATTTTATATATACACATACAGTATATACACACAAAGGGTACTTGTTTCCTAGCATGGCGCCAGCGATTTTAATTGTATCCATCGGGTCAGAAAAAATCGGGTCGATCGCATCCCATGCAACCAAATCGCATGCGATCAACGCGATTTTTACATTGGAACCAATGTAAAATGGTCACTGAGACCCGATTTTAAATTGGGGCCAATGTTAAATGCCCCCCAGAGCCCAATTTTCATTGTATACCCACCCTGATGGGTCAAATGTCCCCCCATTGTTAACGCCACCCCACGATGAACGCCAACCCGAAGCGTGGCGAGGGGCGGCGGTACGCGTCCTCCGACCTTTTCATACCCCCACTATCCACGTCGGCGTGGAGTTGACTTCATATAGTGTGGCGAGCGCAGCGAGCCACCGAACCCGAAGCGTGGTACTTCACAGGTATTACGCTTCCCTTTGAGGGGCTCGCTGCGCTCGCCACGCTACGGCTCGGTGGCTCGCTGCGCTCGCCACACTATATGAAATCAACTCCACGCCGACGTGGATAGTGGGGGTATGAAAAGGTCGTAGGATGCGTACCGCCGCCCCCCCGCGGGCTCGCTGCGCAAGCCACGCTTTGGGTTGGCGTTCATCGTGTGGTGGCGTTAACAATGGGGGGGCATTTCACATACAAATTACCCATCAGGGTGGGTATACAATCAAAAATCGGGTATGGTGGGCCATTTAACATTGTTCCCTGTAAAATCGGGTCCATCGCATTGGTCGCATTGTATGCCATTATAAAGGCATACAATGGACCCGATTATACATAGGAATTTAACATTGAGTACAATGCATTCAATGTTAAATCGCGTCGGTCGCGTCGGTCGCATCGCATGCCATTATAATGACATGCGATGGACCCGATTTTCTAATTGTCGGGAAAGGCTAAAAATAGCCCAAAATCATGTCGTCGGGTCCCATCGCATGCCTTAACTTAAGGTATGCGATGGGACCCGATGGGCGCCGTGCTAGGAAACAAGTACCACTTTTAGCTTGTTCCCAATGCTGGACATGCCAGATCTATGGCACACTTCAGAATGTCTATGGTGGGGGGGTCATTAAATGTATGTGACGTAGAGCCATGGCTCCATGACATACTTTTGGAAAGTACACGGAAAAGTGTTTAAAAGCAGCAAACTCAGCTTCATGTTACAAAGGGCTAAGTTAATAGAGTTGTATGCTGTTACCAGTAAATGTTCGGTAATGCAGATAGTGTTCAAACAGGTTGTAGGATTCCATTAAGGTTTTCGAGATTTGCTTTGCTTCCCATGGGTGACGGTAGCTGCTCACTCCTGGAAAGGGGGAGTGGACTCCCAAAAGTGGACGCAGCTTCATGGCAATGCCGCAATCGCGATACAGGCCCCCGTTTTTATCAATATGTGGCATGGCGGAAAATACATGTGAATTTTTTTTTATTTTCAAAGAATCATAATTAACCCCTCTTGCAGTCATGTGCCATCTTTCTACATGGCTATATATAGTGATTGGTTGTAAGCACTATGACTGTTGAATAGCCAGTACGGATAGTGTAATGGTTAGCATTACTGCCTCACAGCACTGAGGTCATGGGCTCAAATCCCACTATGTCCCTAACTGTGGGGAGTTTGTATATTCTCCCTGTGCTTGCATGGGTTTCCTCCGGGTGCTCCGGTTTCCTTGAACAAACCAAAAATATACTGGTAGGTTATTTGGCTCCTAACAAAATTAACCCTAGAATGAATGTGTGTGCGTGTACATGTGGTAGGGAATATAGATTGTAAGTAGGGATGGCCATCGTTGCCATTGCCATCGATGGTTGCCATCGATGGCAATAATGCAACTGGCCATCGATAGTGCTAAACTATGCAGTAGATGACCATCAATATTTTTAGCTATCGATGGTCATCCATTGTGTTTGACTGATTTGCCTGGGGGCTTTGCGGGTATCGGGGGCGGGGCTATGCTCTGTGCCGGCACTTTGAAACAAAAAGCTGCAAAACATCATTTTTCGATGCAGGGAAAACATCTGGGTCTCCCCCATCGATGGCAATGGTATTCGACATCGGTCACAAACCATTGATGATTTCGAATCATCGATTGCCATCCCTAATTGTAAGCTCCACTGGGGCAGGGACTGGTGTGAATGTTCAAATATTCTCTGTAAAGCGCTGCGGAATATGTGTGCGCTATATAAGATACTGTTAAATAGCTAGAGGTATCCACCAATCAGGATATAGGCAGTCATTACCTGTCTGGCAGTAGGCTGCTAGGCAGGTATAGAATGCTGCCTGGTCCCTCTGATTAGGTGTAATTCATGATCAGAGCAGCTGGGCAGCAATCTCTACCTGATTTTAAATCCTCTCTTAAGCCCCGTACACACGGGGGAGATATATTGCTCAGCCATACATTGCTTAGCAATATATGGCTGAGCAATATATTGCTCAGTTTCTTCTTTTCATCAGCGACCAGAGATGGTCGCTGATGAAAAAGAAACTGCTGGGGGAGCCCGGCAGTGGTAATCAGCTGGTCGCAGGAGCATGTTCCTGCGACCAGCGATCACTACAGGGGTAAAAACAGGAGCGCGCACCCGGCGATATATCGCCGTTGCACACTCCCATCGTGGGGTAAGTACTCAGTTTAGTATTAGTGGACTATGACGCTAAAATGATAAAAAAGGTAACACAATGGGGGAAAAATTGCACAGCACAGAATTCGCACCATACTGTATGACACAAAAGGTTAGTTGTATGAGCACACATCAATGAAACATCTGTATGGGCAAATATTACGCTTTTCAAGTCGAAGATGTCAGCTGCCCGCCCCCTGCCTGTCCGTCATGCCTCATTACCATGAGAATACCCAATGTTCTCATGGAAATGCCCATGAAACGCTGTGCGTTCCCATATGGTAATGAGGCAACCCGCCACCCCACGCCCCTCTCCGCTCCCCCTTCCCCCGCCTGCAAAGCTGCTTGCATGCACCCGGCGAACACACGCAACCAGAGCACGCACATGCGCAGAAAAAACATCAGTCCCCGTGCGAATGAGGGGACCTTACGAACGGACCTGAATAAGGGCCTATGAGTATGATCCCACTATGCATGCACCTCAATGTGACCCAAAGGGCTCATGCATCTGCCACCAATTGAGACTTACATAAGCCGTCTGCGATGAGGATGCACGTGGCATGCTGTGATCAACCCCCAGATGAAGGTTAAAGGTCGACATGGCTCAAGGTCGACATGGCTTAAGGTCGACATGGGCCAATGTCGACATGGTTTTAGGTCGACAGTCATTAGGTCGACATGAGTTTTTCAATGTTTTTTTTACTCGAATGTCGACACAGTCGACATGGACACAGTTGGAGTCGAACCGCAGCCCCTCGCATCGCTTGCTTCGCTCGTGATGCTTCGGGCACGGTGCCTCGCTGCGCTCGGCACACTATGTTATTCTCCCACCACACCCTAGTGGATGGTAGGGCATGCAATACCGCCTATCGGCACATGTCGGCTCAAAAAACAGTGAAAAACGCATGTCGACCTAATGACTGTCAACCTAAAACCATGTCGACCTTGGCCCATGTCGACCTTAAGTCACGTCGACCTTGAGTCATGTCGACCTTTAACCCTGTCGACCTTGGGGACAGTCGACCTTCCGAGGTCGACCTAATGACTGTAGACCTAAGTCTGGTCTGACAGATGACCGTTTCCCAATCAAATGGGGCCGTAAATTATCAGAAGCTGCTTTAGCTACATTGGGCCTTGGTTCCTTAGAGTCAGAGCAGCAATTGCTAAAAGCTCATCCCCCATATAAATTATGGGAGATTCTAGGTACTGCTAAAAGTCGTTCATCTATAAATCCCAGTAATCGGATGAGACAGTAAGGAATAGGAAGCTGCTTGAGGTACAGAGGCAGAACTCTGGGAGGCAATGGAATCACCTGCCACCAAGCGCCTGCTCCCAAGGGGGCACCTCTCCTCCCCTGAGAGTTTGAATAAGTTAATTGAAAGCCGTTGATATCGCTTCTGTGGCTGACTCCTCTTTCTAGAAGGACCATAAATGTCACACTCTCTTTATTCTAAACATAATATCCATAACATACATTCATGCATACATATATTTATATAAGATGGTGTGTGTGTGTGTGTGTGTGTGTGTGTGTGTGTGTTGGGGGGGGGGGGGCACCAATTTTTATCTTGCCTCAGGGCAACTGCCACTGTTTAGGTATGTTGGGCCCTGGTCGGGTTGGGCTTTGAATGTCAGTAAGCCAACCTTGAAAATGATTTCTCATCTAACAGGCAGCCAAAGAAGGGTGTAAAAGAATGGGTGTAATGTGGCTGGAATAAGTCTGGTTGGTTAATATCTCGGCAGCTGCATTTTGTACCATCTGAAAGTTGTGCATTGCAGTAATTGAGACATAATTATACAAATGTACGTATGACTTTAGATAGATCTTTTGCTAAAATTACAGTATGTGCTTGATTCTGGCTATGTCTCTCATATGAAAGAGTTGATAGTTGCTGATACCTGATGTCGAGTCACCATCCAGGATAATGGCAACTTTTTGCACATGTTCAGGAGTTTGTAGGTCTGTCAGTTGGCTATGCTGCTTGTCCTTTGACCTATCATGAGGACCTCTGTTTTATAAGGATTCAATCACTGCCAACTGACACTCATCCACTACTGGAGCTCAAATAAACAGCCATATAGGGTTGTTATTGGGTTACCAGTCCAAAAACCAGATTGTGGGCCAGATGTACTAAGCTTGAAAAGTGACAAAATGGAGAATGATAAACAACCAACCAATCAGCTCCTGTCTGACATTTTCCAAACCCAGCCTGTGACATGGCAGGTAGGAGCTAATTGGCTGCCTGTTTTATCACATTTGAAGCTTAGTGCATCTGGTCCATGTACTGGTTGATGCAGTGGCGTAAGTTCGTTCCAGTTGCCCGGAGGCAAGATATATATTGATATATTGGTGCCCCCCACCCACACACACACATACAACCATATATAACCTTATATAATAGATAGATATATTTCAGAACTCAGCAACAGAAGCAATATCGCTTTTAAATAACTGATTTAAACTTCCAGGGGGTGGAGAGGTGCCCCTTTGGGAGCAGGAGCCCGGCGGCAGATGACTCCATTGCCTCCCAGAGTTCTGCCTCTGGGTTGATGCATGAATGTATAGTGCTTTTATAAATAGTTGGGTAAACTTCTATTGATGTACAGTGTTTAAGTGTCTCCATCCCTCAGTGCAATCTGAATAAAGTCACATATTTGTTCTGGACAGCCTAAGGTGAAGTGGTTTTGTTTAGGCAGGATGGTTCATTCATTCATTCATTCAGAAGTAAATACTTTCTACATCACTTCTCTTCTATAAATAAAAAGAAATGCACACCTGTCAGATGTGTCCATATTGTTTCCTCTGTGTGGATGTTAATGACATTTAAGCTCTTACATAATACTACCAGCATATCTCAATGCTACGCACACAATTTCTCATGCACCGCGATTCTCAGCCCACAGAGATTACAATCTAATTTTAGTACCATCTGCTACCTTTGAAATCAGTCCCAGTAAAGTATTTATACCCAATTTTTCCTAACGGTTCTTTCTAGTCTATGACAGGTGCTGTTAAGGAAATCCAAAATGCCTTACCAAAATCCAAAATCCAATTACTGCATGAAAATATTATGCATTTTTTTACAGGGCTCTCGTTATTTCCTATGTAGAATTTTTTATTACGCTACAAACATTATGTAAATTCAGAGTCATTTTAAATTCACCATTTACTTTTTCCATTCTCGTTAGTTACACCACATGTATCTCGCATGATAATTAAAAGTGGAGATTGTGAGAAATACATATCGCAACTGCCAACTTTTTTCATACGTTTCGGTATAAAGTTTTAGTATTTTCAGTTTTATATGTGCAGGAATGTTTTTTTGCTTCGTTAATGGCTTCAATATTGTAAGTCAACGGAATCTGGAATAATCTTATTAACATTTTGGGGTATGGGTCATCAGGTTGACCAAACAAAGGTCGACATCTATTAGGTCCACCACTGAAGGTCAACAGGCCAAATGAAAAAGGTTGACAAGGCTTTAGGTCAACAGGGTCTTTAGGTGGACACAAGCATTAGGTCAGCATTGGGAAGGGCTACAGTCAAAAGGTCGACATGTGTTTTTCACTTTCTTTGTCCCGAATGTCGACACAGTCAACATGGACGTCAAAAACATTTCTATATTTATTACAATCTTCATTTTTTTTTTTTATTTTTTTTTTTATATATATATATATATATATATATATATATATATATATATATCCAAAGTATAAAGTAGGACTCACAATATTCCTGGAGACATTTGCTGGGGTGCCAGATAAGCCCAGGCTTCACAGAGGGGATCCTATGCGTGCCAATCCATATCCAGAGAGGGAAACAATTTCCACAGAGCGCACTCACCAGACTTCAAAAAAAATATAGGTTAAAAGTTCCAAATTTTAATTCATCCTTTTAAAATTCAACATGGTAGTCGACGTTTCGGGCCATTGCACGACCCTTTTTCAAGACCTTTTAAAGGAGAGGCACCAAGTTTCCAATCTTCGGTATATGATCATTGATTGGATAGCCCCCAATCCAAGGGGTGGTGATCGTGGACTGTCTCTACTCAAAAAAGAGGCTTATTGGATACATTATTTGGATACAATATCACCAATTGGCCTTAATGAGAAGAACACTTTATCGATCTTTTTGGACAACTAAAGAACAGGGCAAATTTGCCTTGTTGTTATAGGCCCTTGATATAGAAGTTTTTTCTTGTGTTTTATGGCTTGGTTGGACATTTTTATGATTTCTGATTCTTTTTGTGTTTCTCCTTTTTCTTTAGTTGTTGTAAATATTATTTGGTAGGTGACACATGGGTTAATATGGGCTCTGGACAGCGCTGCATATGTTCTGTGGCTGACTGACTGATTGATTCAGTCTCTCCACGGATATGTGTATTTTATCTAATTGTTTGTATATGGCATGTGTAATCTGATGTAATGGTCAGCGATGACATGATTCCCCTGTTGGAAGGCTCTTTTTTGTCTATAAATGCCCGCTTTAATATCTAATATACACTATCTAGTAACCTGCTTCCGCCTTGGTGGAACGCAGGAAGGGAAGGAATAACGTATTACATCCTCTGATGGAACGCACGTAGCGTCACATCCGGCAGTATAGCATGTGACCTGCTTCAACATTTACTCCCTAATCTTGCTTCCGCCTTGGTGGAACGCAGGATGTGTAAGCTCAGTATATCAGACCCGCGGATGGAACGCACGTAGCGTCACATCCGGCGGAGCATCAGGTGACCGGGTGCTTTGAGGGAAGTCTGAATGATTACTTCCCCTCTATGGAACGCACGCCGCGCGGAAGCTGCGGTGATGCAACAGGGTGTATGGAACGCACGCCGCACCACGAGTGAGCGGCGGGAGTCCCTACATCAGGACAGGTATGTGATATAATTTAAACAGCTGGTTTGTTGAACAATACTTGCCCCGATAGGCTAGGCACTTACTTTGATGGGCGGACCATGTAGCATTTAAGGCTGGACACAGGGGGATAGTGTTATCGCTGTCAGCAGGAGATTGGGCTGGAGTAAGGTCTTGAAAAAGGGTCGTGCAATGGCCCGAAACGTCGACTACCATGTTGAATTTTAAAAGGATGAATTAAAATTTGGAACTTTTAACCTATTTTTTTTTAAGTCTGGTGAGTGCGCTCTGTGGAAATTGTTTCCCTCTCTGGATATATATATATATATATATATATATAACTGTCGAAGGTGCGGCACTCAAAGCTTGTTTAAAGAATTCAAACAGAGACGTATCTTTTATCAACGTTTCAATTTCTTTATCGAAATTTTCATCAGGATACAGATAGATGCAGAAAACAAGTTTATATAGCACATTAAACACCACGTGAATGATGCCGGCGTACAGACGCTGAAGGAACCCCCTGCCCCTACGGAGGAAGGTGATGACGTCATAGTGATTGCGGCTGACACCTGTCCAACACCGTGAACCATCACCATAGTAACAAAAAATACAATGACATGGTATAACAATTGAATACAGAAAAATACAAAAATACATACAAGTTATATACAATATCAATGTAGAAAATATTAGCGGAACATGCTAAAGCTGATTTGTTCATTCAAACCTTTTGGAGCAACCACATCTAGGCCCTTATTCTGATTGACGCGGACTTTACCGCATACTTTCGGATCGCGTATTTACGGCGTCTGCGCATGCGTGGAGAACGCTACGCGCATGTGCCACGCCTTGACTCGGTACCAGTTCGGCCAAATCCCGTCCAAAACTGTTCACCGCTATCAGTCGGGAAATAGGGGCGTATTATGGGCGTCATGCGGAATGACACATGGGCGTAGTTTCAAAGTGGGCAAAACGGGGCGGAAACATGGGCGGACACGGGGGAGTACACTTATGTTGGGGGGCGTACATTCGGAAACCACTCCGAATGCACGCGATCAAAAAGGGCAGAAATGTGCGGTGTCCACAAGTGTACTATTGCTTTGCGGACACCACTCGTTCATGCGGTAGGCGAACGTACGCCTAATGACTACAACCATTAACACCTGAACCCAATAGAATCTACTCCTTTACTCATTACTCACTAATAGGACGCTTGTCAGTGCTTTAATTGAAACCATTGCTGCTTCAAGGAAACCTTACTAGTCCCCCACATATGCTGTACTTGTCAGACACTTTCAAACTGCTAACAATGGACATGACAGAATATTAATACTATCAATACACATGTGTATTCGACATGTACTCATGAAACCACACATTTTGGGTAAAGTAAACACATTTATTTATATTCATGTCACAGTCAATGCCACTGTGATGCAATGACCATAAAATAATACATCCAAACAATAAACAACATGGCAGGAATGCAGCAAAATAAATAATAATACAAAACAAATATAATTGCACACAGATGGACTCCAGCACCTCCTATGTGCCACTGCACATGCAGCCAGTGGGAAATGAGGAGGCTGCTGGCCCTTCTACAGCAGGGCAAGCTGCACCTGACCATTCAACAGCAGGGCACCCTACACCTGGCCCTTCTGCAGCAGGCCAACCTGCAGCTGGCTCATATGCACCATCAGCAGAATCATTTGGAACACAACCGGGGACTTCACAAGATAGTACCATGGCCATCACTTCAAGTACAGCTGACAGTAATGGCAGGCAAAAGAGGGCAACAGGGGAACCACAAAGGACATATGAAGCAAGGGCTCATCTGGTTACCCTCAGCACGTGATTGGACACAAGAAGCTGACACACACAGCACAATGGAAGATTTGGGAACACATAACGGTGGAGATTAATGCAGCCACAAGTTCATTTCCGACCACGTTTGGCCTTGGTAGGCTCCTTGGCCTGTGCAGCAGCTCTTCGGGGACGGCCAGATGCTGGGGCAGGTGGAGCAGATGATGTGGAGGGGTTGGCTGGTCTACCCCTCCTGCCAGCAGGGAGTGTTGCGGGTGGTAATGCACCAGAAACGGATGACATTAGGACCCTGTTGCTGGTAACCAGCTCCACCATAAGCTCATTATGGTGGAGGAGGAGATCATTTTGGCGGGTGGCTTGCTCGGCCAGCACCTGAGCACTTGCAGCCATGGCCTGATGTGACTCAGCCATGGCCTGCATGCTCGCAGCCATGGACTGCTGGGTGCTGACCAAGCTCGCCAGGATCTCCTCGGTCCTACGCACCCGTTCTGATGCCAAGTCTCCCTGCTGGTTGATGTCCCCAAGCATCTGGGCCAAGGCGGCCAAATCGGCTTGGGCCGATGCCTGCTGCTGCACAGGCCTACCTCTGGGGCCAGGTGGCACGGACTCCTCCACCTCCTGAGCAGAGTCGTCACCAAGCGGTGGGGTGTCTGTAGGAAAAGATATACACAATTAGGAGACATTCTACGATAATTACTTGCACAAGTTTATGGCATGACCAATATTTACCTTCCAGAAAAGACGCAAACACTTCAGCTGGGGCCTCGCTATCCATCGTGCTCACCCCCCTGATCTCCTCAACTGATATACAGCTCTCGGCCATCACCTCCAGGGGGGTGAGCTCTAGCCCTGATGGCATGGGCCCGGCCCCAGATGTCTGGCTGTGTTCCCACCGCTTGGTCATCTTCCTCTTCAGGTTGGTTTTGAAGTCCTGCCACCTGCAATGTAAGTTGACATATTAATACATGTCACTCCCAATGTTAGCTGTTGCAGCCATTGCTCTGTGCTACATATTACAACATGTGATTAATGTCCCATATATAATATTACATGCAACTATGATATCAACCGTTACAATACACATTCACAATCACCCTACTCTAACTCTCAACGAAATAACATGGCAATAATGTATGTGTATCGTAACAACCTCACGGGCCATTTGCAAAATGCATCTAAGCATCAATTCAATCATTACTTGGCTATTACTGGCCACATGTATCACAAAACAACTTGCCTCTTCTTCACATGGTCCGTCTCACGAACTTGTGGCGCTACTTCATTAATCTCTGCCGTTATCTGTTCCCAAATCTTCCATCTGCGTGTGTGTGTCAGCTTCTCGGATGGACACTCTATCCAATCACGTGCTCGGGGAACCAGGATGGCCAGCTCCTGTGCTTCATATGCCTTATTTTTTTTGGGTGGTTCCGCTGTTGCACTGGCTCGCCCCTTGCCACGTCCCTGGCCACGCCCCCTGGCACCAGTCGCTGCACTTGAAGTGCTGGCCATGGTACTACCTTGTGAAGTCCCCTGTTGTGTTCCAAACAATTCTGCTGATGGTGCATATGAGCCAGCTGCAGGTTGGCCTGCTGCAGAAGGGCCAGGTGTAGGTTGCCCTGCTGTAGAATGGTCAGGTGCAGCTTGCCCTGCTGTAGAAGGGCCAGCAGCCTCCTCATTACCCACTGCCTGCATGTGCAGTGGCACATAGGTGGTGCTGGAGTCCAGCTGGTGAAAAAGTTGCTGCAGCTCTGGGTCCAGCTCTGGTTGGGATCCAGACATGTTTGCAACAACATTGTCACCTTCTAATACACCTTTATATACTGTTTGTGTATCCTGTTTGGCGGACATCAGCGGCAGCTGCGTTCCGTGCGTGAGCGTACGTCGCTGTTTTTTCGCGCCGCATACGGTGGCTGAAATTCCATTGTGTAAAACCTGGCGAAAGTTCGACATGAAATACTGGTCACCAATGCTAACATTGCATAGAATCTTCTGATACACCTGTGACTATTGCACAATACACATGCTATTTTCTAGCATGACATGACATTTGATTCATGACTACTGTGGTATTGTGGCGTTTCATTGCAAGCTAAAAGTAGCCCAATCCCTTAGATAATCCAGGCCACAAGTCATGCAATACTCATCTCTACTGTTATAGACCACACATGTGAGAGCCCTATAAATAGTGACTTGCTGCTAGAATCATTTGTCTCCAGATCTGGACTTGTCAGGGTCTAAGGTAAGCTCTTCCATGCTCCTTGTAGATATGATATCCATTAACAATGTAAGTGTATGAATGTATGCACCATTGCCTCACTGACTACAGATTGTTGGGCCAGCAAAGTGCGTGTATCATTATTGCAACATGTCACATGTTCACTATTTCACTCACAGGTCTTAAACCTGTGTGGGTTCATCTATTGCAGGACAACATGTCCCAGCAATAGATGAAATGTCTCATAGTACATGATGTCGGCAAAAAATGCTGACACCTTTATCTGTGTGTTTTGGACGGTGTGTATTGAGTTCATATTATTGTGTCATCATTAGAGAGTCAAATGGATCTGCGGGATTTCACGGGGCGGCCATCTATTGTACGTATTGAAGGCTACAAATCTATTTGTAGTGGGATATGGCCATTATGTGCATAGGTGCATCAGTATTTATGTTCATTTCTTTATAGGTTGCTGAAGCAATGATGCGCTACATGGAGAGGAGGCTAAGGGCACTTGCGGCTCTCCCCACTCGTCGCCCAAGGAGGCCAGGACGTGCTAGAATCTATCGCACACGGGTGACTCTGTTTGCTATGCCCGATGATGAGGTACTTACTAGGTACCGGTTACCGCCACATGTAATTCTGGATCTGCTCACCTTAATTCAGAGCGATCTGGAACCTCTACACGGGATCACGACAGCAATTCCGCCTCACACACAGCTGCTGGCGGTGTTGCATTTCTGCGCCTCAGGATCATTCCAACAAGTAGTGGCAGTACTTGCTGGAATATCTCAGCCGGCCTTCTGCCGAATCCTGAGGCGTGTGACGTCGGCCATGTTCAGGCGCAAGGGGCACTTCATGGCCATGACATTTGCCACCGAGACCCTGCGCAGAAGCCAGCAGGCCTTCCATCAAATTGCTGGCTTCCCTAATGTGATAGGGGCTGTGGATGGCACCCATGTACCATTTGTGCCTCCATCTCGAAGTGAGAAGATATATAGGAACCGCAAATTGTTCCACTCACTGAACGTGATGGTGGTATGTGGCCCATCCATGGAGATTCTCGCCTTCAACTCGAAGTTTCCCGGAAGTGCCCATGACTCTCATGTCATCCGACAAACCGGGATATGGCAAAGACTACAAGAGCTGGAAGGCCGTGATGCGTGGGTTCTGGGTGACTCCGGTTACCCATGTACGCCCTGGCTACTTACGCCGTACAGCTACCCAGCACCGGGCCCACAGGAGGCATTCAATCGGGCGCATGTTGCCACCAGGCAAGTGGTGGAGCGCTCAATTGGCCTTTTAAAAGGTCGATTTAGAGTGCTCCACCGCACTGGTGGTGACTTACAATATGCGCCTGAAATGGTGTCGAGGATCGTGGGCCTGTGTATATTTTTCCACAACATTGCTGTGCGGCGTGAGATACCCTTTGATGAGTGGGAGGTACCATCTGAGCCGCAAGATCCGCCCATGCGCCCATCCCGCGCCCCTGAATGCCGGAGGGGATACCAGCTGCGGGACTCTGTGGCGCAAAGATACTTCAGGTACATGTTATCGAGTTGACAGAACACACCAATTATTGTAAAAATCACCCCTTCAAATAAGTACAGTGTGTTAGTTGTCAGTGTTACAACACGAAAATTAGCCAGCCTGCCCTCCTAATGGCAAAGAAATAGTAGATATTTATCATATGTGCTTAGTTTTGGGGGAAGTTAAATATAGGTGCTAATTATTATACCTTGTTCAAGGGATCTTATGTGTTTGTTATATCTTCATTATTGTAGTTGATACTATCCCTGATGACTGGTGAGTACATTGATTTATTCTGTAATGTGTTGGGGATTTTTTCATGTGTTGATGTCTGATTTGTTTGCAGATATATATATATATATATATATATATATATATATATATATATATATATCTATATATATGATATTTGAATTTATTCACATGTTTCAACATTTCAAGGAGCAGGCAGCCAGGCAGGCAGGCAGGCAGGCAGGCAGGGCTGGTGTATAATGCTGGTCTCATGATACCTGCAAGTGTGTGTATGTGTCTTTTACACATAAATGTACGCATACACATAGATGCATAGAGTAAGTAATGCTAACTACAGCTATGCGTTGCTAAGCTATAGCACGCGTTGCTTGGCGGAGCGAGGCGTCATTGGATTTGCTAAGTGCATACACACTGTGTTTTATATATATCAGATTTGTTCATTGCCATACATCAACACTACTGTTTTGAAGGCATGCGAATTTGTCACCATTTGTGTTGGCGCAGAGACGCTGTTCATGTAAAGATGAACAATAAAGTTATTAACACAAATAACTGTGATCAACCAATGCCACCACCTGATTGGTTGATAGATGCCATTGTCAACATGGCGGAGACACGAAGGGCAGAACCCTTCACACATGCGGAGCTGAGGGTTCTTGTCTCCGTCATGGAGACAAGGCTGGGCCGTGCGGGGCCCTTCATCACAAACCGCCATAAGCGGAGGGCGTATGCTGCGGCAGGGCGCCGTATTTACGCCCGCACCCGGGTGCGGAGGAGCCTCGGCCAGCTCGAGAGGCGGTGGTCGGACCTCCGCAGGCGCCAGCCCCAGCTGCTCCAGCAAATCAGGGGCGAAATTGCTGAGTGTGAGTATTTTAGCTATGAAATTTCGCACTTACAACATAGCATCTAGAAACAATAAAATGTGTCTCATGATAAGTGGGTGTCCATGGGTTTAAAAGTCCATAGACTGTTATGTGTGCTTCTTCCTGGTTAACATGCAGTCATGTGGCTTTTATATGTAATGCCATAGCATTGAGGATTCTGATGCATACAATGTGCCAGATCTAATATGTGTTACACATTGATAAATGGCTGGGTTGTAATGTGTGAACAAATTACTAACAATCACATAATAATTTAAATGTCACAATTTGGAGTCCATTAACAGTAAGGAGCTACTTTCCTGCATCGTTTGCCATCATTATCACCCTTCCATGTATGTCTTGTTATGGATTAATACATGTGCACCAATGACCCGACATTGACCATGATGTTTTTTTCTACCACACAGCACGAGCCCGAGCCCGACAGGCCCGTGAAGAGGCGGAGGCAGACCTGGCCCAGGAGGAGGCCCAAGACCCGGAGGAGGAGGTGGCGGCAAGGGTGGAGGAGGAGGAAGTGGAGGAGGAGCAAATGTTGGATGAGATGGTGGAGGAGGTGGTGGAGGAGGAGGAGGTGCGTGAGGAGGTGGTGGAGGAGGATGTGGAAGCGGAGTTGGTGGCGGAGGAGGAGGTGTTGGTGGCGGAGGAGGAGGTGGAGGAGGAGGTGGTGGTGGTGGAGGAGGAGGAGGAGGAGGAGGAGGAGGTGGAGGAGGAGGTGGAGGAGGAGTTGGAGGAGGAGGTTCTTGTGGCAGAGGAGCTGGCGGAGGAGGGGGCTGAGGAGGCCACGGTTGCCCCGGACGAATCTGATGACGAGGGGGAGGAGGCGTGCCAGGCCCCGGAGTCCCAGCAGATCGGTATGTTAACATAATGCATCATTCATGAAGTAGTTGTACTGGTATTTGTTATGTAGCACTGGTGATAAAAAATTTTGGGCCCATACTATTCATATAGACCCCAAAGTGGGTAGCTACAGATACAGGTACGGGTTAGATGGGGTGTCCAAGGCATCCCTTTCATCCAGGACACCTCTCAATTACACAGGTTTGTGGGATGGGTTGGAGGTCCATTTTGACTGCCACATAACCGTTGTAGTTAAACAGGATCCAGGAGTAAAGGGATGAGTGGATCATTTGTGGATTAAAATCACCTGCTGCAAGCGTAGATTATGACCCATCAAATAGTGGAATCTATATTGTTGGTGAATGTTATTTATAAACTCTAGGATGTATGCTATAAATGGAGTAGGGGCCAGCCTACCTTGGAATGGAGTCAGAAGTTGCCAGTGTCCCAGGAGCCTCCTCTACCTAAACACCCCCTGTAGTTCAGATTGTTTTTTTGCCGTCACAGAATTGTAGGTTGGTTTAGACAGAATTATGATTTTGAGGATGTGTACTGTGCATTCCTGACATTTGCATAACTCCCATGCCACGAACCATCACTGAACTTAGACTGAGCAGATTGTGACAAGTTCTTATTGACGGAGGCCATGACATGCTTGTCATTGGTTAGTCATGGGTGGGTTGTGACTGAGAAGAAACAATATGACTGTTATGTCTTCTGCAGAGTAAAGGGTAGAGGCCAAAAAAGACAGTATGTAGTAAATAAGTTTGCATGTATGTATATATGTATGTGTCATATCTATTTATCTATGTGTGTCTCTATCTCTCTACATAGATATATATATATATATATATATATATATATATACACACATGTCACCTAGCATTTGTGCAATTTATGTCGCAGTATGTGAAATGTATGCATGAATAACATGACTAATTTTTGCCCCTTTGACATGCCCACAGATGACACCACACCGGCAGATGAGGGGGTGCGTGGGGCCGTCCTGCGAGCGGAGCACCACTTGAGGCTCCTTCTAGCAGACCTGCAGGACATCCGCGATCTGCTGCTTTAATTTATTATTTTATATTTTTTTTTTTCTATGTTAATGGTTTTTTTAAATAAATTCTTTATGCAAGTTCACAGTTGTTGGTTTTATTTGCACTTGAAACAGTATATGTGTAGATTGTTTATAATCTTTTACACAGGGTGTAATACAAACCATTGCACTTACATTGCTGTAAGGGTTAATGTGTGCAATGCATGTGTTAGGCATGCTTGTAAGGATATATTGGCATCTAATTGATTCCAATTCCAAATAAGCTGTTTTTTATGAGGATAGGTAATTGAATAAGTGGGTCATGTGATGTATTGCAGAAGATACTTCATAGTGGGTTGTTTGGCGTAAATACTCTGCTTACGGGCGGTAGCACCGCTTGGCTCCCGTTCGGATGCGGTATTTCCGAGCATACTCTGTAATACTCTGTAATACCGTGCAGAATCGGAGTGTTTCTCCCGCACACGCATGGTTTGTATGTCGTCCGTAAACACGCCCTGTTCTTAAAGAGTGAGTCCGTCCGAATGCGGAGGACACGTGGGCGTTTCTACGGACGATGGCCGCATGCGGCAAAACACCGTGGCGTGCGGACCGCTCCGTAAGAATGCGGGAATATCCGCACCGATCTGAATAAGGGCCCTAGTCTGAAGATCCAGCGCGCCTCGCACTGTAGAAGTTTTAGAGGGCGATTTCCCCCACGTAGGGTGGCTGGTACACAATCAATAACTCTAAAACGGAGACTATTAAGAGGGTGCTTGCACTGTAAAAAGTGACGTGCGACCGGCTGGTCACTTTGGTCACACAAATTTCGATAAAGAAATTGAAACGTTGATAAAAGATACGTCTCTGTTTGAATTCTTTAAACAAGCTTTGAGTGCCGCACCTTCGACAGTTATCTACCTATTCTTGTGAAGGCACCAGCTGCAGATCTTACTAACGTTGGGAGTGCCGGATCCTTTGGACAATATTGCTGGATACTTCGTATTCTATCAAGGCACCCATACCCCTATTACTACCGTCTGGATGTTGACCGGTCAGCTGCTGTACTGGTCGTTTTAACCCCTTTTTTTCATGGTGGATACATTGAATCCTTAAACTACATATTGGACTGCATGATAATAACCATGGCTGAAGGACAACATGATATCGATCCAAATCTGTTTAATTTCCCTGAAGGAGATATCCATACATTCTCCGACCTTGAGATTGAAGCGATTGTACTTGAGAAAGGCATGAAGGATGAAGCTGAAGCAACATCCCCTGATGTTATATTTAGAGATTTACTCTGCCTCAAGAAAAAGGAGGTCGATTTTCACCTTCATGCGCTCTCACTCAGCGACTATTACAAGCTTAAGAAAATACCCAGAGGCTTTCGGGTCCGAAACTGCCCGACAATCGGTCGCTTCGATCCCCATTTCTGTAGGCGCTGGGTCGGCATTTTAAATAAATGCTCATTCGACCTAATGGTCCTGGTGATTGAGCAATCTTCAAAGGAACTGTTAAGTATTAAAGAAAAAATTGCGTCTTTTGAACATATCCATTTACCGACTTTATCATCTGATGTCGACACTGACTGGCTTCTACGTCTGCAAAATCAAGTCTCCACTTATAAGAAAGAACTGATCCGCTTTAAAAAGGAGAAATTGACCAAAGTGGAAAATGACTATGAGAGACATGCAGTTTATCGCTGGTTAAGTGGAAATTCATCAGACACCAATAAACGCCCCTTCTTCAGACGCCACAAGAACTACAACCCCCGCAATCAATTTGACACTGCTTTTTCCCAAGGTACGGGCAGCTCCACTAGCGACGCAGAAAGAGCCCCAGCTCCCAGTGTCCCTTTAGGAGCTCGCACCCGTGGAAAGATAACAACCGTTCCAGATATTGCACCCGTCGAGGCAAACAAAACCAAAGGCAAAAGGGGCAGCAAGCCCCCTCGTCCTCGTTAGTGTATAATCTATCCTCCTACGAACTTTCAGACAGTGAACTTAAAGTCCTCAGCCGAGGCTTATCATTCATTCCTTCTGTTGCTTTTGATGAATTTCAATGGCAGATTGAGAAAACTGACCTTATCAGAAAATTGAAACTAAAAGAATATTTCTTCAATCGTGAACCTTCTAATGCCTCAGCTGACCTGAGACCTTCAATCCCTGAATCTCTTAAGAAGTTTTGTCCAGCATCTACTTTTGATCCCCAGACATATAATCCGAGCATTAAGACTTTTGCCCGTATCATGGACAATGATGTCAATTTACAGCTAAAAACTAATACTGACTTGCATCCCAACCTGTCTATATCCGAACGTCAAGCTATTAAACAACTTGCCAAAAATGACAACTTAATTATTCGCCCTGCGGATAAGGGCGGTGGAATTGTTTTGCAAGACTTACAGGACTATCATACCGAAGTTTTGCGGCATTTATCCGATGCTACAACATATCGGAAGTTACCACGCAACCCTTCGTCCGTCTGCAAACAAAAACTGACTGACATCGTCCAGATTGGGATCGATTCTGGTGTGATCAGCGACAAGATTGGTGAGATACTGTTACCTTCATTTCCAGTAACTCCTACATTATACACCCTCCCAAAGATACATAAAGGGCTAAACCCACCCCCGGGCCGGCCTATTGTATCTGCTGTTAACTCTTTACTCCAACCATCCGCTTCTTATCTTGATTCATTGTTGCAGCCACTTCTACAAAGCGAGGCTACATTTTTATTGGACACTACAACGTTACTCCAACAATTAAATACTTTGGACACTATCCCTAATGATTGTCATCTTGCAACTATAGATGTGGTTAATTTATATACCATTATTCCGCATGCATTAGGCATTCTATCTGTCAAAAAATTTCTTGAACGTAAAAGTGATTTCAGTTATGAAAAAATTTCATTTATTCTGCTGCTGCTTGAATTTATTTTGTATAATAATTTTTTCATTTATAATAAAGAATTTTTTCTCCAGGTGCGTGGCTGTGCTATGGGTTCTTCCATAGCACCGGCCTACGCTAACATTTTTATGTTTGCAATTGAATCTGATATATTTTTCTCATCAAGCAGCATCAGTAATAATATTGTTTTGTTTAGAAGGTATATCGATGACCTGCTGGTCATCTGGCAGGGTGATTCTAAATCCTTATCTGATATTATCACTGAACATAATCGATCTGAAAGCCCTGTTAAATTCACATTTGAAATAAGCGACAGTTATGTGCATTTCCTGGACATTAATATTAACATCATAGACAATAAGCTTATCACGTCTGTATATACAAAACCAACAGATCGTAATACTCTTTTGCAGCCCCAGAGTTGTCATCCTACTAAACTGGTCCAGGGACTCCCGTATTCCCAGATGATACGGGTACATCGCATTAACAATGTTAGATCTACAGCTGAATTTCAGATTGATGAACTTATTGCTAAATTTGTGGAACGTGGGTATTCTATTAAATCACTTCTGTTATGTAAGGACAAGGTCCTCAAAATGGATAGGAGCTCTCTTCTTATTTCTAAAGATCAGAAAAGTCTTGAGGATACGCGGATACCTTGGGTAACCCGCTATAATACCTCATCCAATCTGATCTCAAAAACTGTGAAAAACTGCTGGCCTATTGTGCAAAGTGATTCTACACTTCCTTTCATACAGAAAAGAATTATGCCATGCTATTCCCGCGGGCGTAATCTTAGAGACTTACTTGTAAAAACCAAAGTTAATGTCAGGAATGTACAGACCAGAACCACCTTTTTGGGTGGTATTAAACTGGGATGTTTCCGTTGTACTTGCACTGCTTGTCAGTTTTTACTCACTGGGGATACTTTCCATCACCCCCACACGGGTAAACCATTTAAAATCCGTTATCATTTTGACTGCTCCTCTTCCTACGTTGTATACCAGATAATATGTCCTTGCAGTTTAGTATACATCGGAAAAACTGAGCGCAAAATCAAGGAGCATATCGCTCAACACCGTAGCTCCATTCGATCTGCACTTGAAAAGGGACAAAGTGACCAGCCGGTCGCACGTCACTTTTTACAGTGCAAGCACCCTCTTAATAGTCTCCGTTTTAGAGTTATTGATTGTGTACCAGCCACCCTACGTGGGGGAAATCGCCCTCTAAAACTTCTACAGTGCGAGGCGCGCTGGATCTTCAGACTAGATGTGGTTGCTCCAAAAGGTTTGAATGAACAAATCAGCTTTAGCATGTTCCGCTAATATTTTCTACATTGATATTGTATATAACTTGTATGTATTTTTGTATTTTTCTGTATTCAATTGTTATACCATGTCATTGTATTTTTTGTTACTATGGTGATGGTTCACGGTGTTGGACAGGTGTCAGCCGCAATCACTATGACGTCATCACCTTCCGCCGTGGGGGCGGGGGGTTCCTTCAGCGTCTGTACGCCGGCATCATTCACGTGGTGTTTAATGTGCTATATAAACTTGTTTTCTGCATCTATCTGTATCCTGATGAAAATTTCGATAAAGAAATTGAAACGTTGATAAAAGATACGTCTCTGTTTGAATTCTTTAAACAAGCTTTGAGTGCCGCACCTTCGACAGTTATCTACCTATTCCTGTGAAGGCACCAGCTGCAGATCTTACTAACGTTGGGAGTGCCGGATCCTTTGGACAATATATATATATATATATATTTTTATATGTGTGTCATTCCACAATTTTTAGGTTTATGATTAAGTGTGAGTTAAAAATAGAAATTCAAATGCTCAGGAAAGTGACACCGTGATCCTTGCAAAATTTGAAAAACTGAATATTTTGTTCTATGTATATTTGTTTTTATTGATACTCTTGAACATTGTAAGTTGTATATCAAAAACTGAATAAAATATATTGATAAATAAAAAAGCATAAAAAAATAAATAAAACATGCTTGGGGCTTGGCACGCTATTATGTTTTCCCTCCATGCCCCTAGTGGATGGTAGGGCATGAAATACCGCCTGTAGGCACATGTTGGTTGAAAAAGAAAAAGTGATAAACCCATGTCGACTTTCCCACACACACACACACACACACCACAATTTGGGACTTACATATTGAAGCCTCACAAATGATTGATTCTTGAAATACTGTCATCAGCAATGACATTAAAATCAGGTTGAGTTTCATTGCTGTTTGACAGGGACATGGGGCTCCTGAGATGTTATTGTTAGTGTTAAGGTGACCCTGGAGTCTTCAAATGGTTTTGATTGGGGACAATGGGGGAGATTCTCTAAACTAAAAATGCAGTAAAAACCCCGTTATTGTGTTTTTTACCGCATTTTGGGATGCTCTAAGCATCCCCCGCCTGGCTACCGTGGCAGGGGGCGTCGCCAGAAAAATTAGAATTAAAAGTAGGCTTCAAACGTGACCCCCCACCGCCTCGCACGGACCCCTGCCTCCCCGCACCCACCCTCCCTCACCTGTGACCTCCTCCTCCCTGCACTGTGATCCTCTTCCGGGTGCAGGGAGGAGTAGAGCCAGCCCCCCCCCCCCCCCCGCAGCAGAACCAGCATTAGCCAGGTAAGGGAGGGAGGGGGAAGCCACTGACTCACCGCAAAGGACAGCTCTTAATGCATCCCACCCAATAAATGTTACTTAACTTATCTGTTCTGCAATGATTGCAAATCAGAAATCACTTTTTGCACGTGATCAACTATCATGGCTTTGTGAGTGGGAATATTTATACGAGGGGGGTATCTAAATGTAGTAATTTAATATTCTGAAAGTAAAGTACTGTAAATACACAAATATGTATTGTATGTAACAGTTTAATAATAATAATAACAATTTTATTTGTATAGTGCCTTTCTCATGCAGGACTTGAAATAACTTTACACACATCAATAACATGGTACATTGGGCCCAGACTTCAGACTTGACCACAGGACACATTTGTTCTCAAAAACGGCAAAACCATGTTGCACTGAAGGTGCGGCAGATGTAACATGTGCAGAGAGAGATAAATTTTGGGGGGGCAGTAGCGCACGCAGGGGGGTTTCTGGGTACCCAGAAACCCCCCAGGAGTCTAAGGGTCCTAGGCTGAAAGCTGAGGGTCCCCTCTTTCCATGGGTACAAGAATTTTAAAAATCGGCCCTTGGGAACCGGAGATATCTGACTTCAAAGCAGTGGTCCCCATCCAAGCCTGTTAATTGCTCTTCCAAGTCAGATATTTCAGGTTCTGTCTGACTCAGAGATTTTCTGAGGGTATATTCCAAAAGCTGGGACTCTCCCCCATTGGTGGACACTAGTAGCTTGTCTCTACTGTGCCCAGAACCAGAGATATCAGCCTTCCAGCTGCTGGTTACTGCTCCAGCTCCACACACCTCGTATGTAGTTTTATATTCTCGTTGGCAGATTGCTCTGCTTCCTGAACTCTGATCCCCTAGTCCCTAATACCATTTGGTAGGTGAGATTCTCTAGTTTTTAAATCCATTAAAATCTAATACATGTATTTCTGGGAACTGGAGATATCTGCAGTCAAGCAAGCTGTCCTCCCACCAGAAAATTATGAATAATAAGCCCACTCCACTATACACCCCTCCTCTGCATATTAAACATCCTCTACCACCCTGGAAGTTATGTATCAGGGCCCCTTCATTCAGCCCAATGCCCTCTTCTCCCACCTCATCTCCCACCATCTGTGCAGTAAAGGGGTAATTAGTGGAAATTACTGATCCAGGCCCTACATGCTGAGGGGTTGATATAATACCCCCTACCCCCCGCGGGACATCAAAGCCTCCCCCACCCCTACCGATGGAGGATTGGTAGGGGCCCCAATACATTGCTATGCCCAGGGGTCTACACTGCTGTTGATGCCCCTGTATGTATGTATATATATATATGTTGGTCTATCTATAATACTTTAACTGACCCGGCATATATTGGGTCACCTGTGTCCATCTCCGTGCTTTGCTCCGCCCCTCTGGAAACCCCCTTCTGAAAATCCTGCGTTTGCCACTGCGGGGGGGGGGTGTTCAAACTCAAAATTAAACTCCAGTGTAAGAATAAAGCAACCAGTAGAGGCAGTCTGCACACTTAAGTAAGTCCATCCACGAAGTGCATAAGGCCACATACAAGTAAATAGAAAAAAGAGAAGCCAGCACATTCAATTCAAAGCCAAGAATTTCTTTATATAGATAGAAAAATTTCAACCCATCCGAGGGAACAATGACTTGGACACATCAAAAAATCAGAAAGAAGTCAGGTATCACATAGTCCATTGCAAGATTGTCAGCTAGTTACCACATCCAGATATGGAAAAAACACGATGGTCCAAGGCCAGGTCACTGATGCCCGACAGCTGTTTCGGTGTGGTATCACCGTCATCAGGAGCATGCTTGACCACACTGTTATTTGGCTTAGGGATAAAACTGTAGATGCAGAATGCTTTACCACATATTATCACCCAGACAGAGTTTGAGTGACTGCCATCAATCTTGGCCAGCATGTTGCAACACCAAGTTACCCAAGCCTCCTCTTGCTCCCAAGGCAGCTGATGAGGCATCCAGCATGCAGAAATCTTGTTGAAGCTGCTTTTCATGCTGATGAATGCTGATAAGATGCCTATCTCTTTCTCTAAATGGGTCATGGTCACCCTGGTTTCCATGTCAACTATGGCCCACATGGCAGCGATGTAGTCCACAGTGACAGCAGACACAGGGAGGCCGCAGTGCTCCTCATCTTTCAGGGACAATATTCTATGACAAAATTCTGCAAACCACTCAAACACAGTGGTTTGGGATGTTGCTTCTTCCCCAAATACAGCTCGCCATTGGTGAACACTCTTTTGATGTTGCAGGCGACTCTTGTAGTCATAGAAATTCACGGCTCTCCAGTGGCCTCTGTTGAGCTCCATAATGAGTTCATGAAGGAGCTGGACATGTTGACTTGTTTGGGGTGCAGTGCTGCTTACATATAATTCTGTGCCTTGACATTTCAGGAGGACTTTAGTCACAGATTACAGTTCACAATCAGACAGTCAAATTGTGTCTACTCTACCTATACTCTGCACAATTGGAAATTTATTGTGCACCCCTCATAATTCTAATTAAGTGACCAGCTTATGTCTAATGGATTATTTAAAGATAAAGAGTAAAGAAAGAGGAGGCAAAGGAACCCACGTGCATGAAGCGAAAACAACAAGGAGAAAAATAGAGGTATAAAATGTAAAGTGTTGGATAGAAAGTGGTTAAGATATTAGGTCCAGTAAGTACACACTTTATTGAACAACAGTAAAGAGTCCTTCAGGATACTGGCCATTACATCTGATTTTCTTTGTTGGCTATACACAGTGGCGTAACTACTGCGGGTGCAGGGGGGGGGGCAATTGCTATGGGGCCCGGTGGTTGGGGAACCCGCAGGCAATCCCCTGCTCCCTTTTAAAAATGTAAATTAAAAATGTATATTTGTCCTCTGCCCATCTCCAGCGGCACTGACATTTCTGTCCTGCAGTGCTGCCTCACTACCACTACAGTGAGCAGGAAGCCTCAGCACAGCTACTGTACAGTCAGTGACTGAGGTCCCAGCGCAGCGCCACCACTGCAGTAAGCAGGGAGCCCCAGCGCTGCTACAGTGAACCACGACATTACTACAATGAGCAGAGAGCCCCAGCACTGCTACACCCGGCCTGGAGTTCTGGCATCCGGTGTGCAGAAAGAGACCCCACTGCAGCACTGCTGGAGGTACAAGCGCCGCTTGCACTGTTGGGGAGGGGGATTCAAAGAATTTTAAGCCCCTGCTCTCCCTCTCCTCATCCTGCCCTACATCTCTCATCATCTACTCCCCTCTCCTTCTCTACCCCTGCCCCTCATCTCTTCTGCTGCCCGTCACATCTTCTACGCTCCCTCTCTCCTCCTCTACCCCCTCACCTCCTCTACCCCGCCCCTCTCCTCCTCTGCTGCCCCTCACGTCCTCTACTCTTCCTCTCATCTCCTCTACCCCCTCACCTTCTCTACCTCTGCCCTCTCCTTCTCTTTTGCCCCACTGTTCTCCAAAAACTCTTTTGGCGCTTAGTGCGGAAATAATAATATACCCCTATTATCGTAAATAGTGTCTCCTCTTCTCTGCCTCTGAAATGGGGGTGCAGTATTCAAGACTCCCCACCACTTGTTTTGGATCCTTTCTTCCTCCTGTATTGGGCTTGCTCCCGACGTATGGATGTCGTGGATTGCAACAGGGAAAGAAACACAAATGGTTCCGAATATAGAGTGCAACATCGAAAGAAACACAAATGGTTCTGAATATAGTGTGTAACAGGGAAAGAAACACAAATGATTGTGAATATAGTGTAATATTCCGAATATGAGTATATTTACTGTATATTCTAAATGACAAAAAAATATATTAATTAATATATTCAACTAAGTATATTTGAAAGACGTACTTGTCCTGAATGTCCTTCTCTTTTTGGCCCTTATTCTGATCGGTGCGGCCCGATCAGAATATGCGGCCAGGACCGTGCAGGCGAATCCCCGCCTTCCATACGGATCGCCACCTCCGTCCGTACGCGGATATGTGGCGGTCCGCATGAAAGTGGACGGGGATACGCCTCCTCCATCTTGGGAGCAGCCCCTGCATTCGATGGTCGCCGAACATCGAATGCAGGGCCGCACGCTCCACCAGCTCCCGCCACCCTAGACCACACGGACACTTGTCCGTATGAAATCATGTATGGGGGCGGGCAGCTGACATCCGGCGATGTCAGATGCCCGCCCCCTACACAAGCGTCACGGCTTCATTACCATGCATACGCCCCGCGTTTGCATGGGAACGCCCATGAAACGCGGGGCGTATGCATAGGGTAATGAGGCTAAGTAGCCCTTCACGCCCCTCTCCGCCCCCTGTGCGGCGTGTAACGAATACGTGCGGCGAAACCGCTTGCACATGCGCAGAGTGACCTCTGCACATGCGCAGTCCAAAACCATCGGCGGTACGACCGCATGCGGAGAAATCCGCACCGATCAGAATAAGGGCCTTTGTCCTATACCGTATTGAGTCACTCTTGCGGCTAATCTCGTCTGGAAATAAATTGCCTAAGATATCATGAACTAATTTGAAGGGCAATACTTTATACTATGTATTTGTTGTAGTTAGTTTGGCGAGGCCGTACCGTACCAGAACAGAACAGTTTTAGAATGTTCATTAAATCTATGCCAGCTCATCAAATATTCATGTTATATAAACAGTGTTTATTTGAAATGAGTCTGTTCTTTCAAGGCCATATTATGTGAATGTTAATTATGTTTTGATTGTGAATGAAAATGATGTATGTAAGGAGTAAAAAGGAAGTTAGGAGTGAATTTTAGATTACTACAGAGAATTAAGACTTGTGCAAATTCACATTCTAGGGATCAAATAAACAATGATATGCAAAGGGCAGGTTTTATGGGAAATTAACTTTGGAATTAAAAGGAATCAATGATGAAGAATAAATATGCAGCATAAACATTTATGGCAAGGAGACAACGAGGGACAAAATTGAAAATTGAAAAATGTATAGTAACTTCGAGACCTTCTCCTGCAGGAATAACCTGCTGAGTTTGTATTAGATCCAAATGGAATACAGATTATTGCAGTGACTATTGCAGCATACTGTATTTTCAGAAAATAATGTGAAAACGTTGATCTATTCACAGTTAAATCTGTAGGAAAAGCTTATGTTATAATGCAGAAAAATTAGAACCGTCTCAATGTGTTCTCAGTCATAAATCAACAGAATTACAAGTTCATTTCTAGACACTATTTTCTTAGTCATCATTATCAATATGCATTTGCACTGATCCAATACTAGCAGAGCCAGCCTTATCCAATTTGATGCCCTAGGCAAGATTTTTGGTGGCTTCCCTCGCGTGGCGATTTCCCAGCACACAGCTTCCCGCCCCCCGGCACCCGCATTTCCATGGGAATGCCCACTGTTTTCTTGGGAACGCCCATGAAACGCTGGGTGTTCCCATGGGTGCGAACCCACAACCCCTGCCCACACTTTTAGGTGAATATTCAATTTGTCATACCTGCTTGCAACAAGTGGCTGCACATGCACATAAATGATTATGCGCATGTGCAGTCGCTAAACACTGCTCGTCTGTGCACCGCGGATGGGCATTTGCCGGGCAGGCAATGTTCATTTTAGCAGTGGCGGTGCTGACAATTGGCAGCTCCGGCCCCCACTGATCAGCAATGGCATAGGAGGCTGACGCCCTAGGCAATTGCCTAGTATGCCTATGCATAGGGCCAGCTCTGTATACTAGGTGCAAAGGATATGTCTGGAAATATGTGAATTATTATTGTCATGTATTTATATACATACTGTATCCTGCAACAAAATGTGACATTCACATCAGCCCCTGACTCAGTGGAGCTTTCAATAATTCTCTACCACTTTCACATACACAAGGGATATTTTTTTCCTTCAAGGTTTGTTTTTGGATTTTTAGGGGAAAGGTACACAAAAAAGTGTAGGAAAAAAGTGCTCGCTTGTGCAATGACTTTACTTCTGGGCTTGGACCCAACATGCGTGGACAGGGCTACCATCAGGGAGGGGATTCCAGGACTCCAGTCCTGGGCACAAACATAAAGGGGCAAACAAAAAAAATCAGTTCCTTGTACCATCTACAGGCCCCACACAGGCAAAATCAACAGCATGTGACTAAACAGGGGTTCATGATATTCTTCACCTCTTTCTAACACTGATACATTTCTTAATTAGAACTCAAACAGAAAAGAACAAGCCTGGTAGCATGAGTGGCCTTATATGTAAGTCGCATTGTCAGCATATACAGAGATGGGTTTTTTTCCCGGGTTTCACCTCAGCAGAAGCCAGTACAAAATGTCCAGATAAGGTCCCTTAGCTCCACTAGCTACACTTTCAGTAATTATATCCCATACGAAGCAAGGGTATACTATTATTATTTTATACAGCATAAAGGGGGCCTGGGACTGGAGTCTATCAAGTATTATGTATCCTAAACAAAATTCACATTTTCCTTGAAGCGATATAGAAGGTGCTGCAGACATTGGAGGTCTCTCAAGACTTGGAAGTTCTAGAAGGGGACAGGCGAGCAAGATATCAAGTGATGCTATTAGATATCAGAAGGCAAGGACTGAAGAGTAATTGCCCAAAGTCTCCATAGATTTAATGTATGATTCAAAATAAAGGAAATTGGGTTGCATCTTAATAATATCTGGTGTTACATTTATTTTTTTCCCAAATAGGGATTTCACAACTTTACCCATAATTTTATTATTTAACAGTGGTCACATTAGGGGATGTATTATCTAAAAGGTGTATCAAACATGTTATGCGTAAATAGTATCCTATTCCAAAGAGTTCACAGTATAATGAGAACTGTGACGTTTAATAAAACTGGTGCATTGATGGGGATGTAGTTGGCATCCTGACAATTAGGATGTCGGTGGTCAAAATCCTGATGCCAGAATCTTGATGATCACAATCCCAAACTTAAGTTTGATGGGAATGGTTAGGGGTTAGGCTTTGGAAGGGTAGGATTAGGGTTACGTTTCCAGAAGGCACTTTAGGATTAGACACTATTGTAAGGGTAAGGCTGCTGGATGGGAAGGTTCATTTTAGGCTACGAGTGGAGAGCATTATGGTTAGGCAATGGGTATGGAGGGTAAGGGACAAAAAATAGCCTACTTATGAAAATGTGTCTGAAATTCTGACTTTATTCATCCTGACTGTTGGGATTCTGAACCTAACCTCATTGATGGTATCAAATGTTAATGTACTGAGCTGTTCATTAATGCAAATAAGCAGACATCTGTAGAATGTTTTCGAAGTGCTCCAGAATATCATTATAGTTCTATTAAAATTATATATTATTATTCCAAATTATAAACCAATCCTCTAAGGTCAAGAAGGTATATAAGATATGTCAAGCATGTGGAAAGGCAGAAGGTAAAGAAAGATAAATTCATTCTCTCCTAGCTATGCCAATATGATTTAGTAAGTATTATGTCATTGAAGTTTCAAAAGCAAAAATGAGTGCTCTGATTCATAATAACTACACATGGTTCTACTCTGGACTAGGCCTTACTTCACTGTTATAGGACAAGTCCAATACTCTTCATAGGGTTCATCCTCATCACAACCTTCAGGAACATATTCTATAAATCTGGTTATTTGAAGAATAAGTCATATGAACATGACCACAGTTTAGTACACAATCAAATTCTGTAAACTGGCCTCTGAAACCACTTGACACAAAAATCTCCACTAAGATAGAGGATGAATTAGATGTTCACTATGTTCCTTCGTCCCTTGATGGTGTCAGCACTGCTAGGAATAAAACTGACCTGTGTTTTAGGGAGCAATCTTAAGAACTTGACTACACTAAGATGATTGGACCTTTTATCTGGCTCCTAATTTCCAGAAGTTGCTCCCTGCAGAGGAATTTAGATATTTCCTTTTGGCATTGATTACATTCCTACTAAGAAATTAACTCTTAACTCTCTGTTCTCAAACTCTGTTCTGGAAATGTATTGAAGTATAACACATCCTAGTCAATCATTTCAGATTCCTGTTGCTTCTTTTGGTAAACTAACACATTTTAAAGCTATTGCCAGATGTAAAACATTTTGTTTTATCCTTAATGTATTCAGCCACGCTAGTGATATCCAGGATGAGACCCAATCCTCTAAGACAGTGGCAAACGCAGGATTTTTAGAAGGGGGTTTCCAGAGGGGCGGAGCAAAGCACAGAGATGGACACTTAGGTGACCCAGTATATGCCGGGTCAGTTAAAGTATTATAGATAGATAAAATGTATATAAATAATAATAATAAAAAAAATATATATACACACACACACACACACACACATATATATATATATATACATACAGGGGCGTCAACAGCAGTGTAGACCCCTGGGCATAGCAATGTATTGGGGCCACTAATGATCCTCCAGCGGTAGGGGTGGGGGAAGCTTTGATGTCCCCCAGGTGGTAGGGGGTATTATATCAACTGCTCAGCATGTAGCGCCTGGGTCAGTAATTTCCATTAATTACCCCTTTACTGCACAGATGGTGGGAGATGGGGTTAAAGAAGGGGGCACTGGGATGAATGAAGGGGTCCAGATACATAACTTCCAGGGTGGTAGAGGATGTTTAATATGCAGAGGAGGGGTGTATAGTGGAGTGGGCATATTATTCATAATTTTCTGGTGGGAGGACAGCTTGCTTGACTGCAGATATCTCCAGTTCCCAGAAATACATTTATTAGATTTTAATGGATTTAAAAACTAGAGAATCCCACCTACTAATGGTACTGGGGACTAGGGGGTCAGAGTTCAGGAGGCAGAGCAATCTGCCAACCAGTATATAAAACTACATACCAGGTGCGTGGAGCTGGAGCAGTAGAGACAAGCTACTAGTGTCCACCAATGGGGGAGAGTCCTAGCTTTTGGAATATACCCTCAGAGAAACTCTGAGTCAGACAGAACCTGAAATATCTGACTGGGAAGAGCAATTAACAGGCTTGGATGGGGACCACTGCTTTGAAGTCAGATATCTCCGGTTCCCAAGGGCCGATTTTTAAAATTCTTAGACTCCTGGGAGGGTTTCTGGGTACCCAGAAACCCCCCCCTGCGTGCGCTACTGTAAGAAGGTGCAAAAAAATGAATGGGCATGTAGAGAATTGTGGTCCAAGTTGAGTAACATCAGATAACTCCTACTAGCCTTGGCTGGTAAGTACACTATAAGGCTCATACTCTTAAAATAAGATGCATGCTCTTGTGGTACTACAGATGGAGGAGCTCCATCTGACAGGGATGCACGAGCATCTCAATCGCTTGCGCGTCCCCGTAAGCAAGGTGGCGGGGAGCGGCTTCCCTGCTCTTCTCCGCTTCAGGGAGACAGGTAGGGAGCATGGGCAGGCTGGGGCAGAGCGGGCAGAGGGGCAGAGCCGGACGGAGGGCTGCTACTGCCTCTGCCAGAACAGGGCATGCGAGCATCTTTTTGCGTGTGCCCCCCTTCTGTTGGAGGACGGCAGCTGGTGGCAGTTGACGGTTGGTGATAGAGTCACCAGGAGCAACTCAAATAAGAGCTGTCCCATCTATATAAGCAAATATGGTAAAAAGATTTGGTGGACCTTGGTGCTACTTGATATAGACAAGCATGAAGACATAGCCACAACCTGTCAGGGTAATGTTGCAGAAGCTGTGCACATTGGTGTGTGAGGTTGTGTGTAGTCAAAATGCCCCATATAGATAAATATATTTATCAATGTGCAACTGATGGATGATGGTAGCTGGTCAGCAAGAAATTCAAGCGGCCGACTAGTTATTCCCATCCTTGGTCCTCAAGGTACACTAACAGTCCATGTGTTAGTGATATCTATGTTTGAGCACATTTGACTTAATTAGAACCTCAGTTAATTTGATTCAACCATCTGTGCTGATGCCTGGATATAACTACAACCTGCACTGTTAGTGTTCCTTGAGAATCAAGGTTGGGAATGTAGAATAATTGATCCCCAGGGGCTATGCAATTAGCCCAAAGCCAGGAGCCTCAACATCTCCAAAAAGATCCCTGATAACTCGTGGTTAACAGGTGCTCTGACCATGAACTTTTCACATTTTCTGTGTGTTAACGCCCATTAACAAATGATTTTAAAAGGCATTAATTGAATTGCCAAGGAAAGTTACCTTCATTTTTCACCTGGAGTAATTTACATTTAAATGAGGCATTTTAGAAAAAAAAACAATCTATAACAGTTATCCCGATGACAGTGGATTTTGGAGACGGTAGCTGGTCAGCAAGAAATTCCATTATTATTATAAGGGTCCTTTCATCTGTAGTAGTAAGAATAAGAAGAAAACAAATGAAGCATCCAGGGGGCTTACATTACAAGATGGGACTAAGGCCCTACAAATGTATCAAACTCCTAAATGGTGGAGAAGTGGAAAATTGCTGAAGATGTCCATAGCAAAAAAATCGGCTTCTCTATCATTTTATATGGTAGAATGTACTTGTTGAATGCTATCTAGAAGCTGATTGGTTTCTGTAGGCAACCTCCATCTGTTCACTTCTCTACTGTTTAACCCTTTGGGTGGGATTACTAAGGGGAAAATGTGGTAAAACCCCTGTTTTACCGCATTTTCCTATGTACTATTACCCGGCCGCACCGATTTTGCTGGCCAGGGTATCGCCACCCTTTGGGTGGCAATAGCCTATAGAAGCCTATGGGCTTCTTTTTGCCGCCCACCGCCTCGCCGCAACCCCGCCGCCTCGCCGATCCCCCTTTCCCCCTCCCTTGGGCTTACCTCCTCCTGGACCCCGGAAGATAAGCCCTTCCTCCCCCTAGCAACGCAGCCGGACGTCCTTCCGGCTGCAGGGGGGAGGAGGAGGCGCCGGTAGGCGTGAAGGTAGTTCAGGCGGCAGGGAGGAGACGGAGACCCCGCAAACCACAGTACAGGTATCGCGGGTGGCCTTCCTGTGCTAAAAAAACAGAGCGTGAAAACTCAAGCGAGGCAACCTACTGGTACCTCATAAACAGTGAAATCAATGTTTTCTTTCCCCACATGTGACCTGATTTTGTGGGGTTTTATACTGACTTTACGGTTTTGTCTGTCTATGGGAAATACTGCTAATTGAATTCTTCTGATTCAGACATTTAGCCACAACGCTTAATAGTCCTCACACACTTATACACGTATATAAAGTCATACAAATACAATACATGCAGTTACAGTCACACACATGCACACATACATCCTTTACAGTTTCACACCTAAAAATATAAACATACAGGGGGACCGAATTCGGCCCAAAAGCATTTTCCTACTGGTGCAGAGTAACCATGTGACACTGCTAGTGAATTGATGCAGCACGACTGGGGTATGTAATTTAAATGTGTCATATTCTTTCTAAAACATGAATAAGTCACGTTAAAATGTTCCAGCGGCTCGACCCAGAATTATCATCCGAAATCCCGAACATATGCAACTGACAGCATACAGGCTTTCTGTTTACGCCAACGAAAGTGTTTTATTTCCCTTGCAAGTTTAATCCATTCCTATAACTTTTAATGCACTCGTACATATAGTGCAACATTTAGAGCTGCATTAATTAGATAAAAAGTGACAATGCTTGTCACCTTGCATAATAAAATTTTTTAGGTTTAGAGCAAATTACACTTGAAACAGGCTCTCACAGCTGTATCCAAACGAGTTTCTTCCTTAGAGCGAACAGATGCCGTCATTAACATATGAATAGCATTGGCTTCCACTGTGGTTGTGGCATCGTCTTGCGTCTTGGGAGTAGTCTTGTCATCACTGATCTATCCACCGCATTACTTGCCAGAGAGGTAGTAGGCACTGCTAGACTGTTTATGACTGTTACTATATGGGCAAGGTGCTTTAAAGGACCATTAAATAGAGAGACCACTGTTATTTAAAATAGACTAACATCAGAGTTGAGCCGCACTGTGTAGCCTTTATTGCAGCTTCATGGATAATTTAGATCAAAGCTATTCACGTTTTTTCTGTTTTAACCATGCAATAATACCTTGGGTATTGAGTCTCATCAATTATTAATATACAGTAGCGTTTTAGTGAAGACTGTACTGTACTTCCTTCACGTACATAACTAAGATAAAATTACATCTGGTTTCACTTCCTTATTTGCCAGGGCCGATCAAACGCAGGAGGGAGGAGAAAAATGGCAGCTAAGAAGCCATATTATAATTCAATATTCTGACAATTATCAGGTTAGTAGTTGGCTATAAATCATTCAGGGCTTGCTTCTGATGGCAGATTTCTGCTCGACTAGCTAAACGGAGTGTCAGTGTCTCTCGGACAGCTTGTTCAATGTACGTGCTTAATAATATGGTCATTTCCTTGCACTAGCAGTGAATAGAATTCTATTGAGGTCCCCTAGACCAGACGTCTACATATTCTAGAGGGCTCGGTGCAGCCAATAAATTTGACAAAACTTTTTCTCCCCCTTCTTTTTTATGAATTCTGCTGTAAAAGCAAATCCCCCCCCCCCATTCCAGACTCTTTATAATTGTGAGACTTTATCCCGAGTGCCAAGAGTGTGAAACACGACCATACTTAAACAGTACCATATGTTTCCAATGGAAGGTAAAGCCTTAAGTAAGACAGTAACGTCAACGTATGCCAATAAGTTAATTTACAATCCAATCTTAACACTAATAATAATTAATGCAGCTGGGAAGGGGGTAATGATTCGGCTCAATCATTTATTAATAAAATAGTTATTTGATAGCCAAATGAAATGGTTCTTTAAATACTTTAATTCATAGGCTTACATATGCCAAGGGCATCTGTGTCAGAGACTTAATACTAACAATGTCTCATTAATACTTAATCAAGCAATGATATTTTGATTGTGGAGAGAGATTGATGGCTTGTAAAAATACATCTATGCTTTTCAAAAGCGTTCAAACACATTTAATTTTCAGTGACAGCAATGCACATAATAAGTTCTATGTATAAATTATTTCTCGTGCCGATGCCAACTGCAGCTAATCTTGGCAGGTTTTTGCTTATTTCCTACTAGATTTACATAGCACAGGATTGTACTGTCACGTCTGCAGTTTCCAATTACTATTGATCAGCATATAAAGACAAGGGGAGGAAAAAAAGATTAAAAAGCAGGATGTAACAGATGTGCTAATACGAACCATTCAAAAGTACTTTTCAGCGAATTTGTCATAAAAAGAGCATTAAAAACAGACCCCATGGTAAATGAAAGCACTGAGCAGCCATTGTTCAGCCTAGATGAGGATTCTGCAATACATCAAGCATGTGTGAAAACTATCACACCATATGCCACAACTGAAATTGTATTAGGTGTGCTTTATCGTTTAAAGAAACGTTTCTGCTTGCAGGCGTGGTGTAGTACATATGAACAGCACAGCGCTATAAAACTACAACATATGTTTGTACAAAAGGGGATTATTATAGACAATTCATTTAAAGTTGTTATTATTTATTTTTTATGTATAGTGGAATTTATCACATATGATTCTGGTTTATTTACTTGGTGGGGGCAACACCTTAGAAGAGGCTCTGTTGGGGCACTGTAGCTCACCCGTTGCCCATGCTCCTGGCTTGCAGGGTGGATGGAATGGCATTCTGCAGCCAGTAGTGCTCCTGCAGCAGGCCAGACTCCGGAGACCGCTGTAGTTTCTGGGTGCCGGTGACCCTGCCCATTGTGTGTGATGTCACACACAGAGGAGGTGGGGCCAGCACAGGGAGCCAGGAGGACTAATTACAGTGCTGAATTTAAATGTGTATATATATATATATATATATATATATATATATATATATATATATATATATATACATACACACAAATTCTACTGATATTGCCATTTACCAAAGGTGCCCCATCATTGGCTGTGAAAGAACATTGCTGGGTATTAGCCAAGTCTTCAAACCCATCCACCTCACTACTGTGAGAGTAAATTGTAATATAGGGAAATAAATGCTTTAATGGAATTAAGGGAGGAATTAGCTTCCCTCTACATTATATCTTCAATAATTCACTATCATCAGGAAAGGTACCAAAAGACTGGAGAATAGCAGAGGTTATTCAAAAAAGGAAAAAAGGAGGATCCCGCTAATTACAGACTGTTAGTTTAACATCAATAGTGGGTAAACTATTTGAAGGATTTTTAACCCCTTCACGACATTTGACGTATATATACGTCATGGCCGGGAAGTACTTCCCGACACATGACGTATATATACGTCATGACTTTAAACTGTCACTGCGTCTCGAGACGCAGTGACAGAGGGACGATGTCTGCTGTCCCTGACAGCAGACATGTCCCTGCATGCCCAGGGGGGGCTGCGATGTCGCCCCCCCGTCGGCGATCGCTGTGATTGGCTGTTCAGTGTGAACAGCCATTCACAGCGTTTTCCTGTGTTACCAGCGAATCAGACGCTTGGTAACACAGGTGTCAATCACCGCCGGGCGTCAGGGGGCATGAGGGGGTCATCGGTGACGATGACACCTCACCCCACCCTCACCCCACCTGCCCCCAAGGCTGTGATTGGTCCGTGGGACCCACGGACCAATCACAGCCAAGGCGCGACATTTAAACTAACGGTGACTGCGCTGCAGACGCCATTCCGGTCTGGAATAGCGTGCAGAACGGTCACCGTGCCTGTCTGCCGTGAATACCGACCTGATCCTTGCTAATACTTACCTGATCCTTGCAAATACCTTACCTGATCACCTGCTCACTGCTTGTAGCGTGCTGGACGCTTCCTGGATCTGACTTCCTGAGACTTCCTGCTGCTGCTGCAGTGTGATAGAGAGATAGAGAGATAGAGAGAGAGATAGAGAGAGATAGAGAGATAGTGACAGAGAGAGCTATATTTTGTGTCTGCTACCCCCCCTTTTTGGGGGTGCAGGGGTTTTTTATATATAAATAACTGTCGCTGCTGCTGCAGTGTCATAGTGATAGATAGTGATAGATAGTGAGAGATAGTGATAGATAGTAATAGATAGTGAGAGATAGAGAGATTTGTGTCTGCTACCCCCCTTTTTTGGGGGTGCAGGTTTTTTTTTTATATATATATAACTGTCAGTGCTGCTGCTGCAGTGTCATAGTGATAGATAGTGATAGATAGTGAGAGATAGAGAGATAGAGAGAGATAGTGACAGAGAGTGTATATTTTGTGTCTGCTACCCCCCCTTTTTGGGGGTGCAGTTTTTTTTTTATACATATAACTGTCAGTGCTGCTGCTGCAGTGTGATAGATAGTGATAGATAGTGAGAGATAGAGAGAGATAGTGACAGAGAGTGATAGAGAGTGTATATTTTGTGTCTGCTACCCCCGCCTTTTGTGCTGATCACTATATCTGAGGTGATCAGCAACTTTTTGGGGGTGCAGAGGTTTTTTTTTTTTATATATACCTGTCAGTTGCTGCCAGTTGCACCAAAGGTTGTGCACCTGCTGCCCCTCACTGGTAATCAGTGTCGCATCACTGATCACCTTTTTTTTTTTTTTGTGGGTGCTGTGTGGTCTTTTTTTAATTTTTTTTTTACACACACTGTGATTTTGTGGGTGTCCTGTGGCCACTGTGCGCTGATCAGTGACGTACATCACTGATCAGCTTTTTCGGCACAGGGTTGATCTATTTTTTTTTTTTTGATCAAATTCCTGTTGCCTTTGAGCGCTGTTCAGTGACAGACGTTACTGACCAACATCTGTGCTCAATTTTTGGTGCAGGACCTTTTTTTTTTTTTTTAACCCCTTCATTTTTTTTTTTTAACCCCTTCAATTTTTTTTTTTTTTAACCCCTTCATTTTTTTTTTTTTGTATAAAGTATTTTTTTTGTTCTGCACTACATACACACAACACACTACATACCCCCCGGGTTGAAATAAAGTTTGTACCCCCCCCTACACTATACATAGTGTGGCCAATCCCGGGATCGGGATCGGCGGGATCCCGGGATTTGGCCTAAAAAAGTCCGGGATTTCAATCCCGGGATTGGAGAATCAAATCCCGGGATTTCGGGATTAGACTGCGCATGCGCAGTCTAATGCCGGGCAGCGTCTGAGCACTATCTCAGACGCTGCCCGGCTGTTCCCGTAGCCTGACCCGGCGTGCGGCCTGCGTAGCGTGACAGTAGAGGTCACGCTGCGCAGGCCACACGTCACCAGTGACCGCCGGCCTGCCTCCGCCTGCCCGCCTCCCGACAGCACGCCGGCCTGACTCCGCCCGCCCGCCTCCCGACAGCACGCCGGCCTGACTCCGCCCGCCTCCGCCTGCCAGCCTCGTCTCCGCCGCCCGCCTGCCGTCTTCTATGGAGGTGCACTTGCCGGGAGGCACCGTGCACCTCCAAACCCACTCCCGGCCGCCCGCCCGCACCCTAATGTAAGTAGATGTGCGGGTCGGCCGGGGTGGGTTAGTATGCTAAAAATGGGTTTTTTTTTGCTGGGGATGCCAATCCCGGGATCCCGGGAATCCCGGGATTGAGCGTTTTTCAATCCCGGATCCCGGGATTGAAAAAATGCCCCGGGATTGGCATCCCTAACTATACACGTGTTGAAACATTTCACTACCAGTAACACAAAAATAAAAATGGCATCCCAAATGTCCTCCCAAATGTCCTCCCAGTCATCCAGAAGAATGTATTCAGTGGAGGAGGCATATGCCATGCTTGCCTCTGATTCTGACACAGCCAGTGAGGCAAGCGGGGAATTTGAAGGATTCGTCTTAAGCTCCTCTTCCTCCTCTGGTGATGAGGGACCCCCTCAAAGACGCCCCCGTAGAGCAGCTGAGACCCCCCCCCCAATAATTGATCTCGTATGGACCCCACCACCAGACAATTTTGAGCCCCAGGTTCCTGAGTTTTTGGCCATGCCAGGAATCCAATTTGATTCCACAGGTCTCAGAGAAATTGACTTTTTCAAATTATTTTTCTCTGATGATTTTATAAATTTAATGGTGGACCAAACTAATTTATATGCCCAGCAGTTTATTGCTCAAAACCCCACGTCATCATTTGCTAGGTGGACCCCTGTAGATGCAGTAGAGATGATGACGTTTTGGGGTCTGGTGTTTCATATGGGCATAGTAAAAAAGCCACAAATTAGGCAATATTGGAGTACAGATGTTCTGTACAGCACCCCATTTTACCGTATGGCCATGACTCGGACTCGTTTTGAGGCAATCCATAAATTTATACATTACACCGATAATGCACAGTGCCCACCCAGAGATGATCCCACCTTTGACCGGCTATTCAAAGTCAGGCCGGTCATTGATCATTTCAGTGCCAAATTTGCAGAGCTATACATCCCTGAAAAATTTATTTGTATTGACGAGTCCCTTATACATTTTAAAGGAAGGGTTAAATTCCGCCAGTACCTTCCCAGTAAGAGGGCAAGGTATGGCATAAAAATGTATAAGCTGTGTGAAAGCACCACAGGGTACACCCACAAGTTTAGGGTATATGAAGGGAAGGATTCAAGAATTGAACCGCCAGAATGCCCCCCCTCCCTCGTAGGTGTTAGTGGCAAAATTGTCTGGGATTTAATGCACCCCTTCCTGGATAAGGGTTATCACCTCTATGTGGATAACTTTTACACCAGCATCCCCCTGTTTAAGGCCCTTGGTTCAAGAGGTACAGCAGCTTGCGGTACTGTGCGCAAGAACCAAAGAGGCCTCCCCAAAACGCACATTGCCCAAGTAATGAGAAGGGGTGAAAGCAGGGGAATATGCACCGAAAATATGTTGTTGGTCAAATATAAGGACAAGAGGGATGTCCTTATACTGACAACAATTCATGGAGACAGTACCACCTCCATCCCTGTACGAGGTACCAGTACCCACACCTCAAAACCAAATTGTATCCTAGATTACAATAAGTACATGGGCGGAGTGGATCTTTCAGATCAGGTACTGAAGCCGTACAGTGCCCTGCGGAAAACAAATATCTGGTACAAGAAGCTGGCCGTGTATATCATCCAGATGGCACTGTATAACGCTTACGTGCTATTCCGTTCTACCGGCCAGAGGGGGACATTTATGCACTTTCAAGAGGAAGTCATAAAGGGCCTAATATTTGGGAACCAGCAGGCAGAGGGCCCCAGTACTTCTAGTACTGGGCCCCGTATTGTACCAGGGCAGCATTTTCCCAACGAAATCCCCTCCACTGCAAGAAAGGGCAGGACACAAAAAAGGTGCAAAGTTTGCTATAAAAAGGGAATAAGAAAGGAAACTATTTTCCACTGTGAAACTTGCCCCGACAAACCCGGCCTATGTATAAAGGAGTGTTTCAAAATATACCACACATCGATGGATTATTAGGTTCATCATTTCACCGTGCATCGGGGGTCTTGCTAATGCCACATAGCACCCACCATTCATTCCACCAGAATCTGAGCTGCAAAATCCAAAAAACACTCCTTCCCTTCTGAGTCCTGCCATGCACCCAACTGGTATTTTTTGGTCACATGTGAGGCATTGCCGTACTCTGAAAAATGGGGGCACAGATTTTGGGGTGCTTTGTCTCCTTCATTCCTTGTGAAAATGAAAAATTTTGAGCCAGAAGTACATTTTTGTGTAAAAAAATGTAATTTTTCATTTTCACAGCCCAGTTGTACCAAAATTGGTGAAACCCCTGGGGGTTTGAAATGTACACTATACCCCTAGATGAATTCCCTGAGGGGTGTAGTTTGCAAAATGGGGTGACTTGTGGGGGGGTTCCACTGTATTGGTAATGCAACATAGCACCCACCATTCATTCCACCAAAATCTGTGCTGCCAAATCCAAAAATCACTCCTTCCCTTCTGAGTCCTGCCATGCGCCCAACTGGTATTTTTTGGTCACATGTGAGGCATTGCCGTACTCGGGAGAAATTGGGGCACATATTTTGGGGTGCTTTGTCTCCTTCATTCCTTGTGAAAATGAAAAATTTTGAGCCAGAACTGCATTTTTGTGTAAAAAAAATGTAATTTTTCATTTTCACAGCCCAGTTGTACCAAAATTGGTGAAACCCCTGGGGGTTTGAAATGTACACTATACCCCTAGATGAATTCCCTGAGGGGTGTAGTTTGCAAAATGGGGTGACTTGTGGGGGGGTTCCACTGTATTGGTAATGCAACATAGCACCCACCATTCATTCCACCAAAATCTGTGCTGCCAAATCCAAAAATCACTCCTTCCCTTCTGAGTCCTGCCATGCGCCCAACTGGTATTTTTTGGTCACATGTGAGGCATTGCCGTACTCGGGAGAAATTGGGGCACAGACTTTGGGGTGCTTTGTCTCCTTCATTCCTTGTGAAAATGAAAAATTTTGAGCCAGAACTGCATTTTTGTGTAAAAAAATGTAATTTTTCATTTTCACTGCCCACTTGTATCAAAATTGGTGAAACCCCTGGGGGTTTGAAATGTACACTATACCCCTAGATGAATTCCCTGAGGGGTGTACTTTGCAAAATGGGGTGACTTGTGGGGGGGTTCCACTGTATTGGTGCTTGGGGGGTCTTGCTAATGCGACATAGCACCCACCAAAATTCCACCAGAATCTGAGCTGCAAAATCCAAAAATCACTCCTTCCCTTCTGAGTCCTGCCATGCACCCAACTGGTATTTTTTGGTCACATGTGAGGCATTGCCGTACTCGGGAGAAATTGGGGCACAGATTTTGGGGTGCTTTTTCTCCTTCATACCTTCTGAAAATGAAAAATTTTAAACCAGAACTGCATTTTTGTGTAAAAAAATGTAATTTTTCATTTTCACTGCCCACTTGTATCAAAATTGGTGAAACCCCTGGGGGTTTGAAATGTACACTATACCCCTAGATGAATTCCCTGAGGGGTGTACTTTGCAAAATGGGGTGACTTGTGGGGGGGTTCCACTGTATTGGTGCTTGGGGGGTCTTGCTAATGCGACATAGCACCCACCAAAATTCCACCAGAATCTGAGCTGCAAAATCCAAAAATCACTCCTTCCCTTCTGAGTCCTGCCATGCACCCAACTGGTATTTTTTGGTCACATGTGAGGCATTGCCGTCCTCGGGAGAAATTGGGGCACAGATTTTGGGGTGCTTTGTCTCCTTCATTCCTTGTGAAAATGAAAAATCTTGAGCCAGAAGTGCATGTTTGTGTAAAAAAATGTAATTTTTCATTTTCACAGCCCAGTTGTACCAAAATTGGTGAAACCCCTGGGGGTTTGAAATGTACACTATACCCCTAGATGAATTCCCTGAGGGGTGTACTTTGCTAAATGGGGTGACTTGTGGGGGGGTTCCACTGTATTGGTGCAACATAGCACCCACCATTCATTCCACCAAAATCTGTGCTGCAAAATCCAAAAAACACTCCTTCCCTTCTGAGTCCTGCCATGCACCCAACTGGTATTTTTTGGTCACATGTGAGGCATTGCCGTACTCGGGAGAAATTGGGGCACAGATTTTGGGGTGCTTTTTCTCCTTCATACCTTCTGAAAATGAAAAATTTTGAGCCAGAACTGCATTTTTGTGTAAAAAAATGTAATTTTTCATTTTCACTGCCCACTTGTATCAAAATTGGTGAAACCCCTGGGGGTTTGAAATGTACACTATACCCCTAGATGAATTCCCTGAGGGGTGTACTTTGCAAAATGGGGTGACTTGTGGGGGGGTTCCACTGTATTGGTGCTTGGGGGGTCTTGCTAATGCGACATAGCACCCACCATTCATTCCACCAAAATCTGTGCTGCAAAATCCAAAAAACACTCCTTCCCTTCTGAGTCCTGCCATGCACCCAACTGGTATTTTTTGGTCACATGTGAGGCATTGCCGTACTCGGGAGAAATTGGGGCACAGATTTTGGGGTGCTTTTTCTCCTTCATACCTTCTGAAAATGAAAAATTTTGAGCCAGAACTGCATTTTTGTGTAAAAAAATTTAATTTTTCATTTTCACAGCCCAGTTGTACCAAAATTGGTGAAACCCCTGGGGGTTTGAAATGTACACTATACCCCTAGATGAATTCCCTGAGGGGTGTACTTTGCAAAATGGGGTGACTTGTGGGGGGGTTCCACTGTATTGGTGCTTGGGGGGTCTTGCTAATGCGACATAGCACCCACCAAAATTCCACCAGAATCTGAGCTGCAAAATCCAAAAATCACTCCTTCCCTTCTGAGTCCTGCCATGCGCCCAACTGGTATTTTTTGGTCACATGTGAGGCATTGCCATACTCGGGAGAAATTGGGGCACAGACTTTGGGGTGCTTTGTCTCCTTCATTCCTTGTGAAAATGAAAAATCTTGAGCCAGAAGTGCATGTTTGTGTAAAAAAATGTAATTTTTCATTTTCACAGCCCAGTTGTACCAAAATTGGTGAAACCCCTGGGGGTTTGAAATGTACACTATACCCCTAGATGAATTCCCTGAGGGGTGTACTTTGCTAAATGGGGTGACTTGTGGGGGAGTTCCACTGTATTGGTGCAACATAGCACCCACCATTCATTCCACCAAAATCTGTGCTGCAAAATCCAAAAAACACTCCTTCCCTTCTGAGTCCTGCCATGCACCCAACTGGTATTTTTTGGTCACATGTGAGGCATTGCCGTACTCGGGAGAAATTGGGGCACAGATTTTGGGGTGCTTTTTCTTTTTCATACCTTGTGAAAATGAAAAATTTTGAGCCAGAACTGCATGTTTGTGTAAAAAAATGTAATTTTCCATTTTCACATCCCAGTTGTACCAAAATTGGTGAAACCCCTGGGGGTTTGAAATGTACACTCTACCCCTAGATGAATTCCCTGAGGGGTGTAGATTGCAAAATGGGGTGACTTGTGGGGGAGGTTCCTAACTTTTAGCACTTATGGTGCCTAGAAACCTACATGGTGCCTAAAAAAAAATCTCATAAAAAGGAGGCTCCAAAATCAAGTAGGTGCTCCTTCTATTATGAAGCCTGTGGTTTGGTCAAAGTGCACACTAGGGCCACATATAGGATATTTTTGAAAACAAAAGAATTGGGGGAATCAATTTTTAGTCACATTTCTCTAGTAAAATCTACTGTATTCGTTAGAAAAATGTATTAAAATTGAAACTCTGCAAAAAAAAAGAAATTTTGAAATTTCACCTACACTTTGTTTTAATTCCTGTGAAACACCTAAAGGGTTAACAAACTTCCAAAATGCTGTTTTGAATACTGTGAGGGGTGCAGTTTTTGAAATGGCATCATTTATGGGGGTGTCTCACATACAAGTCCCTCAAAGTCACATCAGAACTGAACTGATCCCTAAAAAAATCAGTGTTTGAAATTTTCTTGAAAATTTGAGAATTTGCTATTCATATTGTAAGCCTCCTAGTGTCCAAAAAAATTAAAAGGAAGTTGAAATAATGATGGAAACATAAAGTAGACATATGGTCTATGTTAGTTATTAACTATTTTGAGTGGTATGATTATTTGTCTCACAAGCAGAAAATTTAACATTTTGCAAATTGCTAAATTTTCCATTTTTTCACGATATTTTGGTATTTTTCACAAAAAAACACAGACTGTATCGACCCAAATTTACCACTAACTTGAAGTACAATGTGTCACGAGAAAACAATCTCAAAATCACTGGGATAAGTAAAAGCAAAAAAAAGTTATCCCCACTTAAGTGAGACATGTCAGATTTGAAAAAAAGGGCTCTGTCATGAAGGCACAAACTGGCTCTGTCATGAAGGGGTTAAGAGATGGGATCCAGGAATATTTAGACCTTCATAGTTTACTCAGTTATAACCAGCATGGGTTCGTGAAAAATCGTTCATGCCAAACTAATCTACTTGGTTTCTATGAAGAGGTTAGCAAAAACCTTGATAATGGAAATGCTGTAGATGTGATTTTCCTAGATTTTGCTAAAGCCTTCGACACCGTACCACACAAGAGGTTGATAAATAAAATGGAGGACCTGGGATTAGGGGCAAATATCTGCAGATGGGTAGGCTGTGTAATAGAGAACAAAGAGTGGTTGTGAACAATGCAGTTTCAAATATGATACCAGTACTAAGTGGAGTGCCACAGGGTTCGGTTCTAGGGCCCATTTTGTTTAACATTTGTATTAACGATATTGGGATGGGGTTACTCAGCAATGTATCCATCTTTGCGGACGATACAAAAACTGAGCAGAGTTATTAAATCATCAGAAGATGTCACCACGCTTCAAAATGATTTTGACAATCTAGACGAGTGGGCAAAAAAGTGGAAGATGAGGTTCAATGTGGACAAATGCAAGGTCAAGCACCTTGGGAGACATAACCAGTGTGCTAGATATAACCTAAGCGGGGATGAATTGGGTAATTCAGTACTAGAAAAGGATCTAGGAGTCCAAATAAACAACAAACTAGGGTGTAGTGCTCAATGTAATATAGCTACTAAAAAGGCCAATAAAACTCTAGCATGTATTAAAAGGGGCATGGAAACTAGGGATTCCAAAGTAATTATGCCTCTGTACAAATCGAATACGGAGTACAATTCTGGGGCCCACACTATAAAAAGGACATCATAGAATTAGAATAAATCCAAAGAAGAGCAACTAAGCCTATTAGGGGAATGGAGACTTTAAGCTACGAGGAGAGATTAAGCAAGCTGGGACTATTTACACTAGAGAAGAGACGTTTAAGGGGGAACATGCTCAACATGTGTACAAATATATCAGGGGCCAATATAAGGAACTAGCAAACACCCTTTTTTCTGCTAGACAGGAATCTAGGACGAGAGGGCACGAGTTTAGATTAGAAGAAAAAAGATTTTGTTCATCTAGAAGAAAAAATTTCTTTACATTCAGAACAGTCAAACTTTGGAACTCTCTTCCTGAAGAAGTGGTGTCGGCAGACACTAGAAATACGTTTAAAATAAGGTTGGATAAACATTTATTGGTAAAAAACATCCACGGGTACGAATAAGTAACAATCTGTCTTTAAAATATCAGAACATTCTATACAACAAGGGATAAGCTACTATAAACATAGGTTGAACTAGATGGACGCAAGTCTTTATTCAGCCTCACCTACTATGTAACTATGTAACTATGTAATTTATTAATTAAAACACTATTTTCCTATGTTTTTCAACTTTCTATTTTTTTCCCTATTGTCTTTACTGGGGGTGCGTTTTGACTGTTCACATTGATAACAAGGGAGTAACTTTACTAAGATGGGAGTTCTATTGAAGATGGGATGTTGCCCATAGCAACCAATCAGATTCAATCTATTATCCTTTAGAAGTGCAGTAGAATCTGATTGGTTGCTATAGGCAGCATCCCATCTTTAAAGTGTACCCCTAGACTGCATAACCTAGTCCTGAGGCTGGTCCACCGACCCCCTGCCTCATGCCTTGACCATCTTTGCCTGCTTACATCCTGCAATCAAGCCACCTCCCACTTGCTGGCACCTCATATAATCTGTCTGTCTCTCCTTTCTACTAGATTGTAAGCTCCTCAGAGCAGGGCCCTTTTCCCTCCTGTTGTCAAAGCCCTCTTCTCATCACATTTCTCTCACAGCTCTCTCATACTCAAACAGTGACCATCTTCATCCACATACTCATCTCCATCATTGGCCACAAGCCTCTAGTTGTACGTTTATCAAGTCCTTACTACTTACTACCATGGAGCATGGTCAGCGGCAGTCGCCCATCCCCCCACACGTGAAGCAGATCAGTGGCAACCATGTAGCAGGCATGAGTAATAGTAAACCCCCCCCCCTGACAAAACTGTATCTTTGCCTTGGGCGCCGAGATGCCTTGCACTGGCCCTAGTTACATGCCTCTGAAATCTAACTTCAGCAAATTTTTGCACTGTTCCCTTTATGGCAATGGTGGCATTAATAAGTGAAAAACAAAATAAGTGAACATGTTAGGTTGGGTCTAGCTCATCTCAATTGTCTCTCTGTCACTCTGGAGTACAGATCACATTCTCACATACAAAGCCCTCAATCACCCCAATATCTACTACTGTACATCTTCTACCTCAATTTCTTCACACTCCCTCACACCCTCTCCACTGCTTCATGGATGCCACCTTAGCTGAACTCTGACTGTCTGTGCCATTTCTTACGCCCAAGATTTTTTCTGTTCTGCTTCATTGTATCAACCCTAATTAGGTCCACAAGCATTAGCTTGACCTGGTTAATAGGTCTACATGGTCCGTAGGTCAACATAGAAACATAGAATTTGGCGGCAGATAAGAACCATTTGGCCCATCTAGTCCGCCCCTTTTTTACCCTTCAGGTAATCTCAACCCTTTTTAATCCTTATTTCTTTGTAAGGATATTCATATGCCTATCCCAAGCATGTTTAAATTGTTCTACTGTCTTAGCCTCTGCCACCTCTGATGGGAGGCTATTCCACTTATCCACTACCCTTTCTGTGAAGTAATTCTTTCTAACATTTCCCCTGAACCTACCTCCCCTCCAGTTTCAGTGCATGTCCTCGTGTTTTATTACTTCTTTTCCTTTGAAGAAAATTTCCCTCCTGTACTATGTTAAAACCCTTGATATATTTGAAGATTTCTATCATGTCCCCCCTTTCCTTTCTCTGCTCCAAACTATACATGGTAAGATATTTTAGATCTAACATGTATAAGGTCGACAATGCTTATGGTTGACAGGTACAAAAAGTTGATGGGTTCATACAGTCAACATGGCAATAGTCAACACGCACATGGTCGACACAAGTTTTTTCTACCCTGGTTTTTAATTCTTAGAAACGGGTAACCTGTCCCGAGCGCAGCGGAGTGAGGCACATTGCCTAAGGCATGGCTAGTAAAGTGAGGCATGCAAGTGGATGCGGTACTGGGGTCACAAGTTGTTTATCAAATAAAATGACGCAATACGCAGAGACGATGCAAAAAAAAAAGTTGAGCCGACCTTTTGTATGTATCGACCTTTGAATCGGTGTACCTTTTCCATGTTGATCCTGTCAACCTATGCCATCCATGTTCACCATTTGGGGTCCACCTATTGAATGTCAACCTAATTAGCAATGACCAAATGATCCATAACCCTGCTTCACTGCTGTGGAACTTATCATTATCTTATCCTACAGTATCAGATTGGTACTTGTTTCCTAGCACGGCCACAATTGCATTGATCTTGTGCCCTTAATAGTGGTATGCGATGGCCCCCGACGCGATGGACCCGATTTCCCATTGAAATGCATTGAAAAGTTAAAAAATCGCGTCGGTCGCGTCGCATGCGGCTAAATAAGCATTAAATGGTCCCGACGCGATGCCCCCGATTTCCCATAGGGAACAATGTTAAATGGCTCAATTTACCCAAATCAACAGGGAACAATGTTAAATGGTCCAGAAACCCCCCAAAACACCCCTGAACAGTGAAATGGCCCCCCAAAATTAGTTAACGCCACCCCACGATCAACGTGAACCCGAAGCGTGGCGAGCGCAGCGAGCCCGCGAGGGGCGGCGGTACGCGTCCTCCGACCTTTTCATACCCCCACTATCCACGTCGGCGTGGAGTTGAGAATAGAATAGTGTGGCGAGCGCAGCGAGCCACCGAGCCCGAAGCGTGGCGAGCGCAGCGAGCCCCGCGAGGGGACGCGGATACCTTCACAGGTAAACGCGTCCCCTCGCGGGCTTCACAGGTGTCCGCGTCGCCACGGACACCTGTGAAGCCCGCGAGGGGACGCGGATACCTGTGAAGGTATCCGCGTCCCCTCGCGGGGCTCGCTACGCTCGCCACACTTCGGGCTCGGTGGCTCGCTGCGCTCGCCACACTATTCTATTCTCAACTCCACGCCGACGTGGATAGTGGGGGTATGAAAAGGTCGGAGGACGCGTACCGCCGCCCCACGCGGGCTCGCTGCGCTCGCCACGCTTCGGGTTCACGTTCATCGTGGGGTGGCGTTTAATAATTTTGGGGGGCCATTTCACTGTTCTGGGGTGTTTTGGGGGGTTTCTGGACCATTTAACATTGTTCCCTGTTCATTTGGGTAAATTGAGGCATTTAACATTGTTCCCTATAGGAAATCGGGGGCATCGCGTCAGGACCATCGCATGCGATTTTTTAGCACGCATGCGATGCGACCGATGAGATTTTTTTACCTGCGATGCCCCAGATTAGAATCGGTGTGGCCGTGCTAGGAAACAAGTACCTCAGATTCTTTAACAGTGATCATTGCCTGTAAGCCTACTGGTTGAGTATAGGGTAAGTAAGTGCTGATTCCGCTCCCCCGCAACTCCTCCTCAGAGAGTTGCTCTACAATGCTTAGCAGTTTCTGTACACCCTCCACCCTCTGTTTGGTTGTGGTACGACTGTAGTAGTAATAATAATAATAATAATCATCAGTGGTGTTTTTTTACCTATGGGCTGCCGGACCATGGGCTTCCCCTTCCCAGGTAAAATCCATTACTGAGCTCTGCCTTAGTAAAGCTAGAGGCAGTGTGCGAGACTGCACTGGCTTCACTGTGACTGGCAGTGACTTGCTATTGGAAATCCTACCTGCCAGTCACTCATGGCATTCCCACTGGGTGGTGTTAGCTCACTTCGGGATTCCTTTATGGGCTGCTTCAGCTGCAGCCAATGGAATCTGGTGAAATGCCCACGATACTGGGCATTTGCTGGTCCCGGTGCCTGTCATCTGCAATGTACAGGCACCGGGACAGTACATTGCAGATGACAGGCTGCTTCTATGGGCTGCTGATGAAGCTGGGGGCATGTACTGAGGATGATACTGCACATTGTGGCCAGCAGTAGCCCTCCTCCTACACTGAGGTAGGATACATCACTGATAATAATAATAATAATAATAATAATAATAATAATAATAATACCGATAATGATCTATTGTGTAGGGCTGCAGTAAGCTGCAGATTCAAAATTTTACTGTAACTCACATTTCCAGGTCTCGCGTTGGGAAGGAACCTTGGTCTGTATTTTCAAAATGAAAATGTATTATTATTATTATTATTATTATTATTATTATTATTATTGCTATTATTACTAATATGATTATTTATCTAACATATCCTATATATTAAAAGCCTAGTGCTGCTCTTCTCCTCTGTGGTACACCAGCGGCCAATAGCTGACACACACAACTCAGCATGAGTTCTGGGTCCCAGCAACTCAATCATTTTGACAGGCTGGTGACTAGTATTTATAATGAAACTGAACTAAAAATTGTATCCAAGCATATACTGACCCCAAAATCTCCCCAGGGGTATTAGAATCTACCAGTAAAGACCATTAGTAGATTGGACTCTTAGCATAACAGACTTTTTTGACAATTTATAATTACCCTTCAGAACTTAAATAATGTAAACGAGATACATGACTTTCTGCGCGATAGCCAAAATAACTAACATTAATATATATATTTTTTTTTTTTGCAAAATAAACAAACACGTATAGATGTTTTTATTTGTTAAAATGATATATTTCCTGTGTATTGCTCCATACTAGCAGGTTAAATGGAAGCAGTGCATTTAATAAAGTCACAACGATTTTGAATTTCAAACATTCTTTTGACTTGATCCGCTGCACTTTTTCTTACCTATCAGTAACTATAACAGTCATGTGTGAGCCTAACACGTGTCAAAACAAGAAAAGTCTGAGTTTCTTATAGATTCTAATTCTGCTTTTCCATGGATGGCTTCTTCTCTCCTTAGTTAGGTTTGCCTAAGGAGTCTAACATGAGTTTGACAGATGGAGACACCTGACTTTAGCTTCCAGGCATCTCAGGCCACATTTCTGTCCCACTCTTGCTAAGTATTATTATCCCATTCACCTTTCTGAAAGATCTACAAGATGGATTAATTCTGTCAAATCTATTTGTATGTGGCACCAATATTAATCTAGAAGTCTATTAATATATATATATATATATATATATATATATATATATATATATATATATATATATATATATATATATATTAATATATATATATCTATCTATCTGGAACAAAGGGGGCGCCTATGATGTAGTACTGTTTTTAATTATTTAAAAGGCATATGAAAAATTCATAAAACGTAGGGATAAGGCATCCGTACCAAATAATTTGTCAGCTGTGGACTTAACACCACATGGCTCAACATAAAACCCACTGGCACAACAGCATCAAGAGACAGCCCGCCGTCATAGGATGGTACACAGCCTCACGGAACCTCAGATTCGGCGCACCGCAATGTCCAGCACTGTCGGGCGCAGCACGGGTCCCGGCAGCCTTTGCCTGGTCAGTGGGGATCGTCTGGCGTCACTCTGGCCACGTCCCAACGCGTTACGTCGTCAGACGGGTCTCTGACAAAGTCTGACGCCGAAATGCATATATATTACAAAATGCAAATAATAATAATAATAGTAATAATCTGCAGATCTGCATTTACTGAGCCAAGGGGTTCAGCAGTAATCCTGGGAGGTGGCATTATGATGTCCATGCGGAGCGATAGACACTTAATAATGGTCAAAATAAGCCAAATAAAACATTTATGAACAGTTTCTTATATAGCGCACACATATTCCACAGCGCTTTACAGAGAACATTTGAACATTCACATCAGTCCCTGCCCCAGTGGAGCTTACACTCTATATCCCCAACCATATGTACATGCACACATTCATTCTAGGGTTAATTTTTTTGGCAGCCAATTAACCTACCAGTATATTTTTGGATTGAGGGAAGAAACCGGAGCACCCAGAGGAAACCCATAAGCACGTGGTTGCTGACATTTCCAATACTGCAAGCAAATGAGTGGGATATTTTGAACATGACGGTAAGTAAAGTAAAGTTATTTCAAGAAATCTTATTACATTGCAACACTTATATTACATTGCAACACTTTTTTTACATTATCATTTATTTTAAACCAATTCATTGCTGTGAAATCACACCTAGGATTAGAACCTGTGACCTGCCTCACTGGAGGCAGACATCTTCCTGATAGCAAATAGTTCTATACATAAGGTATATGCTTCTAGTGAAACAGGCCATGAGTTCTAATACAGGCTGTGACACTTGCAAAAATGATGTTTAAAATAAAGAGAGTGTGACATCTATTGTCCTGCTAGGAAGGGGAGTCAGCCATTGACAGTGATATCAATGGCTTTAAAACAACTGATTCAAACTCGCAGGGGAGGAGAGGTGCCCCTTGGGAGCAGGAGCCTGGCAGCAAAAGACTACCTTTCCTCCCAGAGTTACGCCTCTGGCCCCTTTTCCTCACTATTTAAATGAAGATTTCTAAGCAAGGACCATTTATACATGCCATCTCTCTGCTGTATGAAATCTATGAATATAGAGGGTGATACTGTACTCATTAAAGTTTTCAAAATGGGAAACAGAGAGAAAATAAACAAAAACAATGGTTTGAACTGTTTTTGAAAACCTCTATAAAGGCAATATGATATTATTATTGTTTTTCTGTGTTTTCATATCATATTTTATTTACAGTAGGTACTCCTACATGAAGTGAAAACTTGAAAAATTGTCATTCAACTAATTTCACCAACTAGTAGGTGTCCCCCAACATTTTATTCTTGGCCCTCTTCTTCTCTATCTCTATACGTCCTCTCTGGGTGAGCTCATTTGCTCACTCAACTTCCACTATCACATCTATGCTGATAATACTGAAATCTACCGCTCCTTTCCTGATCTCTCTCCCTCTAGCTTCACTCATATCTCCAACTGCCTCTCTGTTGTCTACTCTCGGATGACCCAGCGCTTTTTTAGACTTAAAATATCAAAGACTAAGCTGACCTCTTCCCACCCTCCTGCATAAAACCTGACCATCTCTCATCCTAACCTGTTTATGCTCACTTCTTTTCCTTCTGTGTCACCCCTGTCTGTCTAACCCTCCCCTTTATAATGTAAGCTCTCACGAGCAGGGCCTTCTCTCCTCATGTGCCTTTCTTAGAATATATAAACCTCTGCCACCCTGATAATTGCTTCAGTGTCCTGTCCTCTGGTGCATCTATCCATATTAACCATGTACTTGTCCTAAACTGTCTTGTGATGTAATTCGTTATGTGTTTTTGCACTGTAAAGCGCTGCGGAATTTGTGTGCGCTATATAAGAATCTGTTAATAAATAAATAATAAATAAACTAATTCATGGCAAAACATCAACGATTAAAGCTCCAATTTGCTTATTTTCTTATTTATTGTCTACTGTTTTTATATTTTTTTAGCGTAATGGCATATTGCAATCTATTACATATTTTTGCACATCATTATTCTACAAGGAGTCCGCAAAAAGACAGTTGTTTCTGACAATGCCAAATTCCACAATAATGATGATAATAACAAGAAGCAGAAGATCTTATAGCCAAATAACCTGATGCCAATCTTTTTATTTAATTATGAATCTTTATAAATATATTAATGCATCCTAGAAGTATTAAAAAAATATTTTCTCTTCCTTATCATCAGTTGCTTTTTACTAAATTTTAATTTATAAATTTTATATTCTTTTTGCTATTCTACAAGATTTAATTAATAAATGAATTTGTCTCTGGACTTTCACTAACCTGCTCTATGCCGTTAAGGAAGATTGCAAGTCCAAAAAAATGCATAAATTTGTTCAAAAATGTTTGGCAGCAGTTTATGGTTCAGCACCATCCACCTGTAATCTCCACTGCAGGTCCTGACATTGTCTAGTCATAGGTGTTAGAGATGTTGAATCCATAGCACTAACTCTGGTGTTGCAGAGTTGGATAAAATATCCCCATTGACTATAATAGTTATAATAATAATAATAATTTAATTGATACAGCGCTCTTTATCCAATAGGTCTCAAGGCGTTTGATTCAAATAGACTGCAAGGCTTATGAATTCTCCTAGTCCTCAGTTTTCAGGCCCACTGATCATGAAACCGCAGCATAGTATAGGCCAGGGATGGCCAGCCGCTGGCAGCAGTGAACATGACTGTTTGGAGGTCTTGAAAAAGGGTCGTGCAAGGGCCCGAAACGTCGACCATTGCGATGTATTTTAACATGACGAATTAAAGTTTGGAGTTTTATCCCTTTCAAGTCTGGTGAGTGCTCTCTTGGGAAATGTCCCTCTATATATATATATATATGAGCAGTAGGGCAATGAGCACTCACCAGGCTTCTTTATAGTCCAAATGTGTTTATTCATATATCATGCATCAAGGGAGAGTTGACGTTTCGGTCCTCTTGGGGACCATTTGCAAGACCACTTTGAGGAACAGGAGCATACCCCTCACTGAAACCCCTGTGTTTAAATACCCTGACAGCTGATTGCCCACCCAGCTTCAAAGTCACACCCCAGAAGCAGCACCCAATACCAACATTTAAGCTGTAGACCTTTAAATAAGATAGTATAATATGCCATATCACATCAACCGCTCACTATGGCTCTCACCTCGCTCCAGTGAATGGTCTGCTACATGAATAGGCTCCCATTTGATTGAACTCCGACAGGTTTCTGTGTGCCGATTGGAACACATGCCGATACCTGTTGGAGTTCAACAGCAAGGTGAGAACCATAGTGAGCAGTTGATATGATATTATACTATTACTATTATACTATCGTATTTAATATATATATATCTATATATATATATATATATATAGATATATATATATATAGATATATATATATATATATATATATATATATATATATAAACTTGCAAAGGGTGATCCGGAACTCCAACAGCCTGATATAAATAAACGGGTGCCACAGCCAAACGAAAATGTACTCTCACAGGTGGGACCAAAGGTTCCCCATGCCTGGCACTCCCCAGCAGCTCAATAAAGAGACCTACAGACGGTCTAAATGACAACGTTTCGGGAACTTTTTATTATATTCCCTTCGTCAGGACAACAACAATATGTGTAACAAAAAACATTTAAATGCACTTACCACCACCACCACGCTGCTACGTTCCCCGCCGCGCCGTTCCCCGGAGTCGCAGTGACGTCATCTTCCTCCGCTACCCTGACGTCTCACCCGAACACATGGTACTAGGCGCCGCTGGAGGCGCAGTAGCTTAACCATTTAGACACCACAACAATCACCTATAGCGCATAAGAGATAAGGACAATTTAAGCTTCAATACAGCAAAAGTTGCGGCCATGCAGTAACCTCTAAACAGTACAATAATAAACAGTAGCATAATCCCATGCATAATTGAAAAAAACCTTGTTCTAACAAGGATGTACTACGAGGATTACATTTATAATTTATGCATGGCCAAGCATGGTATTACATGCTTGTCCTGAATAATCAAGTCAAAGGATAATAAACCATCGATGGTAATACAACCTTCCGATGTTTCAGTGGGATCTAGTGCATTCATGAATGACATGAGCTCTAGAGCCCTGCAACAAGGCAACTGCAGAAGCAAAAAATATAATAGCGATCAAAAGATATAAAAAATGTGAAAAACCATGAAAAATCCAAAAACAACTTAAGAAGAATATTAATGAAAAAATCTTATCCATATGATAATAATGTATAATATTTTATACATTAGAGGTTACTGCATGGCCGCAACTTTTGCTGTATTGAAGCTTAAATTGTCCTTATCTCTTATGCGCTATAGGTGATTGTTGTGGTGTCTAAATGGTTAAGCTACTGCGCCTCCAGCGGCGCCTAGTACCATGTGTTCGGGTGAGACGTCAGGGTAGCGGAGGAAGATGACGTCACTGCGACTCCGGGGAACGGCGCGGCGGGGAACGTAGCAGCGTGGTGGTGGTGGTAAGTGCATTTAAATGTTTTTTGTTACACATATTGTTGTTGTCCTGACGAAGGGAATATAATAAAAAGTTCCCGAAACGTTGTCATTTAGACCGTCTGTAGGTCTCTTTATTGAGCTGCTGGGGAGTGCCAGGCATGGGGAACCTTTGGTCCCACCTGTGAGAGTATATATATATATATATATATATATATATATATATATATATAGTGTTAAAAATAAATGAAGCCATAAAATTACATAGATATTTTTGGACACCGAATGCCCATGGCTTCCACACAAGGTGACTAGCTCTTAGCAATGCAATTGAACACACTGCTACTTATTCATTTGGATTTGGAAGTATATCGTGGAAAAAAAAACACATTTTAATTTATACTTTCCATTTCGAAAGATTGCTTAGATTACATTACTTACAAAGTTGCAGATACAAGTAGCTTTTTCTCTGCTGATCTCATAACCTACAGTATCGTAATCAATCAAGATGGCATCAATCATCACCGTATCATTAATTATTAGCTGACTTCATTGACTCTATCATCACCACCAGAAATACAATGTACAATTATAATTTTTTAAGAGCAGCTGATTCATCATTTTCAGTAGGTATTTTCTATCTGATCACTTGGCTGTTCCTTTAACTTTATAATTATGTTGAGAATCAGACCATACATTAGCTTTGTACAGTTACTTCATTGTACACTTTCAGTGACCTTTGCTGTTACTTTTTATCTACAGTAAGCAAATTACTTACCTTTTTTGGTACTTCTTTACTTTCACGGCGCCAGCATGGCGCCGCGCGTCAGAGTCCCCTTGCGGGGCTCGCTTCGCTCGCCCACGCTAATTAAAATCAACTCCATGCCAACATGGATAGTGGAGGTATGAACTATCCATGTTGGCATGGCGTTAACTTAGTTTATTTTACTTAATTAGTGGCGAGCGTAACCCGGAAGTACGCGCGGCGCCATGCTGGCGCCGTGAAAGTAAAGAAGTACCCCTTTTTTTTACCAAATGCTGCATTTGTTGGTGACTCCAGATTTTTGTCAACATCAGCAGAAAATTACAACCATACTCTATTGTGAACACGTGTAGGGACCAACGCTAAATTGCATGCAACTCTGTTTTGCAAATGGAACACAGGATTTGTAGTGATGTGTAATATCCGTGGCCTAGCATTCACCAAATCAAGAACCACCCAATTATATTAACTATAATTAACTGTACATATTCATCTTTGCTGTACCAGTCTTCCTAAACTACTTATCCCTACCCCCACAAAAGTATAAATAATTGATTGTGATTGTTCAGACCTTATAAATATTAAGCTTAATACTATACTTTGCACTGAATAAAAATGTATATAGACAGTGCATTGCAAAGGGACAATGTGCGAAATACCAATGCGGAAGACTGTAGGGTATTCATTCCTGGACGTTTTTGAGCCAGGACTCGCCACTGCAGACCCGACTATTTTAAAAGTCGGATCTTCATTGTCGAAAACAGCCATGAAATTGTCAAGTTAGCCTCCATTTCTGACCAAAAAAAGACGAGGATTTGCCAAACCACGTCTTTTAGACTTTCAGAATGTTTCACAAGATCGGAACGGACATTGAATAGGTCGAATATACATTCAAACTATTGTTGTCGTAATTGGACAATATTTCCGGGAAGCAGAAATATCAACTGTATCTCCAAAATGTCTTCGTGGGGAGAGTTGTTCCAGTTGAACGAAAAAAACTCAATTCATTCAAAATGTCACCATATCTTTGTTCTCCACCAACCAGAAGCTGTTTTCTTCTATTTTATTACACTGATGCGCATGCTAAATATCCTGCAGATTTGCATTACAGATTGCTTTGTCTTCAATAGATGTCTTCTACTTTTTCAGCAAACATATTTTTTTTGCACTGACCATTCACTGTTGAGTAATGATTAAATACAAGAAGGTGTAGTTATGAATCCAAGGTACTTGTCATCAAATATATAGCATGAAAATAGTAAAAAAAAAAAAATCTTTAAATGAAACAGTTGCAATGTAAAATTTTCATACTGATCATACCGTACCTCTCCAAGTCTCTGGAGCTCAATTAGACCATTGTAACTTTTATAGGCTAAGGATTACTGCAGGAACACCACACAGAGCAGCCATAGACCAGCTGTAGGCTGTAAACTGAATCCACAGATGAACAGCAGTTGCACTTTCGAACTTATTTTATAGCCCAGAGCTGCTTTGCGACGCATTAACGTGCATGGTGCAAATGAGCAGCTCTTGTACAAAAAGATGGTGTTCTAGGATAACGGTAAGCTAAAAATGTTTTTTATGCATTTCAAATATTTTTCTTTTCAATTGCTCCAATATTTTTTCAAATTTCAAATACATCAGTGTATATGTAAGATATATGAAAATCATGGTGGCATTGCCGTGAACAATAATGAGGGAGCCTGGCTTCAGTTATGGCCCAGGATTTTTATGTGCGGAGCTTGTATGTTTTACGAACAGTAATGTTTTTTTCATGTTTTATTTTTGCCCAATACTTCAAAGGGTCAACACTGAAGATAACAATTCGAGTTCAACAAGTATGGTATAAAACAGATTTAAAATAAAAAAGTAATAAAATTCTTAGAATTAAGCATTTTCTTAATTATTAAAAAAAAAAAAAATGACAGTATGTTTTGATTTAATTGGTGAAAAAGGGATCTATTTATCAAGGCACAATGACTAAGAAGGGAGTTCTAGTGAAGGTGGGATGTTTCCCATAGCAACCAATAAAATTCTACTTATTTATTTAGCACCTTCTAGAAGATAATATAATCTGCTTGGTTGCTACGGGCAACATGCAATATTCAATATAACTCCCTTCTCAGTAAATGTACCTCTTTGGGGTGATAAATATCCCAAATGAAGATTTTCTGTTGCTTTGATTAACATTGAATAAATATCTTCATTTAAGCAGGGGGTCTTGATAAACATACCATTTAACCACTTTGCTACTAAGGATGGGGGAAAAAAAAAGCATGTTACTTGTATACATCATTTCTGATGACAGGGGGGGGCTCCTGAAGGCATCTAGAAAGATGGAAGTTTGAAAAGCAGACCTTAAACACCTGCATTACAGTAATATGATGGAGATCCGGGATGGGGAAACATCTCCTCCAACAGTGCATCCAATAATTAAGGAAACAGTCAGCCTGGCCATCTGGTAATTCTAGCAAATGAAAGGAGTGCCAATGACCTGATCTTCCAGTCCGTTTTTCTGGAAGCCTGGCCAAGCAGCTCTTCCTCCCGGTGTCCTGCTCAGCCAACAGTATTTCTCTAATTCTCGGGTGCATCAAAATGTCACTATGGAGGTTATTCTGGTTGGTGCGTAAATTTCCGAATTCTTTCGGAGCGGACCGCACGCCACGCTGTGCGGACATCGTATGAAGGAAAGCCCACCGGTCCTCCGCATTCAGACGGACTCACTCTTTAAGAAGAGGGCGTGTTTACGGATGACATCCAAACCTTGCGTGTGCGGTGGACACACACATATTCTGCACGGTCTTACAGCGTCTGCACGGTCTTACAGCGTCAGAACGGACGGGAACCTGCCCGTACGCACCGATGCGGTGTATTTCCACAAAACATACTACTATAATCGGAACTCATACATCACACACATGACACACTTATGCAATTAGGTGTTCCTAATGATTCTGCTGAGGCTATGTATGAAAAGAATACATTTTTGTACATTTTTGTTTGTTTTGTACATTCTATGGAATGAGAGTTGTGTTTTTTGGCGAATTTTACTCCAAAAAACGGTTAATTTGCATTTTTCCGTGAAATCGCATATTTAATCTGATGCGAAAAGGTCCCTAAATCGCATATTTTGTGCGATAAGTCATGCGTACTGAAAGTGCGGTAAAAATTTGCACTTTTATCGCATCCAGATGTTTTCCAATAGAAAAGTATACAATTCGCTTATTTAATGGAATGGGATTTCGCAAATCGCACTTTTGAGGTGTCTAATAATCGCCATTTTTTTAGGCCAGGTTCTGTTGGGCGATTTGGCCCAGAACTCAATTTGGTCAAGTGCACACATGGTTAATGTCATCACAGGTGTCCTTAATTTCATTTACAAACACTCCTACATATACCCCCACATCATTAAGGACACCTGTGAGGGTTTGAGACATGGAGATTGTGCAGAGTGGATTTGAGTTGCTCATTTTGGATTTGGCCCATTTGGAGGAGCTGGGCAGGAGGGAGGAAGCTGTGCACCAGAACCAGGTACCACCCCAAATAGTGCCTACCTCACGTATGTATCGTGCTAGGCTGTACCTGGACTCCCTCTCGGATCAACAGGTTGTGGGGATGTTTAGGCTAAACCGCAATAACTTGTTGAACTTATATGAGCAGGTGAGAGATGATTTGGACCCTTTTGGGGGGGCAACTATGCAGTGTCTGGGCTGCAGAAATTAATGCGTACCCTCTACTATTTGGCCACTGGCTCCACTCAGTTCGTGACCTCATGGTCCTTGGGGGTATCACAAGCCACTTTCTCAAAGCATTTTACTCAAGTGTTACTTGCTTTGAAGAAGTTGTGGCGGACATACATCAGATTCCCCAGTTCAGAGTCAGAGTGGCAGGACCACAAGGTTGCTTTCTATAGACTCTCAGCATTCCTTCACGTGCTGGGAGCTATAGACTGCACACACATTGGGATTAGGGCACCGCACGTGCGGGGCCACGTCTATGTCAATAGGCGTGGGCGGCACTCTCTGAACGTGCAGATTGTATGTGATGCTCATCTCAAAATCCTAAGTGTAGTTGCAGGCTTCCCTGGGAACTGCCATGACGCCTATATTCTGAGACACTCCGGCCTCTGGAACCGATTTACCCAACAACAAATGCCAGAGGGCTGGCTACGTGGTAAGTACATTTTTACATATTACCCTCTCTATTCGTATTTGTACCTGCTGAAATGTGTGTGTGTGTTTCAATTTTCACCAGCCTACTACTCTTGTCCAAGTAAATACTATTTGCCCACTGCACATACCTTACCATATAAGGCAATAACTTCCTTTCTTTGGTTTAGGTGACTCAGGATATGGGTGTCTTTCCTGGCTCATGACACCTTTGCACACCCCCGATGGCCCTGCACAGCACCGGTATAATGAAGCCCATATTGCAACCCGCAATGTGGTGAAGTGTACGTTTGGAGTGTTGAAAAGTAGATTCCGGTGTTTGGACCGGTCATCTGGTTTGCTGCTTTACCACCCTGCAAAAGTAGTGATGATCGTCCAGGCTTGATGCATGTTACACAACATAGCCCTATACCAACCAGCCTATGTGGAGGAGGATCATGCAGCAGTCGTGCAGGAAGCCCAACCTACCACACCTCGGGTAGTGAGGGGTACGCAGAGGGGGAATCTGGTGCGTACAGACATCATCAGGCACTACTTTTCTGGTTAGCACATGTGCCCTCTATTCCTACATGTACCTTTGCTGGAAGTGAACTCACCTACATTAAATTTATCACTAACATCTTTTTGCCCCCACATTTAGCCCAATAGACACAGTCCAAGGGTACAGTTGGTGGTGCAGACCTATCCCTTGCTGTAAAAAACCTTGTAAGTATATTAACAACATGTATGTGATTTTTGTGCAATCAACTATGGCTCACCTGTTGTTGTGGAACTACATGGGCCAGCATGCCCTGACACACTGTAAGCATGACAGCTCAAAACATGACTGCCACAGCTTGCTGAAATATGTAGTTCCACAACCTTGGACGGGCCAGATTTGAGACAACAGCATCTTCCACCAATACCTTGCCCATATATCATTACATTATGGAACAGATCACACAACAAATGTTTGAAGAATAACACACAGACAAAATGGTATGCGTTGTGACATTTTTACTACAGTATATTATGTCATACATAACCTGCATTTGTCAGTCGCAAACAATAGAAATGTGTATTAATGTAACAAAAATTCAAGCATAGTACATGCATTATCAATTTATTTTATGTTTTTTCCCTCCATCAGGCCGCGCACTACCACCTCTTAACCCTGCGCACACGCCACCCCGGGTCCTAATACTCCGACGGGGTGGGGAAGTTGGTGAGCCACTTACTGGTGTGCTAGATACACTACTAATTGTAGATGTAGTTGCACCTATGACACCTGACACCTCCATTTGATGGATTTGTGCCTGCATAGCGATCCACGCATTGGTCTGCACAGTACACGATTGACTAATTGAATGAATACTTTGTGCGAGGCTGCCAATATGGATATTCTGCTCCCTTACAGCAGAACTAAGTTCAGCAAGACAGGTGTCTATGCTATTTGCCATACGCACCTGAGTGCCTACATCAACCCGTACACTCCTAGACAATTTTCTCAACTGTAGAAAGGTGTCACGCATGTACCCCTTAATGTTGCCCATTTCCAGACTTTGGGAGGCCATAAATTCTAGTTGTTTGTCCTTGAAATGTACCAAGGAGGTAGCTACTTGGGCAGCAGAAGCAGCTGTAGGGGGAGTATTTCTGGGTGAAGGTGGGTTTGGAGTCACCCCACTTGGTGGAAGATCACTCTGTGATGATGTGTTTATTTCCTCCTCAGCCGCAAACGTGTCCACTGGTTCCAGAATTATCTCTATGTCATCCACCGGCATATCAGAGGATTCTGTGGATTGTTGTCCTAGTTGTACAGTACCTGTGGATACAGAGGAAGAGGTAAGTACAGATGCATATATTGTCCTTTCTGTCATCAGTACTGTTTTGGAAAGGGTCTGAGATGGTAGACGCCCATACCTAGGGGTACTATGTACTTACAAATGGACCCCGATCCTGCATGAAACATTGACAATAATCTTCATTGACATGGCTAGGCCACATTACATTCATGTCCGTTGCAATGTAGCATCTGGAGATGACCGTAATGTGATTTATTATTTGATGTGATATGGGTGTGTGTACTGTATGTGTAATGGCCTGTGGTTTGAACATTTACCTGCTTCCACAGATGCGGCACCATCGGAGCTTCTTTTCTTGGATGCTTGATCACTTCGGGACGGACAATCTGTGAAAGGAAAGATTGGCAGACTTTATGTACCGAGCAATGGAGATGCTTTTGTGCAAAATCATCAAATACATTACAATAATGGACAAATTTACCTTTGGTTTAGGGCTATATTATTTACTATTCATATTTTTACATTGATGTTTTGCACCTGTAGTCAGGCAAAAAATTAAAACACTGCTTGACACATTACTGTTGGCAAATCTGTGGTATGTAGGCGTGACTGCTAAACCACCAGTACACCAATGTTTTTGGGCCACATACATATGAAGCTGCTAGAAAAAATGTTACAGTGTGGAACAATAGATGTGCAGTTGTGGAACTACAAGGCCCAGCATTCTGATCATTTTTAAAGTAGGTGTAAACTATTGCCATTGACAGATCTTGCTGGGCTATGTAGTTCCACAGCACCACATTAATTAGTATAACAATACAAAATAACATTGCAGTTTAAATACATTGGCATGTATGTTTCATATTGCATGTGGTGACACTTACCAGCTCGGGGTGGGCTTGCCGGCCTATCGGTATCCGCAATGTGCATCACAGGCAGGACCTCAGGGGGAATAATTCTTTGGAGCTTCACCTCATATGATGTGTAGGATATTGTGGTGGGGCTTCCTCCGCCAGTCTTAGTGGCCTCCTCCATCTTCATGGCCATTTTCTTTTTCAGCTGCCGCTTGATGTCATTAAACCGTTTTTTAAAATGTTTTTGATTAGCCTCTTGCGGTGACTGGCAGCGTTGACCGCCTGGGTGATGTCCTTCCACATACCACGTTTACGATGTGAGGTGGTCTTGTGCTGGTTTTTCCCCAGTAAGCGGTCATACAGGGGTATGATGGCCCCGACAAGCGCCACATTCTCCTCATAACTGAATCGGACATTTCTCCCACTTTTGGTGCGGCCAGCTTCACCCTCCTCCTCATCCTCTATATCTTCCACATGCATGTCAAAATCCTCCTCCATGCCAGTGTCTTCCTCCTCCTCCTCCTCACCTCCATCTTCCTCCATCTCAGACATGTGGCCCTCCTGCAGCTGCTGTGGGGTATGGGCAAGGTCCTGGCTACAGGATGGGGATGCCAGCGGATCCTCCACCTCCTCCTGCTGGGCCTGGTCCACCAGTGGCCATGGTGGCTGCCACACTGCTGCCACTCCCTGTAATGGAGGTTGACCTCACCAGTCCTCTGCTGCCACTCCCACTGGCTCCTCTTGCCTGGCTGCTGCCACTGCTCCCTCTGCCACTGGCCCCTCTTCCTCTGGTCACACTGCCACTGCTCCCTCTGCCACTGGCCCCTCTGCCACTCCTCACTCTGCCACCAACACCTCTTCCTCTTCTCACACTGCCACTGCTCCTCTCCATGCTCCTTATCAAAGAGTGAAATGGCGCCAATGCCCCTTTATATAGGGGGTGTGATGCATAATGGAGGGGACCTAGGTGGGCCAATAGGTTAGGGGGTTATTTGGCATGTGGAGACAGTCTTGTAAATCGCACTCCGGTTGGTCTAAAATTTGCACATGACCGGCGGAAGAAATCAAACTTTTTAGTGACATAATTTCGCATCAAGTCGCCGCAAATCGCACTACATCGCCCTTTTTTGCCTCTAATGCGCATCCCATTAAATATGAGAATTATGACTAAAAAATGCGATTTCTGAAAGTGCGAAGAGCGGTGATGTGGAGATGTAAAAAGCAGCACTGACATCTGTATCCAGCTCCATCAAAACACAATCACTGATAAGAACTTCAAATTAGCTGGGTAAGTGTCCACCAGCATGGGCAATCTCCATGCTGGATATGCTCTCTCTGTGGCCCAATTGGGGAGAAGGGGTGCCATAGCACATGCTTCGGGCATCATGGCTACATGCATGGGCAGAGACAGAACTTTATGGGCCATACAGCAACATTTTTAAGGGCCCCTTACCCCCTTCTATATAGACACCTCTCTCTGCAGCAGATGTTCATTTTACGCCCCATAATACTGCACCAAGTGTAGTTTACATTAAACCACACACTGTTCCCAGTTTGTCTTATGTCACATAGTAATGCACAAAACCAACTATATGCAACATTGTCATGCCTCCAGTACGCAATGCACACAGTTGCCCCAATTCACATTATGCCAAATGGTATGGGCAATTCTGGGAACCTGGTAGACAACTTAATGATTCAGATGCAGTAAAGTCAGGCTGAATAGGTGCCCCCACTATGCCCCTCTATAGCTAAGCAAAGGGCTAAACAATACACCTTTTCAGCCTACTACTATTGTCTGGTGACTATTGATCACCTGCAATCACCAGACTAGAGATGCCCATCAACCATCCATGGTTCAATATGTCAATGCTCTATGGCTGATGTAGAATACTTTTCCCATCAATGGGAGAGACCCACATGGGTTCCCCTCATTGATGATAAAGAAGCAAATAAGGAACAGAGCACAGAGCTTAGATCTGCCCTGATGCTGCTGCAAAGCCCTACCCCCTGGCTCTGATTGGACTGCATCCATGTGTATAGGTGAGCAGAGGGCGAATCTTTTGGTGTTTCCACATAGATGGTGTTTGACAGTGGCGTAATTAGAAATTTTTCTCCCCCCTGCAAAAAAATTTCTGACGCCCCCCAATATTTTATATATATATATATATATATATATATATATATATATATATATATATATATATATACACACACACGTAAATAATCAGCAGCACTCAGCAGACTTTCCAAGGTGAAATAAAAATCCTTTATTACGCCCTACGGCATTTCGGGGATCTCTCCCGCGTCTTCAGGGCCTTGTGGATACTTATGCCCGTCTTCAGGGATAAACACACAGTGATACAAGCATAGTGATATAAACATCAAGGAAACACCCCTCACCAATCCCACAACTCCTCCATCATCTGCATTAAATCAATTAATCAAAGAGGTGATCACAGCTTGTTCATTGCATTCGTGTGTGGGAGCGGCCATGGTAGTACCAGCATATACAGTAGAAGAAAAATCAAGCACAATATAAACAAACAAAAATAAATTAAAAGTATTTATAAATAAAAGTCCAATGTTAAGACAAATGTGTGTGGGGGAGAGGGATTGGCAGGGGGCAGCAGCCATGCCATGCACACTGAACTTAGCCAGGATCCACTGTAGCCTTACTGGGTACAACTGGTGTGCCATGGCAACCTCCAATCTAATGCCAGCAGTGCCCTCCAACATCACAAGAGTACTGACCACAAAATCCAACAAGTGGCATACACACATATAAAACCACACTTACTTTTTTAGGTACTGTGTAGCGTGCCTTTGGTTTGTCCCTGCTTTTAAAGTTGTGGTGGAGGTAGGTAGAAAGATGGTGACCGGCAGCTTGACTGGCTGGAGTTGGACTGACTGACTCCTCAAAGAAGGCCCATGGGAGGAGGGCTGCTGCTGCGGCTGCCCATGCGCAGCAGCCTTCCTGAAGGACAAGCGCTGAGCGTACATATTGGTAAGGGGAAGCATGCAGCAGCTTCCTTCTCACGCTGCCAGCTCATCTTAGCTATAGTACAGCAGAGCGTGCAGCTGCGGCTCTGTCTGTCATGTGTCCCCCACCGCAGCAGAGCCGCCGCCTGTACTGCTGACGGCATCCAGCGCTAACGCTGTCGGCTGACCTCAGCTGTGCTAGAGCAGAGCTGTCAGCGGCTCCTAGGGCCGGCTCTGAGGAGGACAGTCGGAGCCGTGACCCATGGGAGGAGCTGCCCGCGGCGCAGCAGCCCACCTGCGGCCACCTTGTTTTCTGGCAAAATGCCAGTTCGCCGCAGCCCACCAGCTGACAGGCGCCCACCACATCGCTGCTCCTCCAAGCCACCGCGGGGGCTGCCTCGCGGTGGCTACGCCACTGGTGTTTGACACGTAGTCAAACACCATCAATGTTATCCATTTCTGCTAACAGCAATGGTGACTAACGATGTTTGACCCACCAATGACCATCCCAACACCAGACACCAGACCAGAAAAATGTTGTTTTCCATAGATGGAACATTGTGCTCTAACTCTCCGATACTGGGGCAGATGTACTAAGCATGGAGAAGAGATAAACTGGAGATAAAGTGGAGAAAAAAATGAAAGGAGATAAAGCACCAGCCAATGAACTCTGTTTGAAAATGACAGCTGGGAGTTCATTGGCTGGTGCTTTATCCCCTTTTATTTTATCTCCAGTTTATCTCCAGTTTATCTCTTCGTTAGGCTTGATACATCTGCCTCATTGTGGGGGTTATTCTAGTCCATTCTTTCTGACAAAATTCTTCTTAGATGGACAAAACCATGTGCACTGCGGGTGGGGCAGATGTAACTTGTGCAGAGAGAATTAGATTTGGGTGGGGTTTTTCTTCAAAGTGAGATCTATATTGAAGTGTAAAATCATGCAGTCAGTATTTTCCCTGCACAGAAACAAAATAACTCACCCAAATCTAATTCTCTCTGCACAAGTAACATCTGCCCCCCTGCAGTGCACATGGTTTTGTCCATCTAAGAAGGATTTTGTCAGAAAGAATGAACCCCAGTATGAGGCTTGGAGAAGAATGAACCCCAGTATGAGGCTTGGAGAAGTTGTATCTATCCCCATAAAGAACGTTATATGAAAGGTGAAAATGCTCCAGCCAATCAGCTCTGAACTGGCAATTTGCATATTGGAGCTGATTGGTTGTTGCATTATCACCTTGCACATAACGTTCTTTATGAGGATAGATACCACTTCTCCAACTATATACATTTACCCCTAAGGCCCAGATAACGCCCATATTGTAATACATAAAAATGGGAGTCTCCTCATTTAATGTTGTCAGTCTATTAATTTAAAAAATGATAGGCCTTATTGGGCTACAATAGATTCCAATAACTGGTTAGTGTTCAAGTTGGGACTCCAAATAATTGCAAAAAATAAAAAAATATATAGTTTCTAGTGCAGGTGTTTTGTGACAATCTACACCTATAGTAGGTATCTATAAAGCTGCTTTCACGTCGCATAAATGGCATTCACCCGGTAATTTGAATTTTAAAAAAAAATGGGCAGACAACCTTAACCCCTTTCACACCGCATAGCGGTATATTACCCGTTTAAGTGCGGTCTGAAAGGGGTATTACCGTTTCAATGCCATTTTTTCCCATCACTTTTTAAACGTGTAGGATCCTGCTTTTAACACGTTTTAAAATACCGGTATTCTGTAACCGGTAAATTGACAATGGAGCTTTCACATTGCAGCTGTCCCGGTTTTAAAACGGTAAAAAACGGCAATATACCGTGTTAAAGCTGCAATGTTAAAGAGGTATTAGTTGCAGTTTTGAATGGTAATTATAAAAAAAGAGCGCTATATAATTAAAATTATTATTATTAATATTATTACTATTATTAATGACAAAGCAATAACCACAAATAATTTACTCTATTTGTGGTGTTTTCAAGAAAAACAAAAATTGCTTTCAGTTCACTTTTTTGAAATGTCTATAGAAATTTTTCTTTTGAACAGTTACATTTTACTTGGCACGTTAGAAGGAGCATATATACTAATGGTATTTTCTGAAAATATAATGGGGGGGTATTCAATCCTGAGTCAGTACTGTCGATCCGTCCCTACTGCCATGACCCTGGCCTGTTTTCGTTTTACTCAACTGCATATCACCAGGCAGGATTCAATGTCCCACCTGGCGATCAGCAAAAAGGGGGCATGGCCGCGTAATTGGCTGCGGATTGTCGAGATTCAGACGTGATCGCGACAATTCACGGCCGTTATTGACAAAACGGGCCCAACAGCTTTTAAAGTCGGGACCGTTCTGTCGATCTGCCTCTTCAATGCTGTCAGGAAAAACAGCATTGAAGAGGCGATCGCTGCCCCCCCCCCCTTCCCTCGGAAATAGCGGCGGGAACTGAATACCCCCAATGTCTTTTCCGAAAGCACAATGTGTAATTTGTGTGGAAATTGATGTTGGAATGTAATGAGTGCAAATGTGAAAAAACAACATCAGCGCAGGGGAAAGAAAACCCTCAGCAGCAAACGGGTTAATCTGTAAAAATGAAATTTTTAAGTAAAATTTGGCTTGTAAAGTTCAGAATATTCTTTGGTATCCACTTGTGCCCATCGATTGCATACAAAACAGACAATAACATCCCTAAACAGCCAAGGTTTGGCTTTGTGTTTTATCTTATTATTTTAATAAGCAGCTATGAATGATCAGAGGTGAGTTTCAAGGTACATGATCCCTAACCCATACCTCTGTGCCTCCTACTACCTTCAGCTGCTGTGTCTGCCCAGCACAATGTTATACATTGTAAAGGTTATTTACAACAATACAAAAGGGAAATGAATTACAGTACATCTATTGAATATACAAAGCTCTGTGTAACAGGGGACTTAACATGCTCAGGTGGGTTCCCAAAAGGAAGGTAATGCCAATAGTTAGTTATTTTTCTTTCTGTTAACTATTTACAGTATCATATCTCCCATCTGTTTTGATTTTTGGGAGGAGGGGGTAAGGGAGCAGGAGTCGGGGGGTAAGTGAAAAGGGGGGGGGGGGGTATGAATGGGGGGGCGTGGAGGGGCATGGACTGGAAATCAGTCCCAGGCCACAAAATTCATAGTGGCAGCCCTGCATACTGTACCTTTAAAGACAGAATAACACACCAAGCTATCATCTGAGCCGGGCAGTGGATCCAGGTGCAGTGGATCCAGGTGCAGTGGTGTAGCAATGCCACCTCAGTCCAAGCGGTCGGTTAGGGGAGACAAAGCCCCGGGCTCTGCAGATTACATGCGGTCTGTCCAGCTACATGGAATCTGCTGAATATGGCCTTCTAAAAATGGCTGCCTCCTTGGAGGAGACAGATGCTAGAGGTCCTACTGGTCCTCCAGCGTCTGTCAGGGGAGCGCAGTGCTAACAGCATCACCTAGAAGTGCCAGATTGTGGGAACACTTGTGTACTTTCAAGCAAGAATCCCGTAACAACAAGCATGTAACCCTCTGGCATTGAGTCTGAAAACTCTGGCAGTTAAGATGTAACAGCTGGCAACCAGAAAGTACCCTCTGGCAATGAGCAAGTAACCCCTGGCAACTAACATGTAACCACTGGCAACGAGCATGTAGCCCCTGGTAATGAGCATGTACAGGTGTGGCCATCCTCATCATTGCCGCGCCAATCGTCGCGTGTGACATATGGTGCACTTCCGTTGCATTAATGGTGCGATGTAATGATTCTGCGCCAAGGGTGCAACATTGTCGCATTACAAGGGCATGAGCAGCCATGGCACAACGTTTACGTCTGTATATATATATATATATATATATATATATATATATATATATATATAGCAGGGCGTTTCTTACCGGCACTCCACGGTCTTGGCTTGGAGTGCCGGTAAGAAACGCCCTGCTGTATACCCTGCATACAAGGCACCCCGGCAATTGAAGCTTTGAGAGGAGAGTGCCAGCTACTCGCCTGCTATATAAATATATATATATATATATATATACTTGCTGGGGGCGGCCCGGCACTCTCCCTGCTAGTTCACTGGGCCATTATATATATATAATGTATGGGGGAGTGCAAGAAAGTTTTTGGGCAGGGTGGTGCAAAATTCCAATTTCCGCCACTGTCCAGGTGCACTGATTGTGTGAACTACAGTAGCTATCGCTCCATACACACTTGGAAGAAGTCTAATAACTTGCAAGTTTTTAAAAAAGAAAAAAAAGGAAGAGGGAAAGGTTCCCAGCTCCGGCATGTGTCACTAGCTTTGCAGGGTGAGTTCTGAGAATCTTTGTAGCATGTCAGTTACCTCTCTCCTCTGCACCAGACTTCACATGGTAATTAAACAGAAGAGGCTTTGGGATATTTTGAAGTTTTATGGCTCTGCAGAACTGCCTGAAAGCCTCCCAGGTCCAACTCCCACCTCTTGCTGTGAGAAATTTCCTTTAGTTACACATGGCCTCACAGGTAAACAAGTTCCCAGATGGGGAGTAAATCACTGTTCTCAGGTTTCAGCGTGGAGTATTACAAGATCATGCATACATGGATACATTTCATACCGTGAGTTCTGCTTTCTCTGCAGACAGATATTTTTTGAGAATATCTTGTGTAAGTGCACATCGTTCCAAATATGTGCATGTATGTGCAGGGCCATCTTAACAGCGTTGTACAGATGGAGCCGCCAGTTCGCCATATCTGAAAAGCTGGCGGATGGCGCATGGCAGAGACAGGGACGTGCAAGCGTCTCACGCACTTGCGCGTCCCATTGCCGAGAATGGAGCATGCGTGCATCTCGTGCATGGTCATCCTATTCCTGATGGACCTGGCACAGGCAAAGGGGTATTTCAGAAATGCATTTACTCGGAGTATAGAGTATAGAGAGCAGGTTAATGCCCCCATGCCAAACTCACACACACGAACCGCCCGAATCCCCAAGCACTCGCACGATAGTTACTCACCATCGAGTGAGTTTTCCACTGTGAGCAGCCGAAAAGTATCCCAGGACCAACTTTTTGGGTGGTTGTTGTTGTACAAATTGTGATGTCAGCCGCCCACCCCGAGCAGGAAGGGGAATGCCTGCATTTCCTGGGGCCCGCCCAGTGTTACTATGGGCGCACCCACTATGAAATTCTGGGTGTCCACCCCTGAACGCCCCCCCACCGTCTGTCATTAACTGTGCAAGCTCTACGAGCAGGTCTGAATTGGCTACAAAGTGTACATGATACAGTGAAGTTGGGTAAACAGTATGCAATATCGTTAGCGGACAATATCGCTAACAATATCGCGTAAAATCCCAGAAGAACGTTCTAGCACTAAAACACTGAAAAATATCAATATTGATATCGTGCAGTGACGTCTCCGGGCGCCCACTATACATGCAGCATTGCTGATGATGTCACCAGATTTAACTGTATGTTCAGATGATGGGGGGATCACACGTCATTAATGATAAAAATGCATAGTGTGTACCCCGCTTTAATGTATTGTCAACATAATCTCAAAATGCACAAATAGAAACATTAACAAATGAATCATTTATAGCCTTAAAGTATTTAATTATTATTATTATTGTTGTTGTTGTTGTTATTATTATTATTATTATTATTATTATTATTATTATTATTATTATAATCAGCATTGTTATTATAGTGTGATTCAGTCAAATTGAAATATACACAGGATGAGGGACAATTAAAACATCAGTTCTGAAGACACAATAGCGCTGTGAAGGATTCTCCTCCCCTTATTGGAGCCCAGTCTGAGTGCCTCCACTAAAGCTACTCAAGCACCTTGCACAAGTAGACACCCAACCTATCTTCAAAGAGGAAAGTTTCCCATGGGGACATCTTGTTTCACATGTGGCCTCTGATCAGCAGCGCCCTCCTCTCTAGATGCACCTTACCTGGTAGAATATTGTTAAGGAACATATTTGAATATTCACATTTGATATTGTAGGAGTAGATCAGGTGCCTCTCAGTGGCGTAACAATGGCACTGCAGCCCAAGTGGTGGCTTAGGGGAGCCGGCGCTGTAGGGGTGCATGGTTTCTGCAGATTCTAAAGGGTCTGGCCATCCGTATGGACTCTGCTGAAAATATCTCTCCAAAAATGGCCACCGCCTTCAAGGAGACAGATGTTAGAGGCCCTACTGGACAGATGGATAAATGCTAGAGGTCCTACTGGACAGATGGATAAATGCTAGAGGTCCTACTGGACAGATGGATAATTGCTAGAGGTCCTACTGGGTAGCATTTATCACTACTTGGAAGTTAAAGATTCTGGGTGGCGAGATATTGTAACTCCCTGGTAACAAGCATGTAATCCACTGGTGACAAGCAAAACTCCATTGGCAATGAATAGGAAATCCCTGGAAACAAGCATAAAAACCCTGGCTAAGAGCATGAAACCCCATGCAATGAACATGTAACTCCTGGTAATGAGCATGAAACCCCATGTAATGAACATGTAACTCCTGGCAATGAGCATGAAACCCCTTGCAATGAAAATGTAACTCCTGGCAATGAACATTTAGGTAAAAAATTATGATAAATGTATGAGGGTGGGGACACCAAACATTGTTTTGCAGGGGGAACAACATTTCTAGTTACACCACTAGTACCTCTGCATTTGATAAATTCTTTAGATTATTTTTAATGGTGCAACAAAAACAAAACAAAAACATACTGGGGACAAGGTAATGATAAATAGGCCTAACAGCATTTTGTAATTTACAGTATTTCTGCTGCAGAGCAACTGAAATCCAGTGAAGATATTCTAAATGAAGTGGCAGTGGATTAGAGCAGTGAAAGTTGTCCGTATTACTCAATGATGTTGCTCTTTCCTAATTGTGTCTCATATACGTAAAACTCTTCATTTAGTTTTGCTCTTCGTATCAATTTTTATAGTACGGTTCCCTTCTGCACAAGGATACAAAGATAAAAGTCAGGTCAAATCACTCCCTCCTTCATTACATTTAATTTGTCCTAATATATTTCAGTGGATTGTTCACATAAACCTAAATTTCAACAAAAGCTGTTTTCTTGCCTCACAAATGCTGCTTTCCCACTGCAGACCAGTTTAAAGTACTGGTAATCTTAAATGGTATTTAAAACGGTATTAGCATTCCCACTGCAGCAGATTACCGTTTTAAATACCATTTAAGTACCATTCCCATTGCAGTGAACCGTGTAAAATGTAGAGTGCCTAACCCCCCCACCCCAGTGTAAAGAGTGCCTAATCCCACCCCCCCCCAAGTGTAAAGAGTGCCTAACCCCCGTACCTGCCCTGAGCCCCCATTACATATGCGCATATCTAATGAGCGGCTCTTTATTATGCACGTGCACTCATTACACATGCACAAAGTGAGAACTACTAGGTCTCATCAGGCACTGGGACTGCCTGGAGGCTAAATAACGTTTAAGAGGCATTCCCACTGCCTCTTAAACGTTATTTTAACGTGTAGGACTCTGCTTTAAAAACGGGTTGAAATACCATTTAGCTTTAAACAGTATTTCAACTCTGGCACTTTCCCACTGCAGCCTTAAAACGGTAAATTGCGCTGAAAATCGGCAATTTACCGTTTTTTAGCTGCAGTGGGAAAGGGGCAAAAGAGTGTTTAATGTCTTTTTCCGGTCAGCTGTTCTCACCGAATACTGTAATGAACACATTTTCATATTCTAGTGCATTAACTTAAATCTATTTGTGAAATAAATTCATATTAAGGACCAGATGTACTAAGCTGGAAAAGTAAAAAATGGAGAGTGAGAAAACACGAGCCAATCAGCTCCTAACTACCATGTTACAAGCTGGGTTTGAAAAATGACAGGTAGAAGCTGATTGGATGGGGGATTATCACTCTCCATTGTATCACTTTTCAAGCTTAGTACATCTGGCCCTAAGTATCTGATGCAGCTAGCGATCCACCCAGACTTGATTTTTTTTTTAAAATCAGTAGAAAATATATTCTTAGAGGGAAATTTACTAAGATCCCCAATTAAGGCCGATCCCGTGTATGAAAGCATACGACCGGGATCACCTGTGATCGTTTCAAAAATACGACCTGAGAATACGGCTAATTTACTAAGTTGCACTAGTCTCAGGATTCGTATATACAATGGTGAAATGATTCGTATTTGGCTGCCGAGTATCCTTGGCAGCCAAAAACAGATTAGCAAGAAGCATTTATGGATCAGTGAGATCCGTGCAGGCTTCTTTGTGTAAGAATTAGAAGATATAAATAAAGTTTCGCCTCCTACAGCTATTGATTTCGACTGCTGCAGGGTGGTGATGCGGACAAGATGTTAATATATTTGATTGGTGTCCCTTCCTACTTTGTCTCGGTAATGAGGTGAAACAGGAAGTGTTATAGCAACGCGATAAGCGCCACTATAACGCAATCTCCCCTTGGGTGCCATATGGTGGATGAGAAATGACTACTGGGATGTTGGAGATCACTGGAATGGAATACTTGGACCTGAACCAAAAATATACTTTTCTCTCTGCCTCCATCCCTGCTTCCACAAGCCTCTAATAGCCCCCATCCTGCCTATTCGATCAGTGTGATCTCCTCTTTGTATCCATGGGTGCAGCATAGAGGAGAACCTCTGGCCTCCAGGTGGCAGGGTATAAGTCCATGCCCCATAGCAAAACATGGTTCCACTCTGTTCTCTATAAAAGCATAATAGGGGCTTCTTCTGAGCATACAAGTTACCACACATGCCCTCACTGCACAGGTAGGTGGAGAGTTTGACTGGAGCAGTATACCTGTCAACCCATAATACAGGTGTCCTATGGTGAGATCTTGGAGGTCAGAAACCTCCCATGGAAGGATTCAGTGGTATATCTTTGAACATGATTTAAATACAATGTATAAAGCCCTCATATAGTCATATCTACTGAGTGGCCATAACCAATCCCCAGAGAGTCACATCCTGTTGGATGCCCTTTGAAAAAGTACAGAATGGTGTAGCTTCTGATGACTTTTAATATGTGATTATTGCACTGCTTAAAGCACTAACAGTAGCTTTATTTTTTGTAAAATATACATTTTAAATTATAACTAAAGTTGTGGGCCATTAAACTCAAAGTCAATTTTTTTTTGGAAAAATGTATTGTTATCTTTAATGTATAGGATAGGATACCACAATGTGGGCACAGTGTGGTACAGTCATAACCAAAAATTATACATAAATACAGTATATAGAAGTACTACAATACAACAATAAAACAAAGGCAAGGTAACATGGTAGGAGGAAGTAGGACAGAGTGCGACTCATTGTGGACTAATACTCTAGGATGAATTGACATGAAAGGGGTGGGTTTAGGATGGAAAATGAGTCTGTGCACACTAAGAAGGCAGATAACCAGGTGAGAAAGGGAAAAGGTGCACCGGTGTAAGGGATAGTGCTAGTTAGAGAAAATAAGGGAAGAAAACCCTGCCAATTAATTAATAAATTAATTCATATTAAAACCCATCCATGCATTGGTGTACTCAGGTATCACTCTTCCAAGGGGTGACAATAGATGTCGACTCCTGCAAAGTGACAGGAACCGGCTGCTGCAGTTTAGTATTAACCTGCAGCACCTAGCTTCCATCACTGAGAAGGAGCCTGCAGTATGGAGTGAAGTTTAGGGGGGTTAACCCATTAAGCCATGCTCCCATAGTGATGTCAAGGAGTTCTTCCACAAGACTATGCCCGTTCCAAGAAGCCATGCCCCTTTTTAGGCGGTGATCCTGGTGATGTCATTGCCATAAGGTCATTTGCTTTCCCACTGCAAATTACTCTTGTCCTTTCCCTGGTTGTGTATGTTTCACAATATCTTTTTTTCTCCAATAGATTGTGTGTAATATGTGAGACTTTTCATACACAGAAGGGTTTACAAACCTAAATAAAATAATAAATGTCTTCTTTACCAGTATTTGAGTGTCCCCATTAACGTTGTCCCCTACATACATAGACTCACTTGTTGGTCTAAGTGACAACACTCATTACACTTTCTAAATGCAAAAATGTACAGTATATTTTGCATGTTAATGGTTATTTTGCTGGTGTAACTGATGTTGTTTTGTACTTGGCAGAGACAATAATAACAACAATCATTAGCACATACAAATAATCATTCCCTAAAGATCAGCAGATTCTAATGAGCAGAAAATGTTGATTGGAAACCAATTTTCATGATTACTTTATATCGTGCATTATTCAATTCTATTAATATTCTATAAATAAAATCTGGAAGAGTATACAATGCATACTGTACATTCATTTATATAAAACAGGCTTGGATGCAGAGCAATAAAACATTTTGTCTGCCACTTTTATTCTTGCAGAAAACACATATTGTATAAATTATTCATGCCCATATTGTTTTATATTTCATTTGTTATAAATAAAACATCTCCATTAGGGAACCTGCAAACAAAAACGTAGTTTAGGAAACACTTTTTTTAACAGAAAATTTGAACTCTAATATTAGCAAAAATTAGCTTAAATGCGAAAATGCTTCTGTTCTGAATGATACCATACGCAACATTAATCAATCTATTAATTATGTTAACCAAGGTGCAATGGAAGTCTGATATTTTAGTGGTATAAAACATTTTAGGGTAAATGTTCTAAGATGTGAGTTCTATATAAGATGGAATGTTTAGTTATAGCAACCAATCCGAACCTACAGATGGAGCTGGGCTTGTCTTTGCAGGGGATGGCGATGGCAATGCCAGCCGCCACCCCCCCCCACCCGCCATCTGTATCTGCGAAAGGTGACGCGCATGCACGATATGCTCGCACGTCCCCTTCCGACGGCTTCCCCCGGGTCCCCGCTGGCTTGCCGGCGGTCACCTGGGGTCCCCACCGCCTCCCCTTACCCCCCCTTACCCTGTCCGTCTCCCTGAAGCGGAGATGGACAGGTTCCTGTCGCCCCGCCACACGGAAACTGAGACGCGCGTGAGACGCACGCGCGTCTCAGTCAGATGGAGAGCCGGGCTGCTGGCGGATCGCCAGCGGTGACAGTCTGGCGAGTTCGCCAGCAAGAGGGAGCCCGGCTCCAGCTGTACTTATTAAGCCAATCATTGCTTAAAATGTCTGAGAGCTGGGGGAAGCCTGCTCTCCTCTGAAGAGGAGTAGATGTGAGTGGTGCGGCCATCGATGCCAACTATTGAGTGCCCCAATAACCACCACTGTTAGCATCCCATTCCATTGGACAACTCGCCTGCAGGTAAAAACCGCACTGCTCTAACCAGATTTGAATTAGGGTCCTTGTCTCCAGTAGATCTTACTTTGTTGTAAGCGATGACCAAAATGAAAAAATTTAAATTTAAAAAATGTTCATTTCAATTTTTCCTATTTAATCTGTTTATATGTGCAATTCCTGTAAATTCTTCTTGTATACATTTAATGACGGGATATTTTCTGTTACCTTTGCAGCTGTCCAAATGCAAACTATTAATTTCCACCTGCTCCATAAAAGATATAGAAAATATGGTTAACATATGGTAAGTAATTCCACCTTCATGGTGTAATGTATGCTAACACAATTGCCCTGTTACATGTGGAAACTGAAAATATATCTATTTTTTTCTTAAAATTTGGATTATAAATAAATACAATGAAATGCACTATAGTGCAACACTACACTATATACTAGAGATGTGCGGCGGCCACTTTTTCGGGTTTTGGTTTTGGATCTGGATCTCCCTTCGTGTTTTGGATCTGGATTGGTTTTGGCAAAAACCACCCTTGTGGGTTTTGGTTTTGGTTTTGGATCTGGATTTTTATGAAAAAATGCTAAAAATGGCTTAAATAACAGAATTTGGGCCTGTTTTTGCCCCAAAAGTATTATTAGCCTCAATAACATTAGTTTCCACTCATTTCTAGTCAATTTTGATCACTTCACAGCTTACAAAATTGTTTTCATTTACTGTAGTTGGGCCAAAAGGGTATACCGAGGTAGCTGGATGACTAAGCTAAGCGACAGCAGTCGGCATCACATACATGTGCACCTTACACTTCCAACCTGGCAGAGCGGCACTGCAGGGGCAGACAGGGTGGCAGTTTAATAAACTATCCCAAAAAAAGAGAAATTCTCCAAACAGCAAATACAAAGAGGTATCGGCCTTGTCATGACTGGTGGTAGCAGCTTCAGCACTCCCACTATTTCCTCCTCCATCATCCTCCAAAAATGTGTTTTTATTTTATTTATTGCTTTTATTTATTTTTCTTACTTTACACTGGACACAGCCTGTCACACTGGACACAGCCCCTTGGACACTGGACACTGCCCCTGGACACAGCCCCTGGACACTGCCCCTGGACACTGGACACAGCCTGTCACCCTGGACACAGCCCCTGGACAATGGACACAGCCTCTGGACACAGCTCCTGTACACTGGACACAGCCGTCACACTGGACACAGCCCCTGGACAATGGTCACAGCCGTCACACTGGACACAGCCTCTGGACACCGCCCCTGGACACAGCTCCTGTACACTGGACAATGGATATATGTCACGCTGGACACTGGATATATGCCGTCACACAATGGTTAGATGTCACACTGGCCACTGGATATATGTCGTCACACTGGACACAGGATATATGTCGTCACACTGGACACAGGATATATGTCGTCACACTGGACACTGGATATATGTCGTCACACTGGACACAGGATATATGTCGTCACACTGGACACTGGATATATGTCGTCACACTGGACAATGGATATATGTCACGCTGGACACAGGATATATGCCGGCACACATTACATGTCACACTGGACACAGGATATATGTTGTGACTTGTGACACTGGACACAGGATATATTGTCGTCACACTGGACACTGGATAGATGTCGTCACACTGTACACAGGATATATGTCGTCACACTGGACACAGGATATGTCGTCAGTCGTCACACAGGACAGGACACAGGATATATGTCGTGAGTGACTCGTGACACTGGACAATGGATAAGATATAGGCCGTCACACTGGACACAGCCCCTTGTATTACTGCAGCCCCTGTACACAGTGTACTACTCAGCAGCACTGCAGCCCCTGCGTGTGAGCACTGCAGCACTGAGTTAGTTAGTTAAATCACAAAAAACACAGGGTTCAGGGCTAAATAAATCACAACACAGGGCTTAGGGCTAAATAAATCACAACAGGGCACGGGCCACAGGACAGCCCCTGGACCGTGGACACTGCAGCCCCTGCGTGTGAGCACTGCAGCACCTAGTTAGTTAAATCACACTACAGGGCTCAGGCCTATAAACAGTCACTGACTCTCAAGTCTACAACACAGGGCAGTGAGGGCACAGGGCAGGTCACGGAGCACAGCACAGGGCAGTGAGGGCACAGGGCAGGTCACGGAGCACAGCACAGCACGGAGCACATGGCACGGAGCACAGCACAGGACAGTGAGGGCACAGGTCAGGTCACGGAGCACAGCACGGAGCACATGGCACAGAGCACAGCACGGAGCACACAGAGCTTCCCAACCACCCTCTTCCCTCTCCAAGATTGGAGTGAAGATGGCGGGGCGCACGTGCGTCTTTTATAAGATCCCGCTCCCGCGAGAATCCGACAGCGCGATGATGACGTTCGGCCTCGTTATTGGTCCGGAATTCAGGCGGGAACTCCCAAGCCGGCTCAGATCTGGCCCGGATCCCCGATATTCGGATCTGTCAGATCTCGGGGATCCGGACCCACTCATCTCTACTATATACACATGCTAACAAATATAACATAGCACATATTTAAGTTCAAATCAAGGGTGTCACCTTTTTGTTTACAGGGGGCAAGATATAATTTCCTTTTGACACTCCTAAATCACTGATTGTTGCCTCCTCAAGGGCAGCAGGACTTACCTGCCACACCACCTACTTGATGATACTTGATGAAAGGGATGGCAAACAGGGAAAGTGCAGCGGATATCGTTGATATCTGTTGTAGAACCATACTTTCAGGTGGTACTTTTACTGGCAACTCTCATAGATTTATTTTTTTAAGGTGGGTGAGTTACCCCTTTGCCCCCCCATTCAACACCCAATGGTTCAAGGATATAATCATCCCTAGCAAGAGAAAAAAAAAAAAAACACTAACATTGTTTTCCAGTATAACTTCACACAATTAAAAATATATACAGGATATTACTTAAAAATTTGGTGAACTCTTGCCGCATGCTACCTGCTGCGCAATACCAGGAGCAATTTTTAAATCTTTTTCATAGAGCTTATTTCTCACCACATAGACAGCTCCTGGCGGGGATGCCATCAAATGGTTCCTGCCCTCGCTGCGGAGAGGCAGAGGCGGGGTTATTACACTGTCTTTGGACATGCCCAATTACAAGAGGCTTTTGGCTACAAGTGAGGAGATTTACGCTAGATAATTTGATAAATTATATACCCTTTAATGCAGAATGGGCCATATTTGGAATCATTCCTACAGAACAGAGGGTAACTAAGGGATGCAGAAAACTTGTACTGGCTGTACAGGCAGCGGCGTGTAAAACCATTTTGCACGAATGGATATCCACGCAGCCTCCTTCCTTTGCTCTCTTTAAAACTAAACTCCACCACATCTTTCAGATGGATTGGTTGGAAACAACCTTAGATAAAGAAAAACGAACCCAAACATTTTTTGAAACTTGGGAGAGTTACATTGTGACTCTACCAGCAGACTTTCAAAAGAGAATTCAAAACACCTTGCAATGCACAGAGTGGTATGAGACGAGGAGGCTGCTGGGAGATCCCCCAATAGTAGTGGTATAGGAGCTGGAAATTCATGTATAAACCTTGTACAAAGAGAAAGGGGTCTTCATATTGTTATTCGCGGATGAGGGATTTGGGAAGATGGGGCCTCCACACACATAAACATACAAAGAAATAACTACCAAAAATTCTCAGGAGACGTTTCATGGTTACTCATATATTGCCTTTTATTGGAGAGATGTGCAGAGGACATTCTTGAATTTTTGAATTTTGGATATTGTTAAACAACAAAATAATGTAAATGTTTGAAGTTTATTTGCAATACTGTATGATTAATTTGTAAACACTACAATGTCTAGACATGTTAATGTTGCAATGCATCACGCAATAAAAAGAATTAAAAAAAAAATATATATATATATATACAGGGCGGATCCAAAACAATATGACAGTGGTGGCACCATGACAGCTTAAATGGGGAGAGGGTGGTCTTTTGTGCACACAGAAAGAGAGCCCACTATTGCAGGTTTGCCTCACTACAAGGGATATGGCCTAAAAAGGAATGATGTATCTATCAGTGACCATTACACTACACCTCGGCCATTGTGGTCCACTACTCTGTACATGCACTAACATCTGCAGTAGTAGTGTGCACCATTCACCACAGTGGTCTGGTGTCAGTCACACACAGTAATATATTCTTGTTCCTTGTTTGTTTGTTTTGTCTGTCTAGTCCTTCTTTTGTGTCCCAGTCTGACTATAATTCTATACTTGCCTGGCCAGTCTCCTGTAGCAGCTTTGTCCCCTAGTAAGGGTACAGTACCCCAGTACCTGGTGTACCTAATCCACCAGAGAAAAGTGGCTGATAAAGGTGATGTTTTAGCAAGCAGGAGGCTTTAAGGACTGCTGGGCAAGAGCAATAGCACCACCTAGTATCACCTGGTGTCGTAACACTTTTATTTACTGCACCAATATGTGACTTTAATTTGGTTTTATTGCTGTTTGTGGCACCATTTTTGTGGTTATTACATTGTAATCTTAAATTTATATTGCGCTCTTTTTTATCTACTCTTACATCAAACTAAGTAATACTGCTTTCACATCGCAAAATGCAGGGTCGCACCGGGACTTAGAAACTGTTCAGTCCCGGCACGACCCTGCATTTTGGGATGTTCAACTCTCCTCTGCAACACAGCATTATTGCCGGTTTTCTGACATCATCTGGGGGCATGGCTGGGAGTTGGCACATCATAGGGGGTGGGGGAGGAGGCATCACTCCAAGCGCTGCCTCCTCCATAGTGTGAATTGGAAACGGGTCACTCGACCCATTTAACCCGTTCACCCTGCACAGCAACACGGCAATGAACCGGTAAAAACCCTTCTTTTTTACCTGTTCTTATTGCCGTGTTGCTACCCTTTTGCGGGACCTGGTAACCGTTTTCACATTGCACTAATTACCGGGTCAAACCAGCAAGAAACTGGCTTGCACCCGGTAATTAGTTGATTAGATGTGAAAGGGGTATAATAGTCCAGATTATTATTTGGAAGTAGTATTTAAAGCATTATACCTAATTTGCTTTACAGAGCATTTTTTTATTATTGTTCCTGATATTGTGGTCTTACTCTTAACTTGTGCATTAATACCTATTTCCCTATAGATAGTACACTTGTAAGCTGGGCATTCCTACCTCTTTGATTGTCTTTAGCTGTTGTTTCCAAATGTAAAGCACAATGGAATTTGCTGCACAATGGAATTTGCTGCACTATGGGCCTTATTCTAGTTCACTCTTTCTGACAAAATCCTTCTTAGATTGACAAAACCATGTGCACTGCAGGTGGGGCAGATGTAACTTTTGCAGAGGGAATTAGATTTTTTGCCCATCTCAGGATAAAAGAAAGTATAGACTTTGATCTGCAAACGGAGAAAATATAATTCGATAGTCAGTGACCCACTAATGATTTTTCATCTGTGCGATTGAATTGTTCACTTACATCATCCCCTCACATGTTAGTTAGGGGATTCGGGCGGGAGGCCAGGCATACGGTGTGGTGGTGGGCAGTGATTACCTGTTTGCTAGGCTGCGAGTATACACAGCCTAGCAAAAAGGTCTGAATCAGGCCCTCTGGGCTAGACCCACTTCCTGTAATGCACATTTCTTAAACATCATGCTTTAACCAGTGATTTTGCATTGCCCCAAATTGAATTGGCCCCATATAATATACAGTATGGTATGTGTGATGGAAATTTTGTTTTCCTCTTGGCAGCAGTTAATGAAGTATGTTCATTCCTATATTAAAAATAATTTAGAACAAGTAACTATTTTAGGGCCAGATCCACTAAGCTTCAAAAATGATAAAATGGAGAGTGATAAACAACCAACCACTCAGCTCCTGCCTGACATTTTTCAAACACAGTCTGTGACATGGCAGGTAGGAGCTGATTGGCCGGCTGTTTATCACTCTCCATTTCATCACTTTTGAAGCTTAGTGCATCTGGCCCTTACAATGATATTCAAATAAAAACTTGTGTTATTTTAAAATATAAAAATATATTTTTTATTAGTACAGTATACAGCAATTTAGATTTATTTTCAGTAGGCATTAATGCATTTTGAAATGTATGCCATTTTACAGTACAGTACTGTAGGTCATTCTGTACGGTTTACAGTAATTGTGATTTCTAATGGTGCCCACACACGCACCGATCCCGGCGGTGTGATGCTATACGATGGGGCGCATGCTCCCGCGGCACCCCATCGCACAGTACAAAAAGTATGTGCTGCACATACTTTTTGTACTAGCTTTTTCTAGCATAGCATCGCATCGCATGCACATCGTATGCACAAGGCATACGATGCGATGCTATGTGTGCTAGTTAAGCCCACAACACACGCCGGGATCGGTGCGTGTGTGGGCACCTTTATACTTTCTACTGGAAATTTAATGAACAATCTGTTGACCGTAAGGCAAAAACCGGTAATGATGTAAACATCGTCATGAATACAATTTGTTAAATGAATATAAAAAATAAAATTTGTTGCATGACCAAATGTGAATCTTTATTCATAAGAGTCGGTGACAAATCACATACGACAACATAGAAAGGGAATTTCAGGAGCTATAAAATCACCTGAACATGATGTTACAAAGAAAATTAGTTTAGCAAATTGACTTAGCACAACGCATTAATGCTTAGGTAAAGCAAATCTTGCTTGACAAACCAAACTGCAAACTGTAGCGGTTTACTCCTGTTGTACTAATTCTCAGTTCTATATGTTTTTTTTTGTATGTACAGCAGTTTCTAATTTACTAATTATATATCAAGGAAATAATATATATTCATCCACAGTTACTGTACGTAGCTGATGTCTGGTTGCTTTATTGTTGTATTAAACTAAAAACAGGATACTATACCGGTTCATTTAAAGAAAAATACAGCTGGAATCTCCTTGGAGCCATTAATAGGACAAAAACTCTACTGCGTGATAACTAGATTACACATGTGCAATTGTTTCTCCTAAATGCACCGCCCCCTTTCACTCACACACACACACCCAAACACTACAGAAAACACACATTCTACATTAATAACGCAACACATGCTATTACAGGTCGGGTCTCCCTTATCCGCGTATTCCTAAAACTGAAATATTCTGAAAATCGTGGTTTTTCAGAATAATTTGGATTTTTTTAAGTTTTATCCCCCATCCCCTTTTTTTCATACTTACCTCATCCCCCGATGTCCACGGCAGCCTACTAGATCCTCTTCAGCTGCATCTCTGATCCCAGGGGTGCATTGCGAGAATGCTTGGGCTTGCCAGTGCCGTCAAAGGTGTGCCCGCACACTCGCGCAATGCATCCCTGGGACCGGAGATGCCACTGATGAGGATCTTGAAGGCCGCTGTGGATGCCGGAGGACACAGTGGATGTCGGGGGACCATCGGGACACTTTATCCAAAATGCTTGGATAAGGGATACTCAAAGTGTAATAACAATAATAATAATAATAATAATAATAATAATAATAATAATAATGATAATACTTAATATACTAGGGGCCTCCCTATTAAAAGGTGGTTTACTCTTTCAGAATTATTTTAAACTAGTTAAATGGCAGTCAAAATTAAGGCTTAGTCCTTATCTGCTCCTACCTGCAATCTCTGTCTTCACAGCTCCCTCTGTCCATATCAAGAAAGTTTTAAAAACATAATTTTGGTTTCACTTTCTGTTAAGGCGTAATTTGGTTCATTAAGTGGCTTCTAGTGGTCAATGGCAGTACTTCACATAAAAAAGGTGAGGAGAATTTAAGGTGCGTACACAGCGACCATATTGCCAGCGATTTTTTTCCCCATGTGTACACAGCTTTAGTCCTTATTATCCTAAGTTGCTAAAATTGCCAGTAGGCTTTACAGTATCCTCCAAAAAACTAAATAAATATGGCAGTATGGAATGAAAACCGCTAGTGGTTGGATGAAGGCTTCAATACACCATTTAGCAAATGTACCCTTTATTGTACTTTACATGATGTAAACCATGTCCCAACAGGCTTTTATTCTATTTGTACTTTAAATATTCACTTTTAGTTATAACTTGTGTTGTATGGAAGTTAAGATGTGTGAACTTTTATGAGATGATTATCACTTTTGTGCCAGATACAATATTTCTGAAAATAGATTTAGGGCGGTATTCAATGTGGATTTTGGCGATGTGCAGCGAATCCTGTTTAGGAGTCGCTGCACATTCGCCACTGGTCGCCGCGTTCCGGAGCCTCGCCGGCTCCGGTATTCAACGAGTCAGGGGCTCGCTGCCCCTGACCGGCGAATTTGAGCTCCTGCGGCAAACGCCACAGGGAGCCTGAGGACGGTGGCAGGCAGGGAGATGGAAGTCTCCCTGCCTGCCCCAGGACGTTTGTGGGGGGGAGGTGAGCTCCCCAGGTGCCAGGCAGCACAGGCTGCCCCCCGGGGGTGCCAGCAGGGGACCACGTATATTCACTACACCCGATCATGAATATGTAATGATCGGGTGAAGTGAATATATGAATATCTAATGAGCGGCTCGGCTCCGGCCCCCTGCTGGCTGCTCTGTGTAAAAAAAAATATATATATATATATATTTTTTTAAATTAAATATATATTCATGTGCTTACAGCACATGAATAAAAATAGCATGCCCCTCCTCAGAATAAAATTCCAGATTTTTTGACACCAATTGTAAAAAACAAAACACTTTATTTTAAAAGTTCACATTCCACTTCACCATAAAAAGATAGCGATTGCTACTCGGTGAATCGTGGCGAAAAAAACCTTGAAATGTATTCGCCATCTGGTCATTGAATAGGGTGATTCACCGTTTTAGTCAGAAATTCGCCTTACAGCACAAAATCGCCATAAAAACCTGGCGAATCAGCCTCATTGAATACCGCCCTTAGAATGTATAGAGAGTTCATTAGCTACTGTCTAACAAGGAAACCGAGATCCACACCATGCCTATCTCCACCCTTTGCGTGCCAAGTGAATTTATCAAAATAGGTATGAAAATTGCCAAGCACACATTTTTATTCATCATAATGACCTGTAATGTTTACCGTATACAGGAAATATATATTTTTTTTTTACCCAGCATTTTCTATTTGAATTTATATAACATATGTGAGGGATGCTGGCATTTTTAGCACATTTTGCGCATCTCTCAGAGATGTTGGCACTCAAAGGGTTAAGAGTTAAGGTCATTTTAAGTCGATGTCCAACCAATTATATTTTGATCACTTCCACCTTAAGATTTATTTATGTGTTTTGAAAACCCTATTACTGGACCTGCATTTACTAACCTGCAGTCTCTTGGAAGCTTAGGTTCAGAATATCTCAGATTAAGAAGATATATTGCAAAGTAGGACTGCAAAAATCTCAATGGATTTTTTTAGAGAAGAAAGGTGGATGATGGGTTCAATGTGAAGACCCCATAGACAAGGATTATATATTACAGAGAGGCTCCTGTTTATGGGTTAAGGATTTTTTCCATATTCTTTATGCCTGGAATAAAGAAAAGTCTGTCATTGTCAGATTACAGAAAGATCAGACACAACAGTTGGGTTATCCAATTTATATAGTTTAGCTGCCTCCACCAATATAATTCTAATGCGTATCTCATCATAAAAGCTTTTTACTTAATGTAAATAACCGTATAAAACCTATATAATGCTATATGTTAGAAAGTCCAGCAATGCAAACATATATAATCAAACAAATAAGCCACATCTAGACTGCAACTGTGATCCTGTACACATCTGCTGTTACCAGCCGCTTGTGGCTGGTCTCTGTAACTGCACTCGAGCAGCCTGACTGCTGTATGAATTGTGTGTGCACTCTCAGCTGCTACATACTGTAATTAACTCATCACCTTGTGTCTGGCTGCCCAGCTGCAATGAACCTGTGCGTCAGGAGGCTTGTCATTTGGTAGCCATTCTGATTCGGAATTGCTCCCTATATTAACCAGCCTGCCCAGGACCCATTGCCGGTTATATGCTGTCAAGCCCTGTATACCCTGAGCTAGATAATTATCTGAGCTTGCTGTTACCTTGCTTGATCCTGATACCTAGAGCTTGCTGGAACCCTACATGTGCCTTGTTCTGTGCATGGTCCTCTGTACTCCAGCCTATAGTTGCTCAATTAGAGCTTTTGGAGGTCATTCTGTTTCATACGCTCCCCTGTGCATTCACACAGGGGAGCAATGTTTACTACTGTGCATGCGCATAAGCATTTATGTGCATGTGCAGGCTCCATTTGTGAACGTATGTGGTGACTTGTATAGTACACACGGGTCTTGCCCATGGGAATACCCAGCGTTTCATGTGTGTCCCCAAGAAAACACTGGGAGTTCCCATGGTAATTAGCCTGTGATGCAGGTGCCGGAGGCGGGCAGCTAACGTTACCGGAAATCAGCTGCCCGCCCTATTCTCATACAAGGGCGCCACAAATCTGAGTCACCAGAGTGACGGCAACCATCAAATTATTTCAGCACCACGCGCAAGCTGCGAATGTATGTTTATTCAAAAGAGAGTGCAGCTGGAAATTGGGTCTGTCCAGGCTGGTCTGGGCAGTGGGTTCAAGGGTGTGGAATACTGCTTGCATTGGTAGGACAGTTTATGTGGAAGGTGTGATTCATTTACATACGCTCTTCCTGTCACCATCTGCTGCTCCCTGTCACCCACTGCCCATATGTATGTTACATATTTGAAGTTGGGCTGGGGGGAAGATGGAGGCAGGCCCAAATTATATATTTTGCACCTGGGCCCACCACCCACAAATTCCACCACTGTTTGCACAATTCTAATTAACAACATTGACATACGCCAAGACACTGTATTGTAATCAAAGACCTAGACACGTCCAGACCTTGGATAAAAGCATCTTGTGATTTCTCTTTTGGAACAAGTATTTAAAAGGAAAATGAATGTTGTACAAAAGTAGAACTGCAATCGTTTTGCCAAAGAATGACATCTTCCAAATAAAAATATCCCGATCAACAACCACAAGGAAATAATTTGTTTGGCACAAAGGCAACGTTGTTTGCTGCCAACAAAACAGTTCAAAATTATGTATGTAAATGATGCTCATGTGGCTAATAATAGGAAATCAGATTTTTTATTAAGTCACATAAAAATCCATATCACACAGTAAATGAGGTTTGCACATCTCGAGATTTTCCGTGGAAAGTCACCCTCCTAGGACTGAACATGCATCCTAAGGGATTATGTCACATCAAAATTGTCAGAATTTTATACGTCTTTAACTGGTATTCATTATTCTCAGTAATTTAATATTGTTACATTACAGCCCTTACAGTACTATTAGTCTATAAACAAACCCTCTTCCCTTGTTAAGGGAACATGTTTTCAAACATGTTCCAAGAATGTTACATAATCTGATCAACAGAATAAAAAAAAAGAAGAAGCCATACAGAATACCAGGTAATCAGCATAAGCAAGGATGGTTACAACATTGCAACATACAGGTGTCATGGCAAAATTCAAACTCTTCAGAACACTCCAATAGTCTCTACTGTAGTGCACACCCCTGCCTATCACTTGTTCCGCTATTCCCCTATCAAGAGCAATGATACTCTGCCCTGGAAACCCTTATATCAGGAGAGTACAGGTGCTGCTAATCAGCCCAACCCTGACACATCAGTTTCCCTGCTGCTGCTCTACAGCCTGGACCAGATCCTCCACATTATCTTCAAGTGGACGTATGCTGTCCCTGCCGTACTATGATAAATGGTGCTCCAGCCAATCAGCTCTTAATCGTCATGTGTTCACCTCATGTGTTGGAAAAATGACAGGAGCTGATTGGCTGGAGCACTATTATCATATGTAACATTTTATCCTTCACAATGAGTTTGATCACTCTTTGATAAATTGGCCCCTAAATCCCAACTATAACGATGACTTTGTGCCTCTACATACTGTACATCTCTGTGTCATATAATAAGGCAATATATTTCTGTGATTCCAATGATCGATAACCTTTTAAGTGAGATATTGCCTCATGTTTTAAAGCACCATTATTTATAAAACAAGAAACACAATGAAATAACACATTAAGGGGGTTATTCTAGTTCACTCTTTCTGACAAAATCCTTCTTAGATGGACAAAACCATGTGCACTGCAGGGGGACAGGTATAAAATGTTCAGAGAGAATTAGATTTGGGTGATTTATTTTGTTTCTGTGCAGGGTAAATACTGGCTGCTTTATTTTTACAATGCAATATAGATCTCACTTTGAAGTAAAACCCCACCCAAATCTAATTCTCTCTGCACAAGTTACATCTGCCCCACCTGCAGTGCACATGGTTTTTTCCATCTAAGAAGGATTTTGTCAGAAAGAGTGAACTAGAATAACCCCCTAAGTTACCTACAGTAGCAGTTGATGATTTTTCCCTTGGAATAAACAATTAAAAAATATAATATATCCTCTTAAACTATTAATTGGGCAAGTCACAATTATTGGAAATGTGAAAAAGTTTGCATATACTGTATTCACCAGATGTACTATACATGATGACACAAGACCCCGCAGCGCCAGACCGGACATCAAACTGCATTCCAGAGCTTGTATTGTCCGATCGGGGGGTGTCCCGTCCGGTGGGTGTGTAGTCAGGAGGATGCATGTGATAGCGATCACCAGGGACATTGGGGAAGGGGAGATTACAGCCTCCCCGTGTGGTCCGGCCATTACGTTTTTTGCTACATGCCCAGACCATACAGGGAGGCTTTATTCTCTCCCTCCTCCTCTCCCTGGTGACAGCTGTCACAGACCCCCCTCCCCAGACAGGACACTCCTGGACAGGACACTACAAGCTCCAGAGTACAGTTTGATGTCTGGTCCGGAATTCCGGGATCTTGTTCGGGTCCAGTTTTTACCCATACCCAAGCCATAATCATACAAGCTGGATCCTGACAGGCGGCAGACATGGCGTGGTCTAAATTTAGTCTGAGGTCAGAGGTCAGCGGTCAGAGGTAGCAGAGCAATTGGGGAAAAAATCGGATTATGGTTGTCAGCTAACAAAGTACAGAATGTGGCCAAGGTCACAACTGTAGAGCAGCAACAGATCCAGGCACAACCCCAAAGACAGGTTATATCACCGGGTCCTATGGTCAATTCAGAAGAACTTAAGGCCAGATGCACTAAGCTTCAAAAGTGATAAAATGGATAGTGATAAACAGCAAGCCAATCAGCTGCTACCTGCCATGTCACAGACTGTGTTTGAAAAATGTCAGGCAGGAGCTGATTGGCTGGCTGTTTTTCACTCTCCATTTTATCACCTTTGAAGTTTAGTGCATCTGGCCCCTAATGTGTAATTGTGCACAAGGCTTCTGATATCTAGTCTACTGTACCACAGTGATCACAGTATTCTCTCCTGTGTCTATTGATGGCAGTGCTTTTCCACCAACACAAGGTTTTAACACATACTGTAACTGCAACCTGACACTAAATAATGACCTGGGAGCAACAACTCTTAGTGGGTGGGATACAGCAAACCTAAAAATGTGTACTGTATAAACCTTTGAAAAATGCAGTTTCTGGAGGTTTGGCCACTTACTTCGTATGAACCAAGCCCTGGAATGCAACTGATTTTAGGGCTAGTATGCAGTAGGCAATGCCATGTTCAGATGGCATGGCACTATAGAAGCATATTGTCCTTCCCCACTAAGAGGGAACCAACTGGATCTCTTCTAGCACCCTGGCTGTGCACGTCATCCAGGGCACGCGCAGATTATTATTGTTAAATTACATGGTATTCCGCAGCACCTAACAAATATAAAATGGCAGGTCATAAACCTAGTAGCCACAGAGGCCAAATTTAGCCAGAATTGAGAAGGAGATACTGCCTGCTATAGGCTGGTACAGGCAGTGTAGGTTTGGAATTGTAAGGGCCATCATCAGGGGGTCTGGCTTGTGACGTCATGAACTGGGGCCGATCCAGCTTGTGACATCATGACATGGAGCAAGTCTGACGTGTGACATCATGATGCTGGGTGGGTTCCTGGTGTGTGACAGCATGACGCGGCGGACGACATGACCTCAGCCCTCCCGCACGCCAGCTCTCCGACCCACATGGCTCTTCTTGCTCTCTGCCTGCAGCCACCGCCATTGCCGGATTAGTTATTATGTTACTGACTGCCCGGTGGCATTAAAGGTTTGCGATAGGCTCTGCCCACCTAAAAGTCGGTGAGGTTATAAATCACCTGGGCCTACCAGTAAATCCCCCGGGTTCCCTGTTGGACAAGTCCGAGTCTGGGTGCAGGTGTTTATGTTGAGAGCATTGTCCATGACCACATCTCAGGGCATCTCTGGGCTTGCACATTCTGTATTATGCAAGTACACAAGGAGAAGGATGAATCTAACATTTACATATTACAGCAGTATCTGGAAAATTCCCAGTATTGAAGACAACTCCGTCCACCTCTGAATCGGGTGCACAGTATCCACCAAAGATAATTCTAATGCTTCATCATGTAACATCATACTTGCCTACCCTCCCGTGATGGCCAATAGGGTCCCGCAAATCGGGTCCCCCTCCCGGCCCCCTGGGAAGAGGGGCAAGTCTCCCGCATTTTTCACACAGCCCCGGTTCCCCCTTCCCTGCGGTATAAAACGACGAATTTTGCGGGTTCGCGGGGAGGGGGCAGGGCTAAAATGACGCGATTTGCGTCATTTTAGCCCCTCCCCCATCCAAGGACCAGAAAATAGATGTGGCTGTCTGTTATGGGGGCGGGGCTTGGTGACGTCAGCACCGCCCTGCCCCCAAAATGAAGCCTCTTCCCACCCCCCTTTCACTCCTCTCCGGGCTTCTCCCGCAGAAGAGTTTGCAAAAGTCGGCAAGTATGTGTAACATAGATTGCAGTTCTGCATTTGTTGCACAGTTGCTTAGAGCTGACCTCATCTGGGATTTATAGTTCCACAGCAGCTGCTCTAGACATACAGTACAGAATAAAGTGTCCATTTACCGCTGCATCCTTTTTTCCCTTCCTGCTATCAGCTTATTGTAGGCAATGGGTCAATACCTAGAAACTGTTTACATTTTATTTCTCCGGCGTGTCCACATCCTCTCTTATCCCATCTAATCAGGATGTTGAGAGGCACATTAAGCGGCCCATATCCCCCTAGTATTACTGGTAAATCTAAGATCACAGTAAGAAAAGTGAGTTCCTGGACTCGGAAGCATTTTAGGTAGGAGGTAGTTTCCCTGTTACCTAACACTGCCATATGTGAGTGTAATTATACCCTTCATCACTCGACTTATGAATTAAAAACTTTTACCTTTGATGTGGAATTAAGTAATTCTTTCTTAAAACTGTCCCACCAAAGAGATAATATTAGTAACAGTAATTAGTGGTTAATGTGCTGTAGTAATGAATAAGAAGAATGTCAGATGTGAAAGCATTAGTTTGGAAGTTCCGTTTACATTGTCACTGAGTCATTGTGCAGAAAGTGCCCTCCAGCTGACTTTAATGCACTTTACACATTAATAAAACAGGCATGCTCACACACAAATGACAAGGCGGGTCGTTCTCACATATAATACAGGGGAACATGTGTACGTGAATGTACAGTAAAACAATGTAAACAGGTTGCACAGTTAACATCCTAAATAAATGACTACATTGCTACACTGTGACAATGGAGCAACAATGAATAGTGTTTTATGTAGCAAAAAACTAAAAGGAAGAAACTTTACTAATTACAAATGTGTGTACTGGCCAACTGCTCAGTGAAACTATCAGTGGTGGTATATGCAGGGCTGCAGCCCCCCCAGGTAAACTCCGGATGCAGTCTGTGTGAATGCACTGCCTTCACTGTGACTGGCAGTGACTTCCTATTGGAAGTCCGATCTGCCAGTCACCAAGATTGTCCCATTGAGAGGTGTTCTCTACCTCTGCGATGCCTCTATGCGGCAGCAGCCCATAAAAATGGGTTCTGCCCATATGGAAGCAGCCCTTTGAGGCTGGGGGCTAGTGCATCCACAGTACCGAAGAAGATACTGTGCATGCGCCGGTCCCTTGACTCGAGCACTGAGAGGGTTAAGAAAATGTCTACCAAGTGTGAACCAGGGCTTTGTGGAAGCACGCATGTATGGAGTGAGCAACAGCATAGGTTTTACATGTCTAACGGCAATGACACCCTGGCTGCAGAGGAAGGCAGAAGTCCCTGCAAGCTGCCACGACAATTGGTGGGGACCCCACTCATGGTTGATTCCCTGTCTTGAGTCTCTAGGACACCTAGAACCAGAGATATCAGGGTGCAAAGTGGACACATTTTCCCCATAAACTATAATGAGCACTTAATTCAGACCCACTATTGGTTCTGATGCTTGAAATCAGCCTTCTGGGGCTGTCAGAATCTTAGGGTCCATAAGAACCTGGTTCTAAACTGATTGACCCACCAAAACCGGATATATTAAGCTTTAATCGCATTCTAATTTATCCATAAGGTTAAGCTATAGCAATTGTATAGCAGCATTCTATTATGCCAACACTGCTGACACTGTAACACATACTGCAATATATAATAATATAGTATTTATAAGTATATATTCAGGCTGACCTGCTGACTTGAAGAATCTAAGTATGAGAAATAATAGCATGTGTTTCCTCCTAAATCGAGTGCACAAGTGGTGCAAGGTGAAATTGTCCTCCAACCCGGCCTTATGTTGTAGATTTATTTCAAAAGGACATACACAGTTTATCAAACCAAACACTTCAGCTATAAGTGCTTGGTTTGTTTGGTTTCCTACAAAAATTTTTTTTGAGAGGACTACCTCCGATCATTAATGAGGAGGTTAATGTTGAGGGTGTTGGTAGTGAAGATTACACGAGCTGGTCCAACCTGGTGGAAGCTGATGCTAACATTTTTATTATTGAACGGGATGTTTTGTGAGATTTTCATAAATAACTTGCATGAACCCAATGCAAATTATGGAGGTGCCTAGATCGTGACTTCTACTAAGTTTGACCTCACAAAGGGTACAGGTATTGCTCATCCAAACAGAAATGGTAGAAGTAGGCTTCAGTATGAGTATAGTGTCAGAAATGTCAGACTCCCACAATGGCTAACTTGTACATGTCTATTGGTGTTTATCTAATAAATTTAACATAATAGAGAAAATCTGATTTTTCCAGAGAAAACACATATTACTATGTCAGATGCAGAGAATGATTCAAAATTTGTTCACTAGTGTAATAGGCCGTTTTGCAACCGACATTGCATATTTGTAAGGAGCCACTGAAATTTGCAATAATGCAGAAAAGAGCTGCACATCATTTTTTTTTCTATTAGCTGAACTTTCAGCAGTGAATAATATAACAGCCTATGATAATTTTTGATAACAAAAAAAAAACAACAGATCTTGGTTATAATTTAATGGAGGACTGTGACAAAGTAGAGGCAGTGGAAGAGTATTCTGTATAATAATCCATTGTAGTGTCAAATAAGTGTACCTGCAGTCTACGTGCCAACTTGCACAAAAATATATCTAGATTTGCGTGCTATTCTACGCAGTGAACAAATTTTGCACTGAATTATTGTGGATCCTGATAGAATAAAGCTACAGTATCACTCGCTGGCACTCGTTAGGCATATTAGCCAATAAAACAAACAAAGGGTGTGTTTACAATACGCAGTCCCTGAGGCTGCAGCCTGTGGTCACACTGGGAAGCTTTCACCAACACTTCCAATTACAAACAGTCAAACAAAGTGCGTGTGCCACATCGATGCTTCCCGTAGCAATCTCACCACCAAAATCACATAGGACCAGTAGTAGTACGTTTATTTATAAGGCGCCGCAAAGTGTCCGCAGCGCCGTACATAGCAAACACAAAACAAATTACAAGGTAACTACAGGGTGTGTTGAAAAATACAGTATAAATAGGGTATAGCTGGTAGAACTAAAATCAGCATCATTTAAGAAGTAGGTGTCAAAATTGTCGAGGAGACTGAAGATGAAGTAGAGGAAGGGAAGAACAGGACAGGAGCACAGGTGAGGTAAAGAGGTAGGGTGAGTACGTGAGGAAGGAGGACCCTACTCATAAGAGTTAACATACTAAAAATAGGTGGGTGGACGAACGAAAAACAATAGGATAAGTAGGAACAGAGGGGAACAGAGGCAGGATAGGAGGATCAAAAGAGGTTAGGAGGAGGGATAGGCTAGTCGAAAAAAGTGGGTTTTGAGGGAGCGCTTGAAGGAGGTAAGGGAATCAGAAAGCCTGATGGGTGGCGGGAGGTTGTTCCAGTGGCGGGAGGTTGTTCCAGTGCAGGGGGGCAGCGCGAGAGAAGTCTTGGACCATACATTTCCAGTACAGTGATCAATTCATAAAGTCCAAGTGATCATCCATCCAATACAAACATAACGTCAAATAACACCCATTTTTTAATTTGACTGGGAAATACCGCAAGAGACTGACAGAGACTTCAGCAGCCACCAACCCACAGGTGGCCCTGGAAGCGGCTGTGTAGCTGGGAAACCGGAGACACAGCTGCATCATGAAGTGCTCAGATTTTAGTACCAGCGACGTGCATGATTCAGGGGGAGAGTGTGGGGCCCCCCATGTGTGTCCACCCCTGTAACTCCTCCTTGTATCCCGCCATGTTGATCAGTGATCACCACTGCTTTGCACTGTGCTGACCATCGAATGGTCAGCCACCTGCCCCCCCAGCACACATCGTCCCGCCTGTGTATACATAGGAACGGCCAGCATTTTCATGGGGACACAAAACGCTGGGTGTTCCCATGGTCAGCCGCCATCCCCGCCGATATGCAAGTCAACAAAGCCGTTCACAAAGGGGAGCTGCGCATGCACATAAACGACCTTGCGCTGTCCCAGTGGCAAATGCAGGATTTTAAGAGGGGGGTTTCCAAATGTAACCCAAAATCCCCCACTTTGCAGCAGATTGGAATAAGTACGGGAGTCTGGGGGAGCGGTAAAAGCCCTGAATATTGGTCTTTTAATACAATGGATACTGTATGAAATACAGTATTAAAATTTAACAGTACAGATGGTCTATAGTTCAAGCTGTTTCAAACATTTAAATAAGTGGTCAGGAAAAGGTTAACATAATAAATAAATTAATTCATTAATAAAAGTAGATACAATTACAAATATATAGAAGCACTATAGCAGTATAAGTCATGCTGTATGCAAATTATATTCAGCGTTTCATTATCAGTTCTTTTTGTATGTTATATTTGTAGTTAAGGTTTTACAGACATTTTTAGGAGACATTGATCCAAAAATATAGAGATTTCACAAAATGCTCCACAGCGTGTTTATGCCGTTATTGACTTGCTTGGCTAAAGCTGAAGCTGGTGAGATTAAGGGAATTGCTGTAGCACCTTGCAAGACAGCAAGACGAATCATCACAACATGTCAGTGCACAGAGACATTTAAACAGCAGTAGCATTAAGCCTTGACATGTACTGTCCCTCTCACTGCCCCTACTTCCTGGCTCCCTTGTCTGTTATATGCCCAGACATGTTCAAAGCACCTTAGGTTCATGTTACTTCTCTCTACTCTTTACTAATGTACAGTACTGTATGTGGGCCTTGTGTGACCCCTGTTGTCTGGTCACATTATCTCTAGGCTACTACAGTATATGTCAAATGTTTAAAAGAACATCTCCTGTTTTACATGAACATCATAGTTGCCTACCCTACATTCTGCAGGAGACTTCCTGAAATAACAGCAATCTCCCTCTCTCCCTCATTAGTCTATCAATCTCCCTCATTTCACCTAGCCCACATTACACTGTTACATTTTAGGGAAAAAAAAGGGAATGAGAGACAGATACATTTACATTGAATCATCTGCATCATTTCCCAGCACTTAACCAAGTATAGTATCTCTTACTAACTGCTTTGGGGCTCATCCACATTTGGATATAAGTCATTTTAAAAGATTCCTCTCAGATGTAGCAGACGCAGTACACACCCACGCTTCTAGGTGCCACTTTCACAAAGTCTTTTCACAATCTCTCCATATATGGAACTAGGCACGCCCTTTGGGTGGAGCATGACACGCCCCCTTAATGGGGCATGTGCAAAATTCTATTACCAACTATAATCTCCCTGAAACTACTTTTCAAAAGTAGGCAAGTATGATGAACATTGAGAATAGTACAGTAATTTGTAAAGTTAAAATGTGTTTATACCCAATTTGTTTAATATATGTTGTTTCCATTTGTAAAGCGCAACGGAATATGATACGATATATAAGAAACTGTAAATAAATGAATAAATAAATAAATATCCATAGAAAAGTTTCATAGTATTTGCCAAAACTGCGGTGTCTTCCACAATACCAAAGGTATCCAAATTATAGAAAAAATAATGGGAGCACTCACCAGATTTAAGTTAGCATCATATTACAATTAGGGATGATCGTTCGGATCCTAGAGATCCGACGCACCCAAACTTACCTGATCTGAGGCGTTTCCGAGCGTCTCGCTTCCATCCTGCCAATAATCTGAGTAAAAAACGAGGCCGAACGTCATCTTCCCGCTGTTGGATTTTTGCAAGACCCGTGTCCCATATCAGTCCAGAGGAGCTGCCCCCATTTTTTTTTTAATTAAAAGTATTTTTTTTTATGCAAGGGCTGTTGCGATATAATTCCAGGGGTACTGTATCAGTCCAGGGGTGAGCCAATTGTGCTGTATAATTTATGGGGTGCTGCTAAGGCTGCCATCTCAGTCCTGGGGAGCTGCCATATTTTTAATTGAAATAACGTTTTTTTTATTTTTTTTTCCTTACTGCAAGGGCTGTTAAGTGTGTCTTATCAGTCCAGGGGTGAGCCAAGTGGGCTGTATAATTCTTGGGGACAGCCAAGTGTGTCATACTGAGGCAGAACTCTGGTAGGCACTGGAGTCATCTGCCGCCGGGCTCCTGTTCCAAGGGGGCACCTCTCCTCCCCTGCAAGTTTTAATCACTTCATTTAAATCATTGGATAATGGTTTTGTGGCTGACTCCCTCTCCTAGTAGGACCATAGATGTCACACGCTCTTCATTTTAAACATAATATAAGTAACATATTTTTATATACTGTGGTGTGTGTGTGTGTGGGGGGGGGGAATGGGGCACCAATAATTATCTTGCCTCCAGGCAACTGGGACGAACTTACACCAGTGGTGTCATATAATTTCTGGGGTGAGCCAAGTGTGTCATATAATTTCTGGGGTTCTGCTAAATAAGCCATATAATTCCTGGGGAGCTGCCCTTTTTATTAAAAGAATAAAAAAGTTTTTCTATTTTTTTTTACTGCAGGATTGCTGTCACATGTACTGTATTATTCCATGTGTGCTGTATCAGGTAAATGGTGCCGCCATCTGTGCAAACAATTCCTGGGGTAAGCCAAGTCTGCTATATCAGTCCAAGGATGATGCTCAGATACGTGAAAAAAAAAAGTATAATGTTGGCCGTGTATTGGCCCAACAATGGGTCTTTGGAGGGATATTTAGAGAAACTGGCCTCTGCTTCCTTGTGCAAGTAGCAACCCAGGATGCCACAACGCTGATGTCTGTCATTAGAGACAACATAGAGCCGGGCACAACAATTTTCTCGGACTGTTGGCGAGGGTACAGTTCTGCCCAATTGGAGCAGGCAGGTTATATTCACGCCCGCGTCGATCATCACTACAACTTCGTAGACCCTGATACAGGTGTCCACACACAGACAATAGAACGCCTATGGGGCACTTGCAAATGTCGAAACAAGCGCCAACGGGGGACTGCACGGCACCATCTGCAGTCCTACTTGGAGGAATTTCTGTGGAGGAAGTGCTTGGCAGGAGAGAAGCCATTCGAACGAATACTTCATGCACTCACACTGATTTAATTAGCATGTTCACATTTTTTTCTCAGTTTTACAGTTCTTTATCATAAATTTGTTCTTTTTACAAGTTCATAATTGTTATTCTTCTTCTTAATGAATTTGTAATCACTTTTTTATCACTAAATTTCACCAGTTAATCGTTAAAACGCGTTGTCGTTGCTGTGTCAGATGAATGATATTGAATGTGAGAATGTGTCCCAAAAACAGCAACACTATCCATGTCAGCCCGAAGCGTGGCGAGCGCAGCGTGCCCCGCGAGGGGCGGCGTAACACGTCCTCTGACCTTTTCCTACCCCCACTATCCACATCGGCGCAGAGTTGATTTTATATAGTGTGGCGAGCACAGCGAGCCACCGAGTCTGAAGCGTGGCGAGCATAGGGAGCCCCGTGAGGGGACACAGATTAATTAAAATGTAATATGTGTCCCCTCGCGGGGCACGCTGCGCTCGCCACACTTCGGGCTCGGTGGCTCGCTGCGCTCGCCACACTATATGATACCAACTTCACGCCAACGTGGATAGTGGGGGTATGAAAAGGTCGGAGGACACGTTCCGACGCCCCTCACGGGGCTCGCTGCGCTTGCCATGCTTCGGGCTGACGTGGATACTGGGGGTGACGCAAAACAATGGCAGAGGTGATTGCATCACATGTCATACTAAGCATCCATCACATCTCATGCCATGGGTGCTCCATGGGTGTTTATACAATGAAATATCACATCACATCTCATTTGGTGCCATGCGATCATATGCAATATTTCATTGTATAAGCACTCCTGTGAAGTTAACATGGATATCGCATCGCATCACACACATCGCACAGCACTATAGACGGTACGCAAAGCGATGCGATTTTCCTATGCAGAATAGCCCACTAAGCGACTTGCTTAGTGGGCGCCGTGATAATACACAAGTACCTGTGACAGTTAGTAATGACTACAGCTGTGCACCAGCTAGGTGATTTGGAAAACGTGGACCGTTGGTAGATCTCGAGGACCAGGTTGTTCACCCAAGGCCATAAACCAAACAACACCATTGCACATATCTTCTCTTATGTCATAATATCTCCCAACTCATAATCTTAACTCTTCACAAGATCTACATCTCTCATCCACACTTGTTACTTGCTCCCATTCCCGATTGCAGGACTTTCTCCGGGCTGCACCCACTCTGTGGGATGCTCTACCATGCACAATAAAGCTGGGTACACATATGTACAATTTCATTTTTCTTGCGACCGTTCGATCGACCGAATACACGTTCGGCCGTCCGAAACATACGACCGATCTGCGCGTACACATATGTACAATTTTACTTGCGACGTCCGATGTACACCCGTCCAAACAATCGCAAGAAAAAGATTGTACCACCGTACACACTCTCCCGTTCTGGCTATTGGCACGATAAAAATGCACACAACATTATCATAATGGGCTGGATTAAAAGAGCATACCAAAACGAGGCGTGATCACGGAACAAAGAATCGTTCGTGTAGTACAGTGAATAGAGCCGTGACTATTCAGATCATTGCTAGCTGTACAGGATATACGTACGTACGTTCGTCTATCGATGCATTTGGGCCTTTTTAATTATGAGCTTGAGGAGAAGGAAGGCTCGTGCGTGCATTTTGGCTGCTATGGCCATTAGATTGCAGGCTATTAAAAAAAGAAAAAGGACCAAGAATCGGAGCTGCTGGACCAGAGACTGGCTTCTGAGGAGAGACACCTTCTCCCACATGCCATTGCTACAGGAGATACGGGAGAACAATCCTGATGACTTCAGGAATTATCTCCGTATGGATGACGCTACCTTCATGGAGCTGCTGACACTGGTTACCCCTTTAATAGAGAGAGAGGACACCTATTTCAGGAGGCCTATTTCTGCAGAGCAGAGACTGGTGGCAACGCTGCGTTACCTGGCAACAGGCAGGACCCTTGCCGACCTGAGATTCACCACCGCAATATCATCTCAAGCGCTGGGGTTGATAATACCAGACACCTGTGATGCCATCGTCCAAGTTCTACAGGACAAATACATGAAGGTAAATATGGAAATTACATACATGTCCCCCATATGTATAGCTGTGCACATACCTGTACCCTATATGTATATCTTTACAATGCCTGTTAATTTAATCTTTTACACCAGTGGGTGGGGGGTCATTTTGATAAGGCGGGTAATAGCTTTGAGGCTGCAATGGGGAGGGCTGATGGGTCTAAAATCAACCCAACAGATTATTAATACGCAAATACTTTTATATTGCAGTTTCCATCGACCAAGGAGGAGTGGCAAAATATTGCACGTGATTTCCGTGATCTTTGGAATTTCCCTAATTGTGGTGGAGCTATCGATGGCAAACACGTCAGAATCATGCCCCCTGCAAAGAGTGGCTCTTTTTATTATAACTATAAGGGGTTCTTCAGCATTGTTCTAATGGCCATCGCTAATGCTCGATACGAGTTTGTATTTGTGGACATTGGGAAAAATGGTAGAGTTTCAGATGGAGGAGCCCTGGAGAATACATTTTTCCATGACAAACTGAAAAAAAATGAACTGAATCTGCCAGAGCGGACTGAAAATGAGCACGGTTTGAACTTTGTTTTTGTGGTGGATGAGGCCTTTGCATTGCACCCTAATGTCCTTAAACCCTACCCACAAAGGGCACTCAACAGGGAACGACGCATTTTTAACTATCGCCTGTCACGTGCCAGGCGAGTGGTTGAAAATGCGTTTGGGATTCTGAGTAATAAATTCAGAATTTTTCACAGTGCCATCAATCTGCGCCTAGATAAGATTGACAAAGTGGTGCTGGCCTGTTGTGTGCTGCACAACTACATGCGCAGAAAAGCGGTGCACACACAACAACTGGGGGCTACAGTGGACGACAGCCAAGTTGTTGACGAGCCTATTGGTCTGACAGCTTTGGCAAATAATTTAAACACCAGAAATGCATCAACGCAAGCAAAGTTGTCAAGAGACGAGTACTTGAATTATTTCAATGGTGTTGGGGCTGTGGAGTGGCAGAATGACATGATTGCTTAAAAATTTACGTTTTTGTCATTGTAAATATATTGTTTTTTGGTGTGTACTAATCAATATTTTGCCAATAAAATTTGTATACTCACAGTTCCGCACAAGTTGTCCTCTGCGTCTTCTTGCAGCAAGGAGGGAGAGGTGGAGGCCGAATCACGGCAAGTGAGTGGTAGTACTCAGGTGCCAGGCATTCCTGGAGGGCACAATGCCACGACACCTGGAGTGCAGACTGTACCCAGTACTGGTGTTTATGTACTAGCAAGTAGTTGCTCCACCACACCTATTTCTATGCCAATTTCTCCTGGTACTTTTGTACAGTCTCCAGGAGCAATACATGAAGGTAAATATTGAAACAACATGCATGTACCCCATATGTATATCTGTGCCCTATAGTCACCCTGCATGGTAAATGATATTTTCACACGGACACCAACTAGATTAGAGAATTTTTAATTTTTATATAAATTATTAACTTATAAACGTATAACAAATATAACATAAATAACAAGGAAATAAATAATAAAGAAATACTTAAACATAAAAATATTTAAACTATATTATTAAAACAATAATGCAATTAAATAAACTATATAAAATATTTACATCTGGTGGTAAACTTGTCCCACCCCATAATCCCCTGTATCCATCGGTGGTTGGGAGGGAGATGGACTTTCCACTAAACTCTGGAAGGGGCCACCAGGTGGACCTGGTGGGAGTGTATTAGCCGACGTTGCCGGTTGGTGCTGCCTTTGCCCAGTTGGTGGCTGGAAATGTTGGTACTGCGGATATTGCACCGGGTGAAATACCGCTTGTTGGGGTATAGGGGCAGGGCTGATGGGTTGAAATTCAACCCTAGGCAGAGGGGTCTCATCGGTGAGCCGTGTGTGCCGGGACAGAGTCCCCACACGGGCCCGGTACAGCGTTTCATAAAATATGCGCTCTACCTCCACCCTTGTAGCCGGGTCCAACTTTCGCAAATTGTCAGCCAATACACTCCCCACCCGGTCCGCATCATCCTCCTCCATGGTCATCAATCTGTTGGCAGACTCCAGGATCTTGGTGGTTGCCACGTCCGCAGCATCTGGAGTCTGCCTCGGCCTTTTGCGCCCTCTTCTTGATGGTGCTTCTGCTGGAGGTTGAGCGCTTGTTTGAGGTTCAGCGCTGGTCGTGGCGGTTGGTGTGGGGTGGAGCAGAGGGCCGGTGAAGGCAGCTGTGATGCCACCTCCAGCGATGCCGAAGATTCCTCCTCGGCAAATAGCGATGGCTGTAACAAAACAAGATGATGTATCACTATCGATTTTTAAGACTTCCATATATTTTTATATCTACGCAGAAGAACGCAGCCCACACACCACCATGTTGCTGCCATGGATGAAAGTGAGCTAGTTGAAGAGGCGTTATGACTGGCATCTCTGGAAACTAATTATTTAGATACCAGACATACCAAATACTAATTTAAATACCAGAAATGCATCTATGCGTGCTAAATTAACCAGGGATGAATACATGCAGTATTTTATTGGTGTTGGCGCTGTGGATTGGCAGAATGATATTATTTCGTTAATTTTACACCACAAAAAAATATTACAATAATCCGCGCCAGAAAGACTACAACAGTGTAGATACCAGGGATTACCAATCCCAACCAAAAGTTCCAAATACAAAAAATGTGGTAAATGCACTTGCGATGTCTGAATATTGATCACTGTGTTCTCAGGCGGATAAGAGTATACCTCCACCACTGAGAAGAACCAGAATTAGGGCCACAGAGAAGGTCAAATTGACGATGTATAACCAAAAGGGGGGGTATCGCCCCCTGCAACTGACCTCTCTGTTGTGCCCAACAGAGAGGTCAGTTGCAGGGGGCGATACCCCCCCTTTTAATTTTACATGTTCACAATTTTTATACTGTACTTGCTGTTATATTTATCTGGTTTAAAAAAAAAATTTAAAATAAAATCCGTCTACTTACTGTGCCGCAAATGGTGTCATCAGAAACCTCTTGGTTGCACGCGGAGGTGGAGGGGGCAGGCTGGTTCCTTGCAGTGTTGCTGACCGAATCCCTGGGCAGCTCCTGGTCCACCGTGAAGGCCAGCAGGTCGTAGTACCACAGCCTGGGCACATAGACTTGGTCTGGTGGGTGGGTGGGCGTTCCTGCTACACCTTCACGTGGCACTTATGTCATGGCAAGCAGTCCCACGGCAGCAATGCATCACATGTGAGCAGGCCGGGATGTTCCCATGTGATGCGTTGCTGCCGTGGGACCGCTTTCCACTACATACACCACCATGTTCAAATGTGTTTTATGTTTTTTGGGTGGGTGGGCGTTCCTGCTACACCTTCACGTGGCACTTATGTCATGGCAAGCACCTCACTCTGTTCAGGTCCGACCACCGTTTTACCTCAAATAAACAGTGTTCACAGTATTTTTTGTCAGTATTTCTTAATAAATGTTAAGTGTTTATGCAGAACAATGAACATCACATATCTATCTATCTATCTATCTATCTATCTATCTATCTTCTATAACTATATCTGTCAGGAATGCACACACAACGATTATTTATTTCAAAAGGAATGCACACACAACGAATATTCTTTAACAGCATGGCGCGGAAAGTACGGGGGAGAAGACTTCCTGTTGTTTACATGCTGCGCTGATGGAGGGATGACGCAGCTAGTCAACACCCACATAGGCGTGCTGCTTTTGGGAGGAATGATCGCAGGAACGGGCTGCATATCGATCGAACGTGCGTACACATGTCACTTTTCTTTCGATATGGAGCCGTCCTGTCGGAAGAATATTAAGCAGCAAAGAACCTGCGACCGACCGACCGTGGACGGCCAAGAGCGTTTTTGGCCGTTTATCGATCGCAACGAAGGGATCGGGACAGCGTACACATATATACAATCGAACGGCCGTTCGTCCGCAGATCGGAAGAACGGCCCGACGATTGTACATATGTGTACCCAGCTTTAGACTCCTCCAGTCTCCAAACCTACAAGCATTCCCTGAAAACTCATCTCTTCAGGAAGCATATCAAAAGAACCGCCCACATAACTTTTATAAACCTTTCCTATCCAATTACATCCTGACTGCACATACTCACTTATTGTCTCTCTTACCTTTCCATCCTCCTGACCCCAAGGCCAGCATTGCTGAGTCATCGCACCAAGAACCTTTGCATTTGGGTCAGAGCCGGCCTTATCCAATTTGATGGCCTATGCAAAATTTTTGCTGGCGCCCCCTAGCAGTTGATACCACCACCAAATATTCAACTGACCCCCCACCCCCCCTGCACTTGCCGTTTCCACCTCAAGGTGGAAACGGCGAGTGGGGCAGTGAAAACGTATCACATACCATAATGCCCATTACACATAATATATGGCTTCACGGGCATGCCCACAATCGCAAAGCCGTGCCCTGTTTCACCACTTTTGGTGGCATGTGCGCATTGTCTATCCACTGTGTGCTAAGCAGAGCAGCGTGTGACAGGGAGGGGATTCCCTACTGCTCCCCCCCCACCCCCAAGACACTGCTGGATGGTACGCAGGACAGTCACAAAAAATCATGACTGTCCCTCGAATAGCGGTTGGGAGCTATGGTAAGGGTACCCTAGACATTTTGCACATGCACAGCAGCAGCAAAAAAATGCTCAACTGCACTGCATTTGAATCAGGCCCCTTTTCTTACATTTATTTAGCATTTGTAGGTGATGAGAGCATCTATTGCTCTCTGTTATCAACCATTTCAGAGGCAGCATCCTTCAATAAGATCACCCACAGGAATCCAGCTGTTCATAGAAGAAAAAAAAAATCATTCTTCCAAATCACAGATGTATCATACATATTTTAATCTTTGGTTTGACTGCAACTTTGAAATATCGGTAATTGGGAAACATAAAGCGCTAGTAACTCTCTAATGTAAGACAACTTGTATCATGTATTTAGTGGCCCTTAAGTATGGCGTATAAGCCAAAACATTATGCAAGGCTTATTAAAAGGAAATGTTTACATCTCTAGTAAAAAAAAGGCAATCTACTTTACAGAGACAATTACGCTTTACGTAGGGCTTATAAAACCGCGGTGGGCCTTTACATCATTTAATAACCTAACCCGAATCCTTTCACAATGAATGGAAATACAATTTATTTGTCTATGCTAAAAGTGTGCAGGCCTAAAGTGTATGTATATTACTATTGACAAATCTGTCCCGAAACTACCTTTTATGACACTTTTTTTGTTCTTGTTATATAATTGTGCAATTAGCATAAAAGAATGAGCGAGTCACATTTATGCTGGTGTATAATGAGGCCCCTGACGTTCATTCAGCAGGAGAAAGCAGAGAGATTTCACAACAACGCTAGAACGTAACCCCCAGTGACACATCCTGCCAAAGGACTAAAAGGGACAAAGTGCTGAATAAAGCTGCTAGCAAACTCACTTCTTAAAGTCCCGTAACAATGAAACAATGCAACAATGTTAACCCAACAGCTGCTGGTGTGTCCTGAATAGGCTTTCAGCGAACATTGTTGGTTTACGCTCTGCCTGGAAGAAGGCTTTTGGCAATAGATATTTAGGCAGCACAGTTAATAGCCATTAAAACACCTGTGGGAGGCGAAAGCTACAATGAGCCAATCCACAGGGTGGAAAAACTGCAGATAAAGGTGAAAAGAGAGTTCAATTATCTCAAAAAGACTTAAAAAAAAATGGACTTGGTCCAATATACTCCAGAATACGTGTATGGTGATTCAGCCATTAAACTGTGTATGTAAAAAGATGGCCGTTTCATTTTTCTTTTTTAAGTGGGACGCTGCGCTCTATTCTCCTTTTGTTCGTGTTAATGTGAGTGGGAAGCTGCTCTGCGTGAAGGATAATTTCAGCCTTAAGTTATTCATTAACAAGTGTTTCGCCCTTTTCGAACGATCAGACTATAGGGATCCAATCCAGGAAGTTAAGGAGGACAAGCAGCTGCCGGGGCTTCAGTTGTGCATCTCCCGCTGTTGACAACCCAGAAGAAATGAATGCAAACATTGATGTGTTAATGGACATTTGTGGCTGCTATGAAGGCAGTGTACTCTGTTGCCAACTAAGACGAGGCTGTTGGGCCTTCTCTATTAGATGGGCATCAGTAAGGCCTACATTGGTTGGAGAAATAGAGTATGAGATTTCTGAAGTCGTGTAGTCCTATGTAGTGATCTGTAGGCTACTCTGAGTACCACAGAAGACAAAAGGACCTTCATTTGTGGTTAAATGTGTTTACCTGAGGGAGAATTAGATGGTCACCGAGTTGCATCATGGGCATGTAGACAGTATTACGGAATTTTGTTGCAAATGTGCACTGAGATCGGTGATATCTTCTCTCACAAGCTGAGGTATAAGGGAGGTGCAGCCACATACAGTAGATGCGGATGACTCTAAAGACAGACGGAAATCTGCAAGCACTCGGGCTGAAAAATGGTCGCGTGGCAATTGCAAGCTTTTAGTCACCGGTATCGAATACCACAAAATGTTTTCAAAGGTTGCAGTGCCTCAATATATTCTACAGATACAGTATATAGTATTTGTATATGTACTAAACCTTGGAGAGAGACAAAGAGGACAGAGATAAACTACCAGCCAATCAACTCCCAACTGTTATGTTACAGCCTGTGTTTGAGAAATGACAGCAGCTGGTTGGTTGATGGTGTCTGTGGAATTTTAAGGACTAATGCTATGTGGAACAGTCCATGTCCCAGTGTGATGGTCTAACAGCATGACTAGATGGCACTATGAGCAGATATACAGAAAGTGGACATCTTGGTCTCTTTCCTCACAAACTCATGACTGTTGTTACTCTCAAGGTTGCTGCTGTACTGTCGTCCACACTTGTGAAAGTTAATTTACGCAAAGTCTCTTTTGCTTTTTTGGAATTCCACTCACAACAGTCAGCTCTCCACCTTAGTTTCGGGATACTCAGAGGTTGAACACAATATTTGTGAATTTCATATTGTATCTTTTTGGTTATATTCAATATTTAGTCTTGCAAAATGTCCATGGTGATAGCTTCTGGTTCATTTATGTCTCCATCTGCCGCAAAGCCAATGACACATATGTGCTCCGCATTTCAGATTCAAGCTTTTGTTTAATTTGTGCTGTTTCTGTAAATATACTATCTCTTGAGTTGATAAGCTTTTTGATACTTGGGTTCCAGAGTCTGTACCATTTTTTCCATGGCAATAAACCAATCCCATTTGCCATTTGTGTATAGGTGCTTCCAAATATGATGAGATGCTTTAAATTTAGTTTATTTACTGACCACGCTTCAGTTGGTGTTTTCTCTTTTGCTTCTACCCAAGATTACTTAAATTGGCTTGCACCTCGTGATGCTTCAGCTCTGATTGCTGACTGATTGCTTTACTTTTACATATGGATGCTCTCTCAGTCACAGGTATCCATGAAATCATCCCATTCACTGTCACATCCAAGGTGATCAGACCTTATGTGCAAGAATTCCATAGTCTCCATGTCTACATTGCATAACACTGCTGCAATTACAGTACCTTTTCTGTTCCATACAATGTACTTTCTTTTTGTGAAATGGGACTTCTTTGCTTTAGAATGGCTTTGAGATTTGTTTCCATCTCTGGTACATAAAGCACATCTTAGATTTATTTGACTTTGGTTTTAGACTCTACATTCATGTGAGTTGTAAGCCCACCATGTCTAATTTTTATGATTCTTATAGGACCACACATGGCTATTGCAGAGAACCCCTCTTCATTAGAGTTGAAATGCCTGGTAGCACCTGAATCAATATACTAACAATTTATAATGGGTCTGTCTGTAACACAGTGCTGACCAATTTCTTGCTGTGGCACCATTCATCTCAAGTAGTGATAAATGGTTCGGATTTTTAGAAATCCAAATCGGCCCATACTGTATCCAGCACAGTCTCCAACAGGCACGGTATACAATCTAATCTATATCAAACTATATTGATAGTACTTGTGAATTGCTTTTGTTGGTCAACAGAAATAAATGCTGTGTGTTTGTGCTGCTGCTCTATTGCTTAGTTTAGCCAGCTGGCCTTTGGACTATGTTTGTGAACAATGATGAGAGCAGTGAGTTTGTCCAAATTGACTGGAAATTAATGTTATTTAGGTTAATAATACTCTAGGAACAAAAATGATGTGATTTTTTTGGTAATATTTGAAAAAAATGCCAATCCAAATAGAAACCAGTTATGGCAGTTGGGCTAATCCAAATTAGACATCCAATGGCAAGCATGAACATTCTGGAGCTGAGAGCATTGCAAAAAATAATGCAAACAGTATATGAAAATGTTAGGTAAAGATTCCATTTACAATTTTTAATCCCTGATTAATGTATGTGGAAAGGTTAGCAAATTGAAAACTGATCTAGCAGCATGAAAACAGAGTATAACACTATAAATGATAATATACGGTTTCTTATGGTATTTGTCCTGGGAATCCAGCTTCAGAGCTTACCCCGGGGCTCTACTGTATAGAAGTTGCTTGTACAAATTATACAGTATACTGCCTGTGTTAATTGTACTTTAAAAGGATTTCTCCTTCCATGCGTTTTAATGAATTGAAAAACATGCACCTTCAAGAAACTTTTGCCATTGTGTTCTATTTCAGTACAATTGCATGCATGCTTGAAGGCCCCTATAAATTAATCCGACTTGTCCTAAGGGCAAGTCGGACCAATATGCCCTAGAGCACCCCCCGCAGCTCCCTGGGAGGCTCACTTACAATTTGGCACTTGATGTGCCATTTTTACATGCAATAAATTGCATTGGATTTATTGCATTTAAAAAAAAACTCCCAGGGAGCTGTCAGTGGCAGGGGGTGGGTAGTGGGGTCTGGGCCTCGGTGGGGTTTGGTTGGCGGGGGGACAGGCAGCATTGTCAGAGTGGTGGCATGGAGCTAGTTGCCTGAGGTAAGCGGTTGGTGAATTTGAAAAAATATTTTTAAATGACTGGCCGGCCGGTTATTGTCTGAGAGAATTCTCTCAGCCAATCAGCGACCTCCCATCTGATTGCCCGGCAAATGCTGCTACTAGCTCCCAGCCTCCTCTCAGACCTGCTGCCCTTCCCTCAATGCACGGACCCCACCGTTGCAAATAGGTGTGTGCCAGTGGTGCTTTACCGCTGGCACACACCTAGGATCGGACCCAACACATTGTGAGTGTTAAAAAGCACCCGCGATGTGCCACTGATGGGTCCGATCCGATAAATAAAATGTGCAGCCCGCCAAACCTCCCCACTCCAATCCGATGCGCACAGGACTGCTTATCAGGTTGGAGGGGATGTCAAACACATCCCATTTTGGCGGATCGGCACAAATCGAATAAGTGTATGGACTAGCTGGCGTAACCTCATAGAAGACTATGGGCTTCTCTTCGCGGTGCTGCTGTGTGAGGGATCCAACACAGATCCCTCCCAGCATGCCCTGTGGCTGTCAGCTTCTCTGCACATGCGCAGTTGGACTTCCCTTTTAGAAGCGCGGAAGTCCAGGCAGCCACGGGTGTCGCCAATGGCAGCACTTATCGGGAGAGCTGCCCTTTGTGTTGCTCATTGCATATGTTAGCACATATGCAATGAGCATCGGAGCGATGGGCGGCAGGAAGTACCGCCACTGCCTGGTACATCCCAGCCTTTGTGTGCAGTGCCGGCATTTACACTGTGACAGGAACCACCCAGCTTTTGCCACTGAGGAGGAGTTAGCAATTGGTGTCATGCCTCAGTGGGTGATCCCCAAGTGCGGCCCTCCCACTGTACTGATTGATTGATGGATGTCTGGAGCTATTCACCGATCCTACATTATATGGAAGCATTATATGGAAGCATGTGTGGAAATGGCACAGGGTATGATGTTTTAAAATTGGTTCCAGCGAATGAGTTGGTAGGAGCCCCAGTGCTCAGGGACAACAATGCTGTGAAGAGCGCCATGACTACCGTGCATCACATCATTCTTCTGTTTAGCCTATAACAAATTGCATTTTGATTTACCACAATATTGAATTGATACATTACATGACTGTTTTATATCTTCCCACGATAATCAATTTTGATGGCCTCAAGAATACACATGTAATCACATCCAACCATAAATCCTCAGTTTGGCCCAACTAAATATAGCAACAGCTTACGCTGCAGTATAAGAAGCGGTGTAACGGACATATTATATTGATAATTCTATTAATGGTTATGAGACCAGCATAGGAGACAGAAGGCCCTGTATTTACACATGGCCGTATAAATATGTATGCCTTCCGATTATCATAATGAGGAGAAAGATTTGTGAACTGAGGTGACAGTCTTTGTCCAATAATGTATTTATAGACCCTGAATAAATTTGCTTCTGATATCCTTTCACACCGAATTGCCAAAAACAGGGCAGACATATGTTAAAAAATAATGAAGGCTGTGAGTATCAGCTCAATTTACATGCAGAAAGGCAGCAACAGCAGCTGCGGGGAAGGACAAAGGCTCCAGGGTGAATAATTCTGTGGAGTCATAATTAGGAAAGGCTCCCGTGGGACACTGATACCACCTTAAACTGGATATGATCTGCCTTGTGGCAGCTTTATTTTTCTAATACGCATATATCACTTTTCTATTCGCAATGTAATATAGGGGTAGCGATAGCTGGTGAGCAAAATTGTCTTTATTGTGCTGTACTGAATTTAATAAAAAAACAAATTCAGTGATTTAAATTAGAGGAGATGCACAATTGTATTATAGCGCGTCCTGCTTACGGTCTTATATAACGTATAGAATATATGGAAAGCACAAATGCCTTTATTTAACAATTGACACTTTGGGCCTTATTCAGATCTGAGCTCAGTACAAATTTGTTTGGAAAATGGGCAAAACCATGTGCACTGCAGGTGGGGCAGATGTAACATGTATAGAGAGAGTTAAATTTGGGTGGGGTATGCTGAAACTGAAATCTAAATTGCAGTGTAAAAATAATGCAGCCAGCATTTACCCTGCACAGAAACAAAATAACTCACACAAATCTAACTCTCTCTACACCTGTTACATCTGCCCCACCTGCAGTGCACATGGTTTTGCTAAATTGTACTAAGCTCAGATCTGAATAAGGCCCTATAGACCAAATGTAATAGGGTGTGAGAATGAGAAAGTGAGAGATTTTCGGAGAGTTTTCCCATTTTTTTTTTTTAAAGCGGCAATCATTTATACTGAAATGATGAAATGATAGGTTGGTATTTGCCATGTAACTGATTGCCGCTTTAAAAAAGGGAAAACTCTTCCAAAATCTCTCACTTTCTGTTTCTCACACACTGTTACATTTGACCCCATGCACCTATTATAAATGTTTGGGACAATATGCAGGAGAAAAAGAATAGCTACAAATGCAGCTGTGGCAAGATTCATTCACTTCAATGATGAAGGTGGGTGAATTGAGGCATTCCACGCTAAGTGCAGGTCAGCACCATTAATACATATGATACCAGGGGCTCCATTTACAGTACATATTGGGGGAAATTGTCTAAAGAAAAAAATGCGTACCACATTTTCGCATGCTTTAATGCCCAAACGCCGGTCAGCGCTGTGGAGGAATCGCCAGCTTTTGCTGGCGTTAACCTGTAGACATCTATGGGCTTCTCTCCACAGCGCTATGAGCCTTATTCTAGTTAACTCTTTCTGACAAAATCCTTCTTAGATGGACAAAACCATGTGCACTGCAGGTGGGGCAGATGTAAAATGTGCAGAGAGAATTAGATTTGGGTGAGTTATTTTGTTTCTGTGCAGGGTAAATACTGGCTACTTTATTTTTACACTGCAATATAGATCTCACTTTGAAGTAAAACCCCACCCAAATCTAATTCTCTCCGCACAAGTAACATCTTCCCCCCTGCAGTGCACATGGTTTTGTCCGTCTAAGAAGGATTTTGTCAGAAAGAGTGAACTAGAATAAGGCCCTGTGTGAGGGATCCATCACGGACCCCTCCCAGCATGCCCCGCAGCTGGCACTATCACTCTGCACATGCACAGAGGGACTCCCGCGTCTCAGACCTGGATGTGCATTGTGTGTGCCATACTTGTCTACTCTTCTGGAAGTTTCTGAAGGCATCCAACGTAGCAGGCATTCCCTTGAAACCCCAGAAGAGTAGGCTGTCCTCACGCAACCTGCTCACTTTCCAACAAAGTTGGCACCAATGGGAGAATAATGCAGTGGTTCGCAGGTCCCTTGTGAGTGGAAGGGGTCAGCATAATGCAAATCACATCATATTGGCCCCACCTTCTCCCGTCACCTACATTTAGGTACAATAACAGGTTTCTAATGACGTTCAGTGCTGGGCCATCCACTCATCTCTAGCCAGCTGTATCTCTCATCTAGAATACTCCAGGATGAGAAAGCAGAAAGTTAGCCCGGTACGGTGTGTGCTGCTTAGCCACACATACTGTAGGCAACTTAGAGCCTACAATTCAAGTGGCATTCCCACTTGCTGATAATAGGGTGGACACTGGGTAGTCACAATTGGTAAATGTCTTGAGGACATTAGAAAGAGGTACAAGCTTCTCAGAAGAGAGCCTACATAGAGATCTATTTGATTTCATAAATTATTTTATATTGTGAGCAGGATATTATTTGGGAGGTACAGTACATGTGCTACGGTACAGTAGTGGCCTTAAAAACATTATTGACACTAAGGGGGAAATTTACCAAAATGGATTCGTAAAAAATAGGTGTATTCGTAGGCAGAAATACACCTATTTTTTACACATTTGTATTTTCGGGATTTACAATCCCGAAAATACAACAATTCGTATTCCTAAAGATGGAACATTCGTATTTGTATTTACAAATACGAATGTCTACACCATCGATAGAATACAACAGAAATCACCATTCAAAAGAATGGTGGTTCCTGATTTACTAAGCAGCCGTATTGATAATACGGCTGCTTAGTGGTGTAAAACACCCACGCAAATACGACAGGAAAATACACCTTGCTTTCCCTGTCGTATTTGGCAGAAGCCTGCACGGATCAGTCAGATCCGTGCAGGCTTTAGTGTAAAAAAATAGAAAAACAGGTAAGGGTCTTTGCAAAAAAACAAACCGACACGCGAAACCAGCCCGGACAGATGAGCCGCACTGTGTTTGTGTACATTGTGCGGCTCCGCCTCCTGAATGCCGCTATTGGCCGCCTTGCGGCCTAGTGGCCAATCAGGAGCCGCTAGGCCGCAAGACGGCCAATAGTGGCATTCGGGAGGCGGAGCCGCACGATGTACACAAACACCGTGCGGCTCATCTGTCCGGGCTGGTTTCGCGTGTCGGTTTGTTTTTTTGCAAAGACCCTTACCTGGACTACGTCGCCCTGGGACAGGTGAGTATGGTTTCCTTCCATTGGTTCCCACATGGATTTCGTCAGACTCCGGACGCCGACGCCAATGCCGACATGGACAGCGACATCGACATGGACCAGAAGACGACACAGGACATCAGGACATCAGGACCAGGGCTACCTACGGGAAGAAGATAGGTAAGTATCAGTATGTAAGGGCTTTGTATGTATTAAAGTTCTATTTTAAGTGTGTGTCAGTGTGTTTTATTTTACTATTTTTAATACTGTGGAACTACAAGACCCAGCGGGCCCTTTAATGCCCCGCAGGCTGGGACTTGTGGTTCTCCAAGTCCCAGCTTGCGGGGGAGGCTTGCTGGGACTCATAGTGCCCCAGTATTAGATAATAGATTATTCTTTTTTTTACACTTTAATTAGCCCGGTGACCACCGCTCCAGGGTCACCGGGGACAGCACCAGGCTTCAGCCTGGTCAGGTAAGTCCTGGAGGGGGGGGACCCCTTCATTGGGGGGGTCCCCACTCCCCCAGGGCCCCTGGCCAGGCTGACTGGTCGGTAGGGTTAATGTTTTGGACGCGGGACCTTATATCAAAAGTGTCCCCCGGCTGTGGCATTACCCTGCTGGCTGGTTTGGCCTGGGGCTGGTTCTTAAAATACGGGGGACCCCTAGTCATTTTGTCCCCCGTATTTTGGGAACCAGCCCCGGACCTGGAGCCTGGGGCTGGTTGTTAAAAATCGGGGAACCCCTATTTGTCGGGTTCCCTGATTTTTAATTACCGGCCCCGGCTCCTTCAGCCTGGTGCTGGTTACAGCTGTGGGGGGGACCCCACGCTGGTTTTTTCTTTTTAATATTTTTTTTTTTCTATTTTTTTTACAACTTGCAGCCTGCACGGATCTGACTGATCCGTGCAGACTGCCTGTACGAATTCGTATTAGCGGCCGTATATATTGCCAGCTAATAAGAATTCCTACGACATCGGTGGGTTACAAAGCAGTCATATATGACTGCTTTGTACATTCCCCTCCGGAACACGACTTTGCATACAACTGAAACAGTCGTATGCAGTCGTAGGGGAAATACCAATACGAAAAACTAGGTTTTTCATATTGGTAAATTTCCCCAAGTTACTTTTTTTTTTTAGATTCTGGATGGTACAATAAAAGTTCTAGCAATATAGCTAAGCCCCAGCCTCAGTAGCTAAAATATGTGCAGCAACAGGTTTTAGGACTAGTAAATTAACTTTGGAAAGTTAATCATAGTAATTTATTTAAATGAAAAGAAAAAAAAAAAACAGATACAGGCTATGGTATGACATTTGAACTAGGGACCCGGTACCCGGCGTTGCTTGGGTTTGGTTGTACAATTAGCATTACTTGAAGTTTATCCTTCATTTGTTTTAAGCTTGCCATGGTGTGACCGGCATACACCTGTCTATGGTGGGCTCCCGGTTCTGAGCACAGGTTTTTTTTTTTTTTAAACCCCATGTCCTCTACCCCCTTTATGTTATGCAACTCTGCCAGATTCATGCACTCCTGACCCAATTTTTCTAGTGGCTGGACCCTTTTTGGGAGCCCGGAATCCTGCCGGTGACGGGATTGCGGGTGTTAGTGGCTGTGAACCTAATCTGGACCCAATTAATGTCCTATACCCAGGGGCGGATTGGCCCACCGGGACACCAGGCAATTTCCCGGTGGGCTGGTCCAAGCCCCCCCTCTGTCGGGCCAGACTTTGCATGTTTTCCGGGCCGGACCAGTGGCCTGAAGAGCAGTGGCAGAGCACACTGACTGACACCGCAGAGCACAGCAGAGCACACTGACTGACACCGCAGAGCACACTGACTGACACCGCAGAGCACAGCAGAGCACACTGACTGACACCCGTAGCAGCGACTGGAAGGGTAAAAGCTCCGGGGGATCTGGAGCCGTGCAGTGGCTCATTTGTCTCCTCCGGCCAGCACCTTCCTCCTCCAGTGGCCCCCCAGACATCAACAGTGAGTACTACTTCTGCTTCTGTACAGCCCCTGCTGATGCCCCCGAATTTCGGGGGGTCGCGGGTGGGGGAGGGGTGCCCGCGAATTGCGGGGGGGTGTGCGGATGGGGGAGGGGTGCCCGCGAATTTTAGGGGGTCGCATGTGGGGGAGGGGTGCCCGCGAATTTCGAGGGGGGGGGTGCCCACGAATCTCTCTGTAACCACCTATCTCTCTGTGACCCCTCTCTCTCTATCTCTCTGTGACCCCTCTCTCTCTATCTCTCTGTGATCCCTCTCTCTCTATCTCTCTGTGATCCCTCTCTCTCTCTACAGTATCTCTCTGCGATCCCTCTCTCTCTCTGCGGTCCCTCTCTCTCTCTGCGATCTCTCTCTCTCTGCGATCCCTCTCTCTCTGTGCTATCCCTCTCTCTCTCTCTGCAATTGTAACACCCCAATAAGGGTTAATGTTTATACATAAACTAAAATGTTATATGGTTGTGATACAGTAAATCTAGCAGATATAAAAAGTAATATTAGTAGTTAATTAATTATTTAGGAAAAGTATTAATGTGTTAATACCCCTTATTAATAGAATATTGGGAACTGAACACTGTTTACCCCTTTCCTGAACTGACAATGGACTTTTCCTCCTAGCCCATTAGGGTGGACTATACCATATACCCTGCTTTAAAGGGGAGAACTGTGAGGAATATTCCAGAAAGGAAAATATACTCTGACAGTTGGCAGAGCCCCTGCTCATCAGGAAACCCCAGAGCAGGGACTATAGAGGTGCTCAGGGGAAAGAGCGGTAGGTGTGTTGTGGATAGGGGTTGAGGAAAGCTGAAGTGCAGCAGAAAAAGACACAGTGTAGCAGTTGTGGAGCGAAAGTTAAGGCAGCAGAGCTGCGCAGCTGGAAAGTGTGTGATGCGTTGCTGTAATTAGGAGAATACTTACCAAAAGGGCTCCGGTGAGTTCCCGAGGTCCCCTTGAGCAGCGGTGACAGAGGCGGTGACTGATCCAAGCTGTGATCGATAAAGAAGAGGGTGTGGTGAGTGATTGTCCAGCCCCAAGGCAGCACAGTACAGCCTCCTGCATATCCCACAGATCAGCCCAGAGATAGTCCAGCCGGAGACAGCCTACAGGATGGCCCACAGATAGCTGTAACGCCCCTGCAGTAACCTCATAGCCAGCCTAACACCTCTCCCGGCTAAAGAAAGCATTGTGTGTAACATTCACCTCATCCAGGCAGCAATAAGCAGTACCTACACTGGCATTTGGGGAGAGACTCTAGTAGTTAATACTGCACACAATACCCAAGTCGTCCTTAGCTACAAGTTAGGAGGAAGGGAGTAGTGGCTGCTGAATCAGCCCCAAAGCTGCATATTACAGAAGTGGACTGACACTTATAGAGACACTTGTGGCAATTATACTGCTAAGGGAAAATTGCTTATACCATTCTACTCAGGATATTCCAAAAAGATTGCTAGCTTCTGTCATCTATTATCAGATTATTTGACGTTCAAGTTAAAAGTCAGCAGCATTATTACGCAAGACTTACCTTATGTATTCTCTTTACTTTGGATTACAAATACACAGAGAGTTGACCTTGCAGCGTGGGACCTATAAAAGAAAGAATATTTGTTATAAATAAGCACTTAAAGAACAGGTGACTGCAGTCATAATAGGGTTAACCCAAGACTATTGTAGACATAAACAATTATTGCGCAATGATAATCTAGTTCTGGTAAAACGCTATAACCTGTTTTGATATTGTAACGGTTTGTTATACATTGCAGGTGAATGGATAGTTGCTTATTTGCTTGTTGCAGAATAGTACAACTTATGCTCTAAGTAATATTGTTATACATCAATATCTCACCAATGTTACGTGGGAAGAATCTCTGATGTTTGTATTTATATATTGATATTTTGTGCATAATAGTATCCTTGATTTCCATCAGTTCCTTTAAGAAAAACGGAGTTCCAGCTTAATAAAATTACTCTATTATTTTTCCTCGTGAGTTATTGTGGTGAGCTGTTGATAATTGCTGTTGCAAGATAACCTGTAAGGATAAAGATACTTATCTGTAAGAGTATCACATTTGGCGTCCGCGAACAGGATAGGAACAAGATGTTGGATATCCAGACTCCTGTGTTAACTTTGAGACGGAGATTGTTACCCATGTCACCCAGGCAAAGAACAATGGCATCACCAATCACAATGCCTTACTACCCTGGAGCCCCATGGCTGCCAACTTATTCTGGGAAAGCATGTACTCCAGGTAACAGTATATTTAAGGACTTCAAGTCAAAACTGCTGTCACTATTTTGCATAGGTTCCCTTAATGAGCCACAGAAGGTGGAAATATTGATCGGACAGTTAAGAGGCCTAGCCCTTCGGGAAGTAAACTCTTGGTCTACTGAACAGAAGAAGAACGTAGAAGACATATTTAAAAAATTGTCCACTATTTTTGATCTGCAAACTTTATCTAAACTTAAAATTAACTTCTATGGAAGAAAGCAACAGCCCCATGAATCCTTAAGAGAATTTGCTCTCAGTTTGCAGGAATCACTCAAAGAACTACAGAACTTTGACCCCCGTGAAAAACAACAAGAGGATGAAACATTGACCAGTCAATTTATAGAAGGAGCTCTCGGGGATGCAGTGCGTACTACATTATGCATGGTGAGATCACAGAATCCAACTTGCCCTTTCCCTGAATTTAAGGAGACTGTTATCAAAATTCTGGGACTGAATACATCTTCTGAAACTACCTCCTCCTTATCAGTGGAAAATTCTGAGGCCAGAAGTCCCTCTAAAATCAGCTATAATGAAAGAAAAAAAACCATGGCACCCAAAGAGGCAGTCATACAGCATGCTCAGTTATCCTCCTGCCCTGACCAAAGTGAAGTATTAAAAAGCAAGATTGAAGAATCTATCCAGGGTTTTACAGAACTGTGCAGGGAGGTGGAAAACCCAACGAAAGAGCAATTGCTTCCTGAAGAACTACAGAAAGGTTATATCGAAAAGAGATCCAGGAATTCGAGAATAAAACGGACCTACCAGTTTGACGCACAGGGATTGCCAGTATGTCAATGCCGTAGACAAAAGGAACATGTTCAGTTCAACTGCAGGCAACATGAGAATTTAAACTCAAACCCTGAGGCAGAGGATCAGTGCTCAGGAAGCACGGCAAGAATTGATCAACCTGTGGATGACAGACAAGATATAGGTCCAGAAACAGTATTGCAAAACCAGGCTAAAAATATTGGTGTACCTAATGCAGGCAGTGTTCTGCCAGCCAGCACAAGGAACATTTTGGGTCGAGTATTATGGTTTAATGTCCAACGGGGTTATGGCTTTATAAACCGTATTGACACCAAGGAAGATGTATTTGTGCACTATACTGCCATTAAGAAGAACAACCCCAGGAACTTCTTCTGCAGTTTGGAAGAAGGAGAGTTGGTGGAGTTCAATGTGGTGATTGGAGAGAAGGGCACCAAAGCTACTAATGTAACTGGTCCTAATGGTGTTTCAGTGCAAGGCAGCAAATATGCAGCAGGTCGCAGTCCATATGCCAATGTCCCAGTGCAGAGAAAATCAGTTGGGAGGACAGTTGAACAAAATGTAGAGCAACAGAGTGAAGTGGTGCAGCAGAACCTACAGGATACTAACAAACCACAATCTCTTCCAGAGTCAGAATACCAGATTAAACCTAGAATGGATGACACACATGCCGGTAAAGTTCACTACAACCAGCCAGATTTAAAAATTGTTGAATATAAGGAAGACATTGAAAGAGTTGCCCACTCAACCACAGCAGAGAGGTTGGGTTCCCATGAACTTAATTGCCTTGGTTCTTTTATGCTAAAGTCTGAATCTATTTTATGTGAAGAACCATATATTTCAGTTAAAGAGCCCTTAACTTCTGTTCCATCAGAGTACAAACTTCCAAATAGTAAATATATTGAGATAAGTTCCAGTGAAACAGCATTAATTATGCACCAGATTTTGAGAAAATATGGAATGAGAAACAGAAGTGCCCCATTTATACAGTATAGGCATTAGATTGAACATAAATGTCAGAATAAGTACTGGTTTTGTCAATATTAATTGTAAAAAGTGTTTTTTTTTTAGTGCGTGTGTGTGTGTCCACAAATATTAGACTGTTCTTTATTGGATGTTGTCTGTTGTGTGAGGACACACAACGTTCCAGCGGGGAAGTAATGTAACACCCCAATAAGGGTTAATGTTTATACATAAACTAAAATGTTATATGGTTGTGATACAGTAAATCTAGCAGATATAAAAAGTAATATTAGTAGTTAATTAATTATTTAGGAAAAGTATTAATGTGTTAATACCCCTTATTAATAGAATATTGGGAACTGAACACTGTTTACCCCTTTCCTGAACTGACAATGGACTTTTCCTCCTAGCCCATTAGGGTGGACTATACCATATACCCTGCTTTAAAGGGGAGAACTGTGAGGAATATTCCAGAAAGGAAAATATACTCTGACAGTTGGCAGAGCCCCTGCTCATCAGGAAACCCCAGAGCAGGGACTATAGAGGTGCTCAGGGGAAAGAGCGGGAGGTGTGTTGTGGATAGGGATCGAGGAAAGCTGAAGTGCAGCAGAAAAGACACTGTGTAGCAGTTGTGAAGAGAAAGTTAAGGCAGCAGAGCTGCGCAGCTGGAAAGTGTGTGATGCGTTGCTGTAATTAGGAGAATACTTACCAAAAGGGCTCCGGTGAGTTCCCGAGGTCCCCTTGAGCAGCGGTGACAGAGGCGGTGACTGATCCAAGCTGTGATCGATAAAGAAGAGGGTGTGGTGAGTGATTGTCCAGCCCCAAGGCAGCACAGTACAGCCTCCTGCATATCCCACAGATCAGCCCAGAGATAGTCCAGCCGGAGACAGCCTACAGGATGGCCCACAGATAGCTGTAACGCCCCTGCAGTAACCTCATAGCCAGCCTAACACCTCTCCCGGCTAAAGAAAGCATTGTGTGTAACATTCACCTCATCCAGGCAGCAATAAGCAGTACCTACACTGGCATTTGGGGAGAGACTCTAGTAGTTAATACTGCACACAATACCCAAGTCGTCCTTAGCTACAAGTTAGGAGGAAGGGAGTAGTGGCTGCTGAATCAGCCCCAAAGCTGCATATTACAGAAGTGGACTGACACTTATAGAGACACTTGTGGCAATTATACTGCTAAGGGAAAATTGCTTATACCATTCTACTCAGGATATTCCAAAAAGATTGCTAGCTTCTGTCATCTATTATCAGATTATTTGACGTTCAAGTTAAAAGTCAGCAGCATTATTACGCAAGACTTACCTTATGTATTCTCTTTACTTTGGATTACAAATACACAGAGAGTTGACCTTGCAGCGTGGGACCTATAAAAGAAAGAATATTTGTTATAAATAAGCACTTAAAGAACAGGTGACTGCAGTCATAATAGGGTTAACCCAAGACTATTGTAGACATAAACAATTATTGCGCAATGATAATCTAGTTCTGGTAAAACGCTATAACCTGTTTTGATATTGTAACGGTTTGTTATACATTGCAGGTGAATGGATAGTTGCTTATTTGCTTGTTGCAGAATAGTACAACTTATGCTCTAAGTAATATTGTTATACATCAATATCTCACCAATGTTACGTGGGAAGAATCTCTGATGTTTGTATTTATATATTGATATTTTGTGCATAATAGTATCCTTGATTTCCATCAGTTCCTTTAAGAAAAACGGAGTTCCAGCTTAATAAAATTACTCTATTATTTTTCCTCGTGAGTTATTGTGGTGAGCTGTTGATAATTGCTGTTGCAAGATAACCTGTAAGGATAAAGATACTTATCTGTAAGAGTATCACACAATCCCTTGCTCTCTCTCTGCGATCCCTCTCTATCTGCGATCCCTCTCTCTCTCTGCGATCCCTCGCTCTCTCTCTGTGATCCCTCGCTCTCTCTCTGCGATCCCTTGCTCTCTCTGCGATCCCTCTCTCTCCATCTCTCTCTGCTATCCCTCTCTCTCTATCTATCTATGCGATCCATCTTTCTCTGTGATCCCTCTCTCTATCTCTCTCTGCGATCCGTCTCTCTCTATCTCTCTCTGCGATCCATCTCTATCTCTCTCTGCGACCTGACTTTGTGAGCTTACAACTAAACATACATTAAATTTGGACACCACAAAAAATAATGGTTTGGCCAAAGTATTGGCTTACTTGGAAAAGTGTTGTGCTCATCGGGTCCTGGATTTGATTATACAGTATACACCAAACACTACAAAATATGCAAATACCCATACTTTTCATGTGCAGAACTCGTTGCTAAATAGCATTAAGAGGCATATATTCTATTCTATACCCACATTCAACTGCGGCTTGAATAGAAAATTAAGATACACCCCAGATTGATAGCGCATAGCCACAATCTTGCTTTTTATATATTCTATGGACTGGTTTAGGCATTTTGCTCATTCCTAGGCCAGAATAAAAAAAATATATAACCAAAAATGTATAAGACTTTTAGGGCCAAATGTTTTAAGCTTCAAAATGTGATATAGTGGAAAGTGATAAACAGTCAGCCAATCAGCTCCTCCCTGTCATTTTTCAAACTCAGCTTGTAACATGACAGGTAGGAGCTGATTGGCTGGCTGTTTATCACTCTCCAATTTATCACTTTTTGAAGCTTGATACATCTGGACCTGCACCCCCGCACCCCGTCCCTGTCCCCGGCAGCCGGCTTGTCATAAGCCGGTGCCGGGGACTTCATTACAAAAGCCGGAGGGGAGGGGGGAAGAGGAGGAGGCGCGGCAGAGGGGAGGGAGCCAGGCAGCTCTGAAGCTGCGCGCCACCCCGTCCCAGTCCCCGGCAGCTGGCTTGTCATAAGCCGGCGCCGGGGACGTCAAAACAAAAGCTGGAGGGGAGGAGGGGGAGGCGCCGCGAAGGGGAGGGAGCTGGGCACTGTATGCAGTGGCAATCCCGAGAATTTTCCGCGCTTGCCAGACTGGGCACTGAGGCACAGCCCGGAAAATTCTCGGGATTGCCACTGAAGAGGTTAAGCCGTGTACACACGGCAGCGATGTTTGCTGAAATCGCTGGCAATAGGGTCGCTGGCGACCCTATTGCCAGTGATGGGAGTGTGCCCCGGCAATAAATCGCCGGGTGCGTGCTCCCGTTTTCAGCCCCGTTCTAATCGCTGGTCGCAGGAGCTTGCTCCTGCGACCAGCTGATTACCTCTGCGGCACCGCCGGCAGAGGTTTCTTTTTATCAGCGAGCATCTCTGGTCGCCGATGAAAAGGGGGCATTGAGCAATATATCGCTCGGTGATATATCGCCCCGTGTGTACGCACCTTTAGTTCATAAAGTGTTTAGAAGCAAAGCACAAGACTACAAAACTCATAAGTAGGAAACATTTTATGCCACTGAGTGCCAGTGCTGAATTCTAGTTATTGGCTGTGTGCTCAGAAATGCCGGCTGAGTAATCTTGCACCACTAGTTATTAGAGCTGATCCACTTTCTTCATCAAAAGAAAAAGCTATATGATATGAAAATGTGGGTAATCATTGCAAACAGTATAATAAAAAATATGATCAAAGCCTCCTGACTGCAGAACTAAAGCATGAAATCAACACCACATTTATAAAACACACATCCAATGCTATGCTAGAGGATATTATTACTCAAATAATACGCTCTAATTCTATCATAGACAAGAAACTTCAAAATAGACCTCCTGCTCTCAGCCAATGACCAGCTTTTGATTAGACTTTAAAGCTTAGAAAAAACGGTCTACATAAAAGTAATGTTCGAGATGCTGCGTACAGTATCTGAATCACCAACACATAAAAAGCACATAAACACAAACAGCCTACTATATTTTTCCTTGCAGAGCTTAACGGCATATGGAAAAGTTTCCCATGTTAGGTTCCTGAATTGCCCTTTGACCCTCAGCAGTGTGTAATTGGAGAGTAGCCTGACCTCCGACCTGCACTGCTTACTTTCCCATTGGAAATGTTGCTGTGTGCAGTGCAAATTAGTTAAAAAGTGTGTTAATGTTAATTATGAGTCCACATCTCAGCATCTGTCAGTTATTTTTATTTTTATATACAAAGATCATATTGGTGCAAATTATTTTTAATTGGTTTATATGAAAGCCTCATTCTTAGGCTAAAGCAATCAATCTGTAATTGAAAACAGACTTTCTCTGCACTCTGCGAGATACATGGGCATTATAAATTTTTCTTTTTTTAACCGCCGCACTTACATTTTGCTGGAAAGACTTTTACATTAGTAATCATGTGAATCATGATAAGCTAATACCATGTGAAATGAAAATAGATTGGAGAATGTTTTGTAATGGTTAGCATTACTGCCTCACAGGACTGATCTCATGGGTTCGATTCCCACCATGGCTCTAACTGTGCGGAGTTTGTATATTCTCCCCATGCTTGCGTGGGTTTCCTCCGTGTATTCCTGTTTCCTCCCACAATCGAAAAACATACTGGTAGGTTAATTGGCTTCCAACAAAATTAACCCTAGAATGTCTGTGTGTGCATGTACATGTGGTAGAGATGTAAGCTCCACTGGGGCAGCGAATGAATGTTCAAATATTCTCTGTAAAGCGCTGCGGAATATGTGTGCGCTATATAAGAATATGTTAATAAATAAATAAAAAATAAATGTATGTATGCGGGCATCACGGGCGGTGTAATGGTTAGCATTACTGCCTCACAGCACTGAGGTCATGAGTTCGATTCCCACCATGGCTCTAACTGTGTGGAGTGTGTATATTATCCCCGTGCTTGCGCGGGTTTCCTCCGGGTACTCCGGTTTACTCCCATAATCCAAAAATATACTGGTAGGTAAACTGGCTTCCAACAAAAATGAACCCAAGAACATCTATGTGTGTCGGTAATCCAGAGTGTAAGCTCCACTGGGGCAGGGACTGATGTGATTGTTCAAATATTCTCTGTAAAGCGCTGCGGAATATGTGTGCGCTATATATGAAACTGTTCTTAATAATAATTACATATAAATAATAAATACAGTATCATTTATTTGTGCATTTAGGGTGTGATTCTGAGGTGGGTGCTAGTGGCGCCACTGCTTTGTCTTTGAGGCTTCTATTGTAACAATACGCCCCCTGCTGGTTTCTGTGATCCGCTGCTGTGACTGAAGGCCCAGCATTGGATCATCTGTGTGACCGTAGCTGGGTCCTCAGACATCTGAGTAACACTAAACTATACTGCCAGTCAGTGGAGGCACCAGTGTGGGTGACACCTGGTGCGGCCAAGAGATCCCCTGCGTGCACCTCGATGTGCATGGTTGAGAAGGGGTGTGGCTTTATGTAAAGTGGGCGTGGCTTCATAGTAGAATACCTCCCTCTAGCACTGCCAATGACCTTTTCCAGCACTGCCGCTTCCTGTCACTAAGAAGTGCTGCAGGTCAGTGTCACAGTGCAGAACCCGCCTCCTGTCAGTGCAGGGGAGTGGGCATTTTGGTGTCACCCCCTGGGAGGATGACACCCTGGTGGGACCATATCCCCTTGCAACACCAGTGCTGTCAAGGTCCATCCAAGGAGCAACCAGTGACTTTAGCATTCCCAGAAAATGGCCACCCAACATCACCCATTTTCAACAACACTATCTCTCTCCCCAAACAGACTGCGTCACTCACCAGACATCTGCAGCTGCACTTATTGCATCCAATGTCACAGGATGAGGGCCCAGATGCACTAAGCTTTAAAAGGGATAAAATGGAGAGTGATAAACAACCAACCAATCAGCTCCTGCCTGACATTTTTCAAACACAGTCTGTGACATAACAGGTAGGAGCTGATTGGCTGGCTGTTTATCACTGTCCATTTGATCACTTTTGAAGCTTAGTGAATCTGGCCCCGATCTGAACATGTGCAGTAGGGCTACTGTGGATGCGCAGATATCAAAATAATTGGAAACTATCGTGAACACTGAATTAGCACCATCCTATAATAATTCCTCTTAGTGTAGGGTAACCATTTAAACATTATGGTCCTGATTCTCTGCTGTGCGCAAAGTGACTAATTAGAAAACAAGGGTAGTGGTGGAAATGAGAGTGCAATTAATTAGGAAGGTGCTGCCTAGTTAAACATAAAATGGGGTACACCACCTCTTATAGATTAAACAAAAACAACAAAAATGTTTAGTTGGACGTAACCTTCTTAAATGATGTTCAAAGCAGTTATATTGATGACAAGCAGTGTTGACTCATAGGGCGGGATGTATTAATATACATCGCCGCCCTTCGCTGGCTGTCCGCCGCGATGCCAGCGCATATGTACTAACATATGCGGCTTGGATCGCGGTGTGGTAACGGAGACCCCCCGCAATACCTGTACTGTGGTCTTTGGGGGGTCTCCGTCACCTCCCAGCCGGCTCCTGATGCCTACACGCCGGGGACAGCTAAGCAGGCTGTCCCCGGCACCTCCTCTTCCCCCCTGCAGCCGGAAAGACGTCCGGCTGCGTTGATAGGGGGAGGAAGGGCTTACCTTCTGGGGTCCAGGAGGACCTGCAAGAAGGTAAGCCCAAGGGAGGGGGAGAGGGGGGGGCGGCGAGGCGGCGGGGTTGCGGCGACGCGGCGGGCGGCGAAAAGAAGCCCATAGGCTTCTATAGGGTATATAGGTGCGACCGGGTAATAGTACATAGGAAAATGCGGTAAAACAGGGGTTTTACCGCATTTTCCCTTTAGTAAATCTCGCCCTTTGGGGGGGGAAATGCGTTAAAACCCCCGCTTTACCGCATTTTACTATGTACTATTACCCGGCCGCACCGTTATCGCAGGGCAGGGTATCGCCACCTTTGGGTGGCGATACCCTATAGAAGCCTATGGGCTTCTTTTCACCGCCCGCCGCGTCGCCGCAACCCCGCCGCCTCGCCGAACCCCTCTTGCCACCGATGTAGGTACTGCGCATGCGCAATCATGGAATTTGCTCAGCAGCCCGCACAAAGGTGTCCCGGAGGGAGGGAACATCTGCCAATGGGTGACTGGCAGGTCAAACTTCCAATAGGAAGTCACTGTCAGTCACAGTGAAGCCAATGCAGTCTCACAGACTGCATCTGGCTTCACTACAGTGGCGGATTTTGCCTGTGGGTGCTGCAGCCCTACAGCCCATAGGTAAAAACTGCCATTGGTGACAAGGGTTTATTTTGGCATTGAAAATATAGGAACAAAAGCAAAAAAAAACAACAACAATTGCTTCAATAAAGTGTCTCACCATATGTTGTTGCTGCAGTGGGCTATACTTTCAAGGCAAGTTTGCGGCACCACCGCAGATGGCTTAATATGGTGAAATCCCAGAATAAAGTGCAGGTGCGTCCAATAAAGTGCATCCAATAAAGTGCCCACGGTGCTCAATTCTCAAAGTGCAGAGGCAATGGTTGGTTTTCTATCCAAATGTTGCTTTGAATAGAAAACCATCCATGCCTCTGCACTTTGCCTAGCCGTTTGCAATGTGATTGTCAGGTAGTAGTAGGCATGTGGGGGTGATATCCGTCCCTTTAATGGGAAAAATGCGGCTATGCCTGTATTCATCGCAGCCACAGAGTAAGTCCCTGGATTCTCCTACGGATAGAGCCGCTCTCATCAGAGCGGCTCCTGACACGGTAAATGCCACCCTGGAATAAGGCGCATGTGCATCGGAGACGCTCCCGCACCTCATTCCCAGTAATGGACTGCGAGTGTGCAAGACACTAACAAGTCAACGTTTGCTAGTGCGCAAGCCGCCAGATACAGGCTGGCATGGAATGGTGCCAAGTGGAAAAATGATTTGATGGTGAGGCATACGCATGCATTCGCTCAGCAAGCGCGTTAATTCTCAAGGCGGGATTTCACTCTATCGGGGCGGGGTCTACATGATCGATGCATGCTGCTAATTCGCTCAGCAGCGATCAGGTCCGCATTACCCCCTATGTGTACATCCACAGGAAAACAGTGTTGATTAGGCAGCTGTGAAGCAGAAGCCCAGAGAAGTGTCAATCAGGGCAGGTGGTGCTTAATTACTCTCATAGCTACTGAGCCAGAGTGGAAAGCAGTATCCTAGCAACCTCATTATACAATTCCACTGACAACAGACAAATCAGAACAGAAGGGTAACGGCATGGGACTGTCACCAGCAGGAACCTTCTATGCCTCCAAATAGCCCAATTTTTGGGCCAGATACTCAAAGCTTCAAAAGTGATAAAAAAGAGAGTGATAAACAGCCAGCCAATCAGCTCCTGCCTGACATTTTTCAAACACAGCCTGTGACATGGCAGGTAGGAGCTGATTGGCTTGCTGTTTATCACTCTCCATTGTATCACTTTTGAAGCTTAGAGAATCTGGCCCTTTTTTGCCTTTAAGGTCCAAACACATTCGACAATATGTCTAACGATTTTACGATTTTAGAGCGACAAAATATAAAGAGCGTCAAGCTTGATGTTGCTGATGATGCTGATGATGATGAGTGTCGTCAGCGGCATCCTGTTACTGAGCTGACAGGCGACATCGCTAGCGGGGACCATGCTGCCGAATGCTCATACAGTATAACACCAAATCAGAGTGCACCGACGCGTAGAGACTGATGGTATTTCATTGAGAGTCTCCACATTAAGAGGGGGATTCAGGTTGGCTTGCAAAGCACGCAGGTGGGGCTGATGTAACATGTGCAGAGAGAGAGTTAGATTTGGGTGACTTATTTTGTTTCTGTGCAGGGTAAATACTGACTGCTTTATTTTTACACTGCAATATAGATCTCACTTTGAAGTAAAACCCTACCCAAATCTAATTCTCTCTGCACATGTTACATCTGCCCCGCCCCCACCTGCAGTGGAGACTGACTTATATTTGCGGGCTCCAGGACGAAGACAGGGCGGGCTGCGGATGTCATGTGACATCCGCAGCCCGCCCCCGGCACACTTTTTCCCTCCTCCATTTGCATGAGAACACCCAGTGTTTCATGGGGATAAAATGCTGGGCATTCCCATGTCCCAGCACTGGCACAGTCCGTGTCTGACCCCATCCTGCCCCCCCCTTCCTCCCCTCTGAGAATGGCCAGGCAACAATGTAAATCACCAAGGTCGCTCGCAGTCGGGGTTTGCACATACGCACAAATGCGAATGCTTAAACCCTGACCATCGGGGCAGGGGCCAATTACGGTTCACTGCGAGTGAACCAGAATTGTCCCCCAAATGTGCTTTGAAAGCCAACCTGAATCACCCCCTTTATTAGCGCTACTATTGCTGCTGATTCTACTTGGATTGTGTTACAGTATAGAACATTTGATGCAAACATAATATCTACTGGATGATTAACGGAACGTTGTTACTATGGGGGTTATTCTAGTTCACTCGGAAGGGCACAATCACTCTCTAATGGAAAAAAACCATGTGCACTGCAGGTGGGGCTGATGTAACATGTGCAGAGAGAGTTAGATTTGGGTAGGGGGTGTACTTGAAACTGATATCTATAGTGCAGTATAAAAATAAAGCAGCCAGTATTTACCCTGCACAGAAACAATAAAACACCCAAATCTAACTCTCTCTGCACATGTTACATCTGCCCCACCTGGAGTGCGCATGGTTTTGTCCATTAGAGTGTGATTGTGCCTTTCCGAGTGAACTAGAATAACCCCCTATATTTGTAGCAACAGTTATAGTTAGTGAATGCTCCTAGTCTTTGATTAATACATTAGTCTCGTGTATACGAGACTAACTTATTTATGGCCGATGTCTGTTTTTTTTATGATTTAATGTATTCTAAATTTTCACTTTCGACAGTATTACTTTATACTTTATCGATGTTTTTGTCTGTTATATTATATTTGTTTTTACTACTTGTGTCAGTTGTGAATTAAATATTACCTCCTATTTATTTTTTTGACACATTTTAGTTCCTAACCATATAAAGATGCATACTAAGGGGCTGATTCAGATCTAATCGCTCATTTGCAAATTTGCAGATGACTGCGAGTAGTTAACCACTGCCAAGACATAAAAAATAAACTGCTCTGTCCAAATCTGTGAGTGACTTGTGAAAATATCACTATCCACTATCCTTTCACACTCATACACAATTCACAAACCATTAAAGGATTTTTCCACTCTGCAAATGTAAGTCTGACCCTTCCACTACTCAGATTGGCTGATCGAGGTGGGCACGGACATCACTGACCCTTACCTGAAAACTCCGGGACTCGCCTGTTTTATTTTCTGATACACTTACAAATTTCGCCAATTTCTCTCACCCAGTCTGCACCATCAGATTTTGAATGATCGAACAGATACCAGAAAATAATCGGGGTGGCAATAGGAGCCTCAAATGATTTGTAAATCATTTAATCTGCAGATATATCTTAAAGTGTGTACCCAGCTTTAGACCAACTTGTACCCAATAAGAGCAGAATGTTCACAGTGTTATACCAAACTGTACCCAATCAAAACAGAGCACACCCAATCTGTATCCAATCAGATCAGAGCTTTCATAGTGTTAGACCAAATGATACCTAATCAAAGCTTTAGAGCTTTCAATTTTAAGCTGGGTACACACCTAAAGATTTATCTGTCAAATCTGTCTGGTGGGAATACAAATCTGGTAATGTATGGGAGCAATTAACAATCAAACATTTGCTCTCAAATTCTGGAAAACAGACAATGATCATTCAGACAAATTGGTTACATCTGTCTAATTTATCAAATTTATCAGAACAATCATTTTGCCCTTTTTACAGCATTTGGTAGCAATTGGCTGATTCTCCTTTGCTCCCATACAGTACATTACAATATTTGTATTCCTACTAGACAGCTTGGGCAGATAAATATGTAGGTGTATACCCAGCTTTAGATCTACCTATGCACAAATGTATAGCGTTTTCACAATATTCAAGACCAACCTGTACCCAATTATACCCCTTTCAGACTTGCAAAAATATCCCGGGTTTTTGCACATGAACACGCATCAACCCGGGATTTAGTGCAGTGTGAAAGGGTCTTGGTTGAATATCCCGTGTTCAGTATTCCGGGATCTCTACCCAGGTCCTGACCTGGGTAGAACCCGGAATCGACACGGAATGCGGTCAGTGTGCGCCGCCCCGGCCAAGCCTCCAGATGACGCCACCCGCCCGACTTCATTCCGGGTCGGGTGGCCAGTGTGAAAAGGTACATTCCCGGGTAGTGTCTCGGGTTGCACCCGGGAACACAGTCCTGGGTATGACCCGGGACTGCGAATGTGAAAGGGGTATTAGAAGATCAAAGTTTTCAGTTTTCACACGGTTAGACCATTCTGTACCCAATCGGGACAGAAATTGCACAACTCAAAAGTTATTAGAACAAATGGTTAGAAGAACATTTTTACAAGTGTTGAATCTACATGACTACTATTTGAAACAATGTTAAGAGGTTTTACAATTTATCCTAGAACAGATGAAGATGTTGGGAAAAATGTGCAGCGGTGTGGTTTTGCTCTGCACTGGTACATCATACAGTACATGTCAAACAAATAATGTATAAAACAACAATTCTACCAAATTATATTGAATGATGTGTTCCCCATCTAATTAGCTCAAAATCATTTGGACAGTTATGATCAAAACTGTCTCTGCTGATTTATGCAAATGAATTATACTGCCGCTACTGCCTTCAGTGGCTACAGTGGACGGATCTATAACTACAGTAGCGCATATGTTAAAAATAAAGATGCAAAAATAAAACCTTCCCCAGATAAATACTTAGAAAGGTTCTCAGATGTACTAATCACCATCATTACAATTTCTTCTCAAGCATACAACTTTTTGGTATGCCTCTAGTTGAGTTGCCCTTTAAAAGTCTTATTCTTTGTATATGACTTGTCTTTCAATTGATAAATAGCCCCCTTCACTTGTCTCATTTGCCATCTGGCTAGAAGGCAATTAAGCTTATTAAGGTAAAATAAGGATGTTGTTATGCAAATTGATACAATCCCTGTAACCACCAACAGACAATAAAACAAATTAAAATCCATAACAATATACTTGAAAAGACGTTCTGTGTAAAAGTAGTTTCTAGTAGACATGTGCACCGGCCACTCTTAGGGTCGCATTTATCAAGTAATGTTGGTGGCTAAATCCCCGAAAACACCCGTTTTCGGGGGTTAGCCACAAATATTAATTAACCCCTAATGTTTTAAAGGGGGACCGCAGCAGGAATCTCTGATCCCTGCTGCGATCCCCCCTGCAACGCCACTGGCCGCATCCCCCATGGGATTCTATGGGGGATGCAAAGCTGCCCGATGTAGCCCGGATTCGCATCCCTGGGCTATTGCCATTCTGACCTGGCGGCAGTGTGGTCAGTGTGGTTGGCGGGGGTCCACGCATAATCGCGCATGTGCAGACCCCCCGACTTCCGGGTCGGCACTTCGCAGGGATGGGCTCCTTTCGTAGCCCTGTCCCTACACCCTCAAATTCGATACATTCCACCGGTGTGCTCCCATTTCACAATGCGATCCTAAACAGTAATATTTTGCCCATATCGCATTGTAAATGTGATCATGGTAAATGGGCCCCTTCTGTGTTTCGTGTTTTGGATCTGTATTGTGTGGTTTTTTTTAAAAACACATAAAAATCGCAAAAATCGCAGAATTTAGGGTTTATTTTTTTGCTCCTATGCTATTATTAACCTCATTAACATTAATTTACACTGATTTCCATTCTATCCTGAATATCTCACACCTCACAATGTTGTTTTTAGGCCAAAAGGTTGCTCCGAGGTAGCTGGATGACTATGATAAGCGACACAAGTGGGTGGCACAAACACGTGGCCATCTAATAGTGGCACTGCAGAGGCAGACAGAATGGCAGTTTGAAAAACTAAGCCCCAAAGAGCACATAAAACGCCCCCAAAAAAAGAGGTGCAAGATGGAATTGTCTCCCACCTGCCCTTATGTTGCATAAATAGGACGAGCACACTTTCTTTAACAAACCAATCATTTCAGCGGTTCTGCCTCATGACTGTGGCTGAAATTATTGGTTTGTTTGGGCTCCCACAAAATAAGATGCAAATCATCTCCCTGTACAAACTGGGTCTACAGAGGCAAAGTGTCATCCTCATCCTCCGATTCCTCACCCTCTTCAGTCCATACATCCTTATCCTCACAGATTATCAATTTGTCTACACTGGAATCCCCCATTACAGGTCCCTCTGTACTCTCTGGAGGCAATTGCTGGTCTTCGTTGAAGAATTGATAATTAATTTTGATGAACATCATCTTCTCCACGTTTTGTGGAAGAAACCTCCTATGCTGCTCACTGACCAGGTTCCCCGCTGCACTAAAAACTCTTTTGGAGTACACACTGGAGAGGGGACAACTCAAACAAAAGAGAGACAGTTTTACAGAGGCCTCCAAACTGTCTTTTTTCCTGCCAGTACAGGTATGGACTTTCTGACATATCTACTTGTATGCTGTCACCAAAGTAATCCTCCACCATTTTTTCAATGGTGATAGCATCATATGCAGTGACAGTAGACATGTCAGCAATTGTTGGCAGGTCCTACAGTCCGGACTAGATGTCCGAACTCACTCCTGGCTGCCCTGCAACACTGCCAGTGGGTCTTGTAGGAAACCTGAGTTGTTTCCTCGCAGCCACAGGTGTGGGAGAAAATGAAGGAAGAGCTGTTGCCGGGTCACATTCCGCTTCAGATGACAATGTTCTGACCAGCAGGTCTTTGCACCTCTGTAGACTTGTGTCCGCCAGAAACAGAGACACAACATAGGCTTTAAACTGAGGATTGAGCACGGTGGCAAAGATGTAGTGCCCTGACTAATAGACTGAAGGGATTCATACACAAGAACCTACATTCTTTGCAGAATCACCTCACTTTAGCTCTTCCTTAACTTTCTCCAGCTGCTTCAGCAACAGCCTGATCAGGGGAATCACCTAACTCAAGCTGGCAGTGTCGGAACTGACATTCCATGTGGCTGCTCTTCCATCCTCAGCAGCATTTAGAGGATGGCGATCCAATGCATCACAACCTCTTGTTTGAGGTGATGGTAAGGCAGGTTCTGGAGGGATTGATGGTGCTCCAGTCTTTAGCAGGCAGTGGCAGAATGGTGAAAGTGTCCCGCAATTTTGCAGGCCACCGCAAGCATCTCCTGCACGCCCTTGTTACTTTTAAGAGAATTCTGCACCACTAAATTTATTGTGTGGGCAAAACATGGCACATGTTGAAAATTGCCCACATGTAATGCCCGCACAATGTTACAGGCTTTGTCCGATACCACAAATCCCCAAATCCTGGGGACACAATACCGCCATCAATTATCTAAATCCCATTTGATTGATGGGAGATATTGGACACATGTCTAGCATCAACATAGCTGTCATGGCCGCAATTTTCTGCTTTGAAATAGGTTGACCACTGTCGTACGTTGTCTTCATTGCAAACAACTGTTGGATGGTCAATTGCTTAGTGAAAGACGTACCAGTGTTCCGACTTCCCTTCTGGGATTCTGGGATTCTGGGATGATGAACTACTCCAAGAAGCAATAGCAGCAGAGGCAGCAGTAGGCGTAGCACTGCAGGATCCTCTGGAGGAATCCCAGATAGAAGAGTAGTCAGTCATGGCAGTGACATGGCCCCCAGATCAAGGAGGAAATTGAAGAGGAGTGACTTCCTGGTCTGGTTTTCTTTTCAGGCGCTTGCATACAACAGGATCAAGGGATTTACGGTCCTAGCCACATTTTCTGAACTAAACAGTGACTTACGAATGAACGTCAGGTGACGCAAAAGCGAGGATGTCCCTAGGTGGCCAATGGCCTTACCCCTGCTTATTGCAGCTTTAGATAAACTACATACAGTATGGCAAGACAACTGTTGTCCGGATCTGGATAAAAATAATTCCAGACCAAAGAGGTGGATTTTTTTGGTCTTCTGCTGAGGTATGACAATGGCCTTTTGCATCCCACGGACAACAACTGGAAGGAGCCATCTCTTCCTTTACAGTGACGGGAAGGTCAGGCATCGCAACCACCAATACCCTTGGACTCTGCATGGGGATTTGTGATGCCATGTCTTTAGAATGCACAATTGTTTGCTGTGTTTTTGATGGCAACTTAACTCTCTTAAATTTTCTAGAGGGGGGATGAGGACGGCTTAGATCATCGTGTGATGGTAAACCACTAGTCATGATGAACATAAGCCAGGGACTTTGATGTTGTAAATGGCATATTGGCAAGCTTACTTTTCTCCTCAAACTATTTACATTTATTTATTTTTTTACTGTTACTGAACTTTGGCGTTTTGTATTTTACATGCCCTCTAAGATGACATTGGACATCGGCCTTGGCAGATGACATTGATGGCATTTCACGTTCTATGTCATCATGACTAGTGGCAGTATCTCCAGCACTAGGAGAAAGTGGTTCTTGTTCTTTCACTAGTTTATCCTCCATATTTGGTTCTCCATAATCTCTAAAGGCAGTATCACTGGACTGGATTTATATAGCATTATCACTGGACTTTAATTGCAGTATTACTGGACTTATGCAGCAGTACCAATGGATTTTAATGGCAGTGCCACTGGACTTTTGCAGCAGTATCACTGGACTGGACTTATGTGGCAGTTTCACTGGAAGTTAACGGCAGTATTACTGGACTTATGCAGAAGTATCACTGGGCTGGACTTATGTAGCAGTATCACTGGACTTTAACGGTATTGCCACTGGACTGGACTTATGCAGCACTATCACTGGACTAGACTATACAGCAGTATCACTGGACTGGACTATAAAGCAGAATCACTGGACTGAACTATACAGCACTATTACTGGACTGGACTATACAGCATTATCACTAAACTGGACCATACAGAACTATCACTGGACAGGACTATAAGCACTATCACTGGACTGGACTTTAAGTACTATCACTAAATTGGACTGGACTATAAGATGGCCAGGTGTGTCCAGATTCCCCTGATCCAAACTCGCACATCCCTAATTTCTACTGCTGAGAATGGTCGAGTTACCCATCACAGCCCACTGCCAGGGGGGTTACATGCCCATTGCCAGGGAGTTAATGTTATAGCCACCTCTGGCAGGTTTGTGTAACTACTGTGTGTTTGATGTGTGCACAAACCTGTCTTATAATAAACCCATTACTATGGGTTTGGAACCCAGCTGCAGTTAATCTCTGTTTCAGGAGGCTTGTGTTTCTACAGCCATTACAATTGGTCCATGCTCCCTATATCTTCCTGGTCTGTCTCTCTCCCAGTACTGGTCATAGCTCACAGGCATGAGCCCTTGATACTAAACTCTATGCTTTTATCCTAGTTAGTTACCAGTCTGTCTCAGTATTTTTTTCCAGTTCTGTTTCCTGTCAGTTCCCAGAATTTCTCCAGCTTTGTTTCCTGGTTTCCCAGGAAGTTCAGTCCGGACCCGGTCGGAGGGCGGATGGACAGTGAGGACGTTTGGGCACTGGTAATGTATATATCTCACTTTTTTTGTCATTACTGTTTATGTCCTGAAGATGGGTTATGGCTCGAAACGCAGCAGGCAGACAGTAAAAAAAGTTATTTTAAATATTTTGGAGTGACGTCCCTTTTATAGATATCTATACCAGAGGAGCTTCCCCTGTTTGGACGGGCGCCCTGGGAAGTAACACATATGGCTGCACAGCATACTATTGGTCTGACGACGGAGCCTCCGTGCTCCGAAACGTAACCCTTCCTTGAGCACATGGATAAAAGTTAATCCTCTTATCTTCACCGCTTCAAAGTCTCTGAGTGCTGCTTTCTTCTATTTGGGATATATATATAGATATATATATATATTTATTTATTTATTAACAGTTTCTTATATAGCGCATACATATTACGCAGCGCTTTACAGAGAATATTTGAACATTCACATCAGTCCCTGCCCCAGTGGAGCTTACAATCTATATTCCCTACCACATGTACACGCACACACAGACATTCTAGGGTTAATTTTTGTTGGAAGCCAATTAACCTATCTGTATATTTTTGGATTGTGGGAGGAAACCGGAGTACCCGGAGTAAACCCACGCAAGCACGGGGAGAATATACAAACTCCGCACAGTTAGAGCCATGGTGGGGATCGAACCCATGACCTCAGCGCTGTGAGGCAGTAATGCTAACCATTACACCATCCGTGTATATATATATATATATATATGTCTACCAGGAATCTGTAACTTCATGGTAGCGGTTTAAGCTAAAGCATCTATCCATCTGTCCAGTAGGGCCTCTTGCATCTGTCTCCTCCAAGGCGGGGGCCATATTTGGAGGGACATTTTCAGCTGATTCCATATTGATGGACAGACAGACATTGGAATCAAGCCACTGCTTGGGATGCAGTGTCATTGGGCCAATTTAACCCAGCTTCAAAAGTAATACAATGGAGATTGATGAACAGCCAACCAATCAGCTCCTAAAGAGTCCACTATTTCTATACTCTGCTGTGTTTTACTCATTTTAATATTAACAAAAAACATACTGCACCATGATGTTTTTCTCCTCCTTTTGAGCTACTCCGTTTTAAGGTTAAAGAGGAGGATTCTATTGGTGACATTCTAAGTCCCTCAAACAAGCGCTGTTTTGTCTACTCATCTGGTAGACAAATACCATTGGTACGAGTCAAACATCATTACATTTATTTTCACTGTTTAAAATTGTATGATACAGTGTTGCACTATTGTGTATTTTTCTTTTTTTCCTGGGGCTATCTCTCCGGAACTACACACAACAGAGTAACATCCAGCGCCCTGGCTGGGAACTATCCAATATCTTTGTGGTATTCTGCAGAGGTTGCTGGTCTGTCATCTACAGATGCCATCACGTTTTTGGCCCTTCTGGTCTTGGTGAGTATGACTCTGTGTTTGGTGAACATGAGATTGCCAGCTCACAATATAGCAGAAGAAGCTTTGCCCCTGGGTAATTATGGAGGTTGCTCAAACTTATGGGTCTCTTCAAGTTCCATTTTTGGGATAAAGGGGGCAGTGCTGCAGTTAAGCACTGTACTTTTTGTTCCATCAGTACAGGATCTGTTGCTGACCTTGGGCCTAAATCATGTATGTAAGTGAAGCAGAAAAAGCCATCAACTAGGCAAAACCATGCTCCATAGCTGGAGGGGGGAGGGGAGCAGAGATAATTAGATCTGTTGGAGGTGTTTTTAAACTGAGGGCCCATAGAACGCTCGGCGGTCCCCTGCATCCGCCCCATGTCCATCAATCCTGGTGCCAATGCCCCGGCAAGTGTGAAACTCGCCAAAGGCCTTTGCTCCTGGGGTTTGCACATGCACATATTCATGCAGGCGCAAACCCCACGCATCGGCCGGAGAAGCAAACTCAGACCTGAGTGATCAGGTCTGAATCGCTCCCCTGAATTCTAAATTGCAGTAAAAAAAATAAAGCTGTCTTACATTTGTGGGCTACATGCAAAAGCAGCCAGTATTTACCCTGCACAGAAAAACTGTAAATGTATTTGCTCCCCTTGCATGCTAACATGGTGTGTACCAGACAAAAAGTTGCTTGCTTTTTAGATTTACTTACACACATGAATCAGGCCCCCTGTGCATTGCGCAAAAACACTGCCACAATTAGGGAAGTTCACAAGAGGGTTTATCACGAAATACCTGAGGGACATTTTGTTGACTTTTTTGAATAGTGACATTAGCAAACGTTTGGCAGCTGCTAAAGCTTTCAACAGCATTTTAAGACTTGTTCTGCCAAACATGAACATTTGAAGTGTGTGCACCTAATCCACAGTCAAGTCAAATCTTGTGACGAAGAATTCTTTAAGAAGCAGTATAGTTAGATAGTGATACACAGATGTGTCTTCATACACATAGGCAAAGCTAAGGGGTGGTCCGGGGGTGCACCGGACCACCCATTAGACCACCAGCCGAATAAAATTTAAAGAAATGACAGCCGGGCAGAGAGAGCTGTGCGCTGCCCGGCTGTTTAGTCTAAGCATTAGCAGGTGCAGTGGTAGCTCCTCATTGTCTGTTGGATTGCGAGCTTCCTCAATTTGAAAGCACGCCGCGGACTTGATCTGATACAGCATAGCCCATGTCCCTCCTGGTATCTTGAAGACATTTAGGGCAGCAGCAGCTACTTATTACTGTGCAGTCAGAAGCACGGTACATTGGAGCCGCACGTACAGTACACTGCTGAGCTGTAGGTGACCTCCAGACTGGCTGCGGGGCGGGACCTGCCTGTGTCAGAATTTCAATACTGAGTGGACGCTGCTGAGCTGTGGGTGTTGGCGGGGCGGACGCTGCTCACCTGCCTCTGTCCTGACTGGGGCCTTGCGGATGCTGCTCAGCCAGGGAATAACGTGCTCCTGCCACCACACTGCTGCTGAGACTGCCAAGGAGGGTGCCCCATGTAATTATTTTTTTTCTGGATCCTCCTTTGATGTTTGGTAATGTGGTGTATGTAATGGGCATTAAGGTGTGGTATAATATTTAATAGGTATTACGAAGTGTGGCATAACGTGTAATGGGCATTATGACACGTGGATTATGACATGTGGTATAATATGTAACGGGTGTGTGTGACGTGTGCATTATGGTTTAAAATTTTGGTGTGCGCCTTTGGTGCACTTTGTCCCTATTTTTAGTTTGTCTGGGTCCTAAACTTTCATCCTGGCTCCTAGATTTAAAAAAAATCTGTCAAGCCTTGGTCTAAGGGAATTGCTCATTGCCAAGGGGGATGTCTCATGCCGCTGGACGCACCTAATTGAAAGAAATGACAGCCGGGCAGAGAGCACTGTGCGCTGCCTGGTTGTAGTCTAAGCAGTGGCATCAATATTTTCAGTTCTCCCTCTGGACCACCGGCAGCCAATCAGGAGCGGCATTGGTGGTATTGGTAGCCACTCCTGATTGGCTGCCAGACCCCAGTGGGAGAACTGAAAATATTGATGCTCCTACTTAGACTACAGCTGGTGCAGCGCACAGTGCTCTCTGCCCGGCTGTCATTTCTTTCAATTAAGTGCGTCCAGCGGCATGAGACATCCCCCTTGGCAATGAGCAATTCCCTTAGACTATTCCCTCTCCCCCTTGACAATGAGCAATTACCTCCACCCTTGGCAACGAGTAATTCCCCTCCCCCTTGGCAAAGAGCTATTTCACTCCCCCTTTGCAATGAGCATTTAACTCCCTCTTGGCAACAAGCATGTATTCCCCCTTGGCAATGAGCATGAAGCCCCCTTGGCATCGAGCATGAAGCCCCTGGCATCAAGCAAAAACCCGCTAGCAATGAGCACGTAGGTAAGCGGCACTTATGTGTCAAATATGTAATGGGCATTACGGTTTGTTATATAGTATATAATGGGCATTATGGTTTGTTATATAGTATGTAATGGGCATTATGGTGTGTGGCTTTATGTGTAATGGGCATTACGGAGTTTGCTAAAATGTGTAATGGGCATTACGGTGTGTGGTCTAAAGTGTAATAACACTCTCCTTTATTTGATGCCACGCCTCCTTCCCATGAGGCCATGCCCCCTTTTTGTCACGTGGCTTCGCCGCACAAAGGTCCGCCCTTCTTGTCTATTTGTATTTGGGACCACCCATTGCCATAATTCTAGATTCGCCTATGCTCATACACTGTTGTTGTACTCGCACCAACCATCCTTTCTTGGTGCACCAGGTCCCATGTTACTCACTTGTGAGTGTCTTTTTCACTCGAAAACTCAATACAGACTCAGTAGCACGCAGACATACAAGTGTCACATATGAAATGAATCATTGCAGTTTTGTAGCACTGCATTGAAATTACATTCAAGTGTAAAACATGCAGAAAACACTCTACACAACTCAGTGTCATGAAAAGAGATTTGGGTTTGGCGCAACCAGGGCTTGACTAGCCCACATTGGTACCAATCAGTGGGAAGGGGGTGGGGGGGTTACACCTCCTCCTCTAGAATCAGGTCCCACTCACAATCAATGCAGTTTTATCCAGGCATATAGCGGTTTCTTTAAATGGAGACTCAACACGTTAACATTTTATGGATGATAATGGTGTATATAGCTTATTCGATTCATTATGGAAGAGGTTGCTTACCATTACTCACTTGAATACAAGATTAAACAAGCTTATCGAGGTTTCCTTATACCTGCTTTACAAATGGTCTTAAAAATTGACTTGAAAGTTGCTCAAAACACTTGGCGAAGACACGCACATGTGTATAACCTTTAATATAAATGAATTGGTAGGAAATTAGCTTTCTATGTTTATCACCGGTGGCGTACCTCACTCACCTCTAGAGGAGGGATGAGGAAATGCATAAAGGTATCTTAATCATTTTTCCATTAGATGGTATATAAAGAGGGTGTACCCCACTCACACTCGATGTAGTTTTATCCACGCCCGTAACAGTTTCTTTAAATGAAACAACCAGCTGGGTATTTACAGACGGTCAAAAAGGTAGGAGGGCCCTGCTCGCAAGCTTACAATCTATAGGGAATTAGGCATTGATACACAAGAGCATTGATACTCAAAACATTTCTAAAAACATACCTAATAAAATTAATATTTAAATATATATAGGGTCAAGTGCATAATCCATGGTAATTGGACATAGACCTTTTTTGTCTAGAGTAGACAACCATAATTATTATTTCCCTGGTACAATTTTCCCCTTTCTATATTCCTTTGCTTGTTGCTCACAATTCAAATTTAACAAACAAGTTGCTACAAAATAAAACTTCAGAGCTCGGAACAAAACGCATGTGATGTGCTAAAGCAGCATTTGTTTAGATGTGATGCTATATTGTTCTAAAAGTATGTGCAGCACATACTTTTTGTGCTTTGCGATGTGTGATGCACACGCATCGCCTCGCAAAGCACGATCGCTAGGTGTATGGGAACCTTAAGACTTTATGTATATTGGAACCAGAATTTAGTGCAAGGACCTGTCTACTGCAAAAGCCATGAAACATTAAAGGAATATTAGAATCGCTTGAAATATGTTTAGCATAAAAAAGGTTTGATCTAATTTAAACCTGTTATGCATTGTGGAATTCGTACCATTCCATGCTCACAAAGCATCGGTTAAATGAATAAAATACCTTTTCCTTGTTCTCTATTTTTATATGTGACACAGAAAAAAGAAAAATGTTCTTATATTCTGCCAGGAAAATGTTGAAAGGGGTAAAACATACTTGGAAATGTTCTGTGGAAATAGAACACAGATGACTTCCTGAACGTTGATCATTGATATTGAAGGCAGCATGTCATGCATGAAATATACAGTATATATATATATATATCTATATAATAAGTTGAAGAGTCTGTGTGCGTGTGTGTGTGTGTGTGTGCGTGTCCGTCGCATTGCGGACACACCGTGGCACTCAGAGACACCAAATTCAGCAACAAGATACCTCTGGACCCGGTGGTGTGCACCTCGAAGCCGTTTTTGGGAAATTTCACTTAGAATTTTAAAAAAACACCAAGTTTTAATTTTCCTTCATTGATGTTCTGGGGAAAAGATCTATGATCTGGGAAACCGTTTGCGAAGGAACAACTCCACACCTGATTTCATTGCTGTCATTGAGTATGACAGACACATTCTAACATTATGGTGAAGGCTTTAAACAATTAGGAAATAATTGAGGATATACATAGACCACTCATAACACACACACATATACATTGTACACGCACACACAGTACACCACATACGCACACATAGCACACAACACACACATTTATACGTTGAGCACCTCACACACTTAAACATTGGACAGATACACACACACACACACACACAACACACCACATGCAGTACAATAAAAATCCATGCACACTACAACACACACCCAAAAACAGTACAACAAACACACACTTAAACATTGCCAGGATACGCAAAGCACACTACACACACATATATACGTAGCACACCTCACAAACTTACACATTTGGCAGATACACACAACACAACACTCACAGTACAACACACACCCACATTCACTTCAACACACACCCAAAAACAGTACAATACACAGAACACACACTTAAACATTGCACAGATACACACAGCACACTACACACACACAGATTTATACATAGCACACCTTACGCACTTACACATAGGGCAGATACACACAACACACACACACATAACATACCTCTAACAGCACAACACACACCCACATTCACCACACACACCCAAAAAACAGTACAAAACACACACTTAAACATTGCACATATACACAAAGACACACATACTGTATATACAAAGCACACCTCACACACTTACGCATTGGACAGATACATACAACACACACTACAACACACACACAAAAACAGTACAACACACACAAACACACAGAACACATCAAAAATAATTTGCCGTTTATTTAACAGTCTGTACCGGCAAATAAAAACTGTACCTAATGTACCGTTTCTACTTTGTTCCCCATATCCGTCTCTCCAGTCCTCCAGCCTGTCACTGCGCTCCCTGGCCAGTTGCACTGAGAAAGTTGGATATCAGGCACTGCTCTGCCTTAAGGGTTTCTCAGACTCTTTTGGTTCATAGATAATGTTTGGTCGATGGGCATGAGCGCTGCATGCATTTGTTTGAATGTTATGAGTGTAAGAAGTTGAAGAATAAGACTGAGATGAAGATTTGTCACGTTATAGTATACAATTTACTCAATAAATCGTGAAAAAAATATGTGTACATAGATGTACAATCAAGAAATGAATGTAGGGTTAAAAAACAAATTCTGATTCAAACTGATAATTGTTTGGATGGCGGTGGGTTGCGAAACAAATCTATAGGTGGAGGGGGTATGGATATTGTGGGCATAATTGTTGTTTGGTACACCTACAGGGGGTCCCCAGTTGATGAGAAATTTTCACTACAGTGTCACCGTAGGGGGATTTCCAACTGGGGTTCAGGTGGTCTTTTAGGGACCCCTTTACAATCCCGTTGGTCTCTTCTCCTGGAGCCTACGGTCTCCCTCAGTGATTGACTATCATTAAGGGAGACCGTAAGCTCAAGGAGAAGAGACGTACAAGATTGTAAAGGTCCCTAAAAGACCACCTGGACCCCAATTGGGAATCCCCCTATGGTGACACTGTGACCGTGACACTGTAGTGAAAATCCCATCAATTGAGGGCCCCCTGTAGGTGTAACAAACACCAATTATGCCCACAATATCCATACCCCCACCAATAGATTTGTTCCACCCCATCCAAACAATTATCAGTTTGAATCAGAACTTATTTTTTAATCCTACTGTATGTACACTCACATTTTTTTCGCGATTTATTGAGTAAATTGTACACTTTATTCTTTATTTATTCACCAAATTCTTTTTCTCAGTCTTATTCTTCAACTTCTTATACTCCAAACCTTATCAATGCATCCATTGATGATTGTGATGGCTGGATCAGTGGATTGGCCCGGCGGGTGAAGGGAAGAATTTGGCCCATTGCACTCATTCCCAGTGGTGCATTACATTACATTTTTAATTAATTATGGCACGGTAAGTAACGCCCACCCCAGTCCCCACGCACTCAGCGCCTGTAATTACACACCCTACAAACTGTACCATTGAAAGTATAGAAATGGAGGTGTGGCCACGTCCCTTTCTGATTTTGTACCGATTTCTGACCCTCAGATGTTGGAGGATATGTCATACAGTAGGTGCTAAATCTCAGGAGTGGATGTGGAATTCATCAACACATACAAGTTATCAACTCAGGAGCGTTGTGTTTCAAACAACAACACCACACCTCATTGCCGTCATTGGCCCTTATTCTGATTGATGCGGACTTTACCGCGTTCTTACGGATAGCGTCTTTACGGCGTCTGCGCATGCGTGGAGAACGCTACGCGCATGTGCCACGCCTTGACTCGGTACCAGTTCGGACAAAGCCCGTCCAAAACTGGTCACCGCAATCAGTCGGGAAATAGGGGCGTATTATGGGCGTCATGCGGAATGACACATGGGCGTAGTTTCAAAGTGGGCAAAACGGGGCGGAAACATGGGCGGACACGGGGGAGTACACTTATGTTGGGGGGCGTACATTCGGAAACCACTCCGAATGCACGCGAGCAAAAAGGGCTGAAATGTGCGGTGTCCACAAGTGTACTATTGCTTTGCGGACACCACTCGTTCATGCGGTAGGCGAACGTACGCCTAATGACTACAACCATTAACACCTGAACCCAATACAATCTACTCCTTTACTCATTACTCACTAATAGGCCGCTTGTCAGTGCTTTAATTGAAACCATTGCTGCTTCAATTGCTGTAAGGGTTAATGTGTGCAATGCATGTGTTAGGCATGCTTGTAAGGATATATTGGCATCTAATTGATTCCAATTCCAAATAAGCAGTTTTTTATGAGGATAGGTAATTGAATAAGTGGGTCATGTGATGTCTTGCAGAAGATACTTCATAGTGGGTTGTTTGGCGTAAATACTCCGCTTACGTGCGGTAGCACCGCTTGGCTCCCGGTCGGATGCGGTATTCCCGAGCATACTCTGTAATACTCTGTAATACCGTGCCGAATCGGAGTGTTTCTCCCGCACACGCATGGTTTGTATGTCGTCCGTAAACACGCCCTGTTCTTAAAGAGTGAGTCCGTCCGAATGCGGAGGACACGTGGGCGTTTCTACGGACGATGGCCGCATGCGGCAAAACACCGTGGCGTGCGGACCGCTCCGTAAGAATGCGGGAATTTCCGCACAGATCAGAATAAGGGCCATTGAGTATCAGTGCAAACACATTCTAACATTATGGTAAAATCGATAACAAATTACAATCTTAGGTCTTTGGCACAGTATACTGTAAGATGACATTTTTCAGCAATTTTGGAAATAAAGAAACCCCAAGGTTTTCCCGGGCAACGCCGGGCGGGTCAGCTAGTATATATATATATATATATATATATATATATATATATATACACATCCGTGTATGCGGTGCCTTCCAATACAGCTTGATACAGTATATCCGGACACAAATGTCAATCTATGATCACTGGCCATACTTTTTTCCTACAGTCGGCAGCAGCTACCTTTAAAATCAAACACGTACTGTCGTGCAAATCGACATATGTCATCTATTTGCTGACATGCCCATGCAGGCTTGGCTATGTCGGTAAGACGATTTGCCCTTTTAGAGAAAGAGCAGGTATGCACCGCTCAGTGGTTAAGGCAGCTATATCCAGCAAGATCAAAGGACGGGTGTTGGTCCAGCCTGTAGCAAGACACTTTGCTGATAAAAACCCTAGTCTTGACCAACTCCGGCATCAAATAATAGATCATGTTCTGCAAAACCGCAGGGGCGGCGACCGTGCCAGAAAATTATTACAAGAAGAGGCAAGTTGGATTTTTAAGTTAAAGATTACTTTTCCAACAGGCCTGAACGAAAGGATGCCGTGGAACGTCTTTTAACACAACGGGCTCACATGGCATATGTGTCTTTGACACAATGGGGGAAATTTACTAAAGGAAATTTGTAAAAAAAATAGGTGTATTTGTATCCAGATAGCACATCAATACGGCTACGAATTGCCGTATTTTCGGGATAGTAAATGTCAAAAATAAGTGTATTTCTGGATACAAATACACCTATTTTTTTTTTTTTTATTTATTTTAGTAAATTTCCCCCAATATCCTTACTGAATGCTTATTTTTATATCCTCTATGACAGTATTCATTTTACTGGCATGCTAGGACAATGACACCAGTACTTGGAGGACAACATGTTCATGTATTATAGTCTTTCTTGTTGATATCTAGCGTATATAACTCCATTCTCTCACTTATATGACTGTGGATGCACACAACAGCACAGTAGGGAATTTGTCCCCTTATTATTCTTAATAGTGTTTATCCATTCAATATAGCTTCCTATAAGATTGTTCATTCGCTACTGATCCTTGATGTATTGCCGTAACTTTAGTATGGTTTATCTACTCTATTATGGTTAGTCTATTTTCTCATGCTGCTACTGTGTATTTTTATGCTGCTGAATTATTACTATATGTGTACGTATTCTTGTTGTCTTTAATGTTGTTACATTGTCGCTGTATGTATTTGATTATAAGTGTTTGTATATGTTTACTGGTCGCTTTGACAATGGAGGTAGGCGGACCGGTGCGTGGTGACGATAGCCGTCCTTCTGAGCGTATGACACAGTGTCATGGCAACGGGGGCAGAGCAGTGACGTCAGACCAATGCGCTGTTCCCGCGTCTCCAGCTGCCGGCGTCCAGCTGCACTGGTTAGCGGTCATGCACTTGCACACTCTAATGTTGTTGTCCTGAAGACGAAGCTAAAAGTAAAGCTTTGAAACGTTGGACTATACACCGTCTGTGAGCCGTTTATTCTGAGTGCTGTCCAGTCTATATGATTATATATGACTTTTTCATGTCAGTCAGTGATTCAAGGAGTCTGAAAAATCTTTTGAATTGTCTTATTTTAGGCTCCTCCCATCACTCTGTGCCTCCACAATGCTGCCATGTATGTGCTGTCTGCTGACTACACGCGTGATGTGATGGGTTATGGTATATTAGATTCCTCCCATCACTCTGTGCCTCCACAATGCTGCCATGTATGTGCTGTCTGCTGACTACACATGTGATGTGATGGGTTATGCTATATTAGACTCCTCCCATCACTTTGTGCCTCCACAATGCTGCCATGTATGTGCTGTCTGCTGACTACACGTGTGATGTGATGGGTTATGGAATATTAGACTCCTCCTATCACTCTGTGGGCGGGATGTACTAAAGGGAAAATGCGGTAAAACAGGGGTTTTACCGCATTTTCCTATTTACCATTACCCGTCCGCCCCGTTTTCGCCTGGCAGGCCTATGGGCTTCTATCGAGCCCGCGCGCCCCCCCTCCCGTCCTCCTGATCTCCTCCTCCCCCAGCAGGTGTCACAGCCGGCAGGACATCCGGCTGCAGGGGAGATGAGGAGACGCAGGGGGACACTGGCAGCCGCCAGGATGTGACGTAGACCCCCGCAGACCACATCAAAGGTATCGCGAGGGTCTCCGTCACCACACCCCGATGCTAGCCGCATATGTTAGTACATATGCGGCAGCATCGTGGCGGCTGTCAGGCGAAGGGCGGCGATTTATATTAATATATCCCGCCCTGTGCCTCCACAATGCTGCCATGCATGTGCTGTCAGCTGACTACACATGTGATGTGATGACCTGCTGCAGTAACTTGCTGGGGTCCTGTCATTTTTTTATTGTCTGATGTGGTCCCAGAGCAAAATAGTTTGAGGACCACTGTTCTAGAAGCTTTAGTAAATGTAACCCTTAAGTGTGCATCCGTGTATACTCAGGCACACTTTTCTTATTTGTCGTAATGTAAACATAAAGCAGAAGATACAGGAAAGTGGCAATTTCAGAGAATGACGGAGAAAAAAAAACATATTACAAAGTTGGAAATGTTCTTGGTTTGACATATACACAATGAAATCCATGGATATAAAATACAGACAAAAGCTCAGATTTAGCTCTTTTCATGGTGCAGTGAAGCTGTTGAAAGACTTATAATCGTATTTGAAACAATATCAAAATATTACATACAACTGCCATAGGAATATTTAATGAAATGATAAGGGTTGTCTGGTTTTCTTTCAGTCAAAGCCTTAAGGCAAAACAAATTCTGATAACACAGCTCAAGGAACTGAAATAGTCAGAGGGATAGGGCAAAACAGTGATTACTTTTCAAATGTGAAAAAGCCACTTATTTTTATTCTGCACCTGCTGCCTTAGCAGCGCTGTATTATTGAAGAGGGGAACAGCATCCAGTCCTGTATATCAAATAGCTGATTTGTAGATGAGGTCATTCATTCTGCGGTTATATGTTTGCTGTGCTGGGAATGGTTTGTTGCCTAGCAGTAGACCACAAAGTCCCAGTAGGTTTAATGAGTCAGCAGTAGCCCATGCGTATCCCTTGATTTTTTTGGTTCTTTTTATACCCCTTTTCAATGTATTATTATATAAAAGATAGCAAGCCCAAGCAGCTTGCATTTCCATGTTATTTTGGTTAATATTAATAAGCTTGCATTTGATTAAGTAGAAGCCATTAAATTAAACCAGATTTGCACATTTGGATATTGTCAATGAAAAGTGTGATTTCTACAAACACCCTGCCTGATTAAACTGATCTTCAAAATGAGGACATTGGACATTATTGCGTACTAGTAACCCCGCTCAAAGCAAATGTTTCTTAAGCTAGTCTGCTACCTTGTGATTGCCTCTGTGCTTGTGCATGTGTGAGAGAGAAAGAGATGTAGTTTCACTCGCTGCAAAGAGATGGCAGTGTTTTGGAGACCTACAAACGCACACTCGACAGATATATTTATACCAACAAGGGGGTGCCGGGAATACCTTTTCTTTTTTCATACCAGTTTCCTCTGGCGTCCAGCGCATCCCCAATGTCCACCGCGGCCATCGTGTCCATCTTTTGAGGCATCTCCGCTCCCAATAATGCATTGGCCGGGTCATGACATCACCGGTGCATCAGAGCAATGCATCATTGGGACTGGAAATGCCTCTGAAGACAGGTGAGTATGAAACACAAAATAATCTAGGAGCGGGAGTTAAAATGAAGACAAAAGAAAAACGGGATATTCCGAGAACCTACAGTTTTTGGAACATTTTGGTTTTTGGATATCCGGATACGGGATACCTGACCTGTAAAATAATTTTGCTAGGTTGTTAAGTTCAAATTCCCATCTCATAGCATATGGTCTTGTCACGTCAGGGTATATGTGTATATATGTCACACCATGTAATTGCTGGTCAAGAACACAGAAATCAGAGATGTAAAGTAAGCAGATTTTTTTCCCTCATGTGTATTAAGTTAAATCTTATATTTTGCAGAAGTAGTGATGAAGGAATTTTCAATATCTGCAAAAAATACAGTGTTCCACAGTTGGTAACTGAAATTCATATATTTGACATTTAGGGGGTCATGGAAAGTTGAATAAAGTCCGTATGCAGTATATTTGCAGTGCAATCTCTCCAGAAACAAATATGCGCAACATACAGTGACACACACATTTCAGCTGCGCAAATGAAGAGACCTTATGGCCTGATTCAGCTTGGCTCACTAGGCAGCTTACATTCACTGTCTAGCGAACCCATAAAAGCCTTGGCAGATTGCCCAGAATGCCCAGAAACACCCCCACCACCACATCAATCGCCTTGGTACCATGTGGCCAACAGCAGGATGTACTAAAGGGAAAATGCGGTAAAACGGGGGTTTTACCGCATTTCCCTATGTACCATTACCCGTCCGCCCCGTCTCCGCCGGGCAGCGATAGAAGCCTATGGGCTTCTATCATTGCCCGCCGTCCACGCGACCCCCCCTCCCGTCCTCCATCGATCTCCTCCTCCCCCAGCAGGTGTCACAGCCGGGAGGACATCTGGCTGCAGGGGGGAGGAGGAGACACAGGGCGACACTGATAGCCGCCGGGATGTGATGGAGACCCCCGCACACCACATTACAGGTATCGCGAGGGCCTCCGTCACCGCACCCCGATGCTAGCCGCATATGTTATGGCTGGGCGGTGAAGGGCGGCGATGTATATTAATACATCCCACCCCAAAGGAGAGAGAAATCATGGTTGCTGACCATCTAATGATTTTTCTCCACTTCGGTAATAAAAAACAATCTCTACTGACTGTTATTTCCGCCGCCGTTCAACAAAGACACTGACGTCATATGACATCAACTGCCTGCCCCAGGTAGGCGTTGCCATGCCTGCTTCTACAGGGGAACGCCCAGAGTTTTTATGGGGATGCAAACATTTTTATCCTTTCAGAGAACATCAAAAAGATTTTGGTAGTGTGGGCAGGTCCATGTGAGTTTATGATGTTCCACATTGGAACATTTTGAAAGCCAGGATATCTTTATGGGGCCCATTGACACCAGCTGGGCCCTAGGCAGGCATCTAGGTTGCCTTATGAAAAATTTGACTCTGCAATAGAATATGTAAAAAATATCCCGTGTTCGTGACCAAGGATGTAAGACCCGGGTTGTCGCTTTTACACATAAGAAATACTCGTGTCAGAAAATTACCGGTTTGAGCGGCTCCATCTGTATAATGCCCACATGAGCCCTCGGTACATATATGGGTGTGTCATTCTGGCTCTGATACTAGCCAGTGCCTCCACAGCTATTTCCCTCTCCATACATAGCTGATATTGGTGCAATTAAAAATAAGTAAAAAGAATAGTTAGGGTTCTTTTGGGTGCATTGTAAAATAATTTCTAGTGGTGATAGTAATTAATGTATTAAATGGTTATTTAACCCCTTCAGTGGCACTCCTGAGAATTTTCCTGGTTATGCTCCATTGCGCAGACTGGCAAACCCGGAAAATTCTCGTTGCCACTTCCTGCGCTCCCTCCCGCCAGGCAGCGCCGCTGAACTGAGCGCTGAGATCAGTGCCACGCTCAGTTTCAGTGGCTGACCGGCTTCTGCTGTCCGGCCCTGCCTCCTTCCCCCTGACCTGGTAACGTTGCCGGGGGCAGGGCCGGGCAGCGGCTGATGAACTCTTCAGCGGCGCTGCCCGGACCCGGGGGTTACAGTGGACAGTGGTGGGTTTTTTTTAGGGAGCGCTCCCCAGAAAAAAAAACTCGCCTGAAGGGGTTAAACACCTATATGAGTAAAATAAAGGTATTTACATTTTTAATACATACTGACACAATGGGGTTTATTTGCTAAGATGGGAGTTCAATTGGAGATGTTATGTTGCTGTGGGCAACCAATCAGAATCTACTTCTTATTTAGCACCTTTTAGAAGATAATAGCTCCCATTCACTATTACAGGACTTTTATCGGGCTGCTCCCATCCTATGGAATGCCCTTCCACGCACATTAAGACTCTCCACCAGTCTCCAAACTTTCAAGCGTTCCCTGAAAACTCACCTCTTCAGGCAAGCCTATCATACTTAAGTTCTACATGCATAACCCTCCGAGGCACTTATGTATTATATAGCTTCCCTTCTGGACTTGTAACTGCTATGCTATTACTGGTGCCTGTCCTTATGTTCCCCCCTATATCCCTATAGATTGTAAGCTTGCAGCAGGGCCCTCCTACCTCCAAGTCTGTCTGTTGTTACCCAGTTTGTCTTATCACTGTCTACTATTGTAAAGCGCAAAGGAATCTGCTGCGCTATATAAGAAACTGTAAATAAATAAATAAATAGATAGAATCTGGTTGCCCATAGCAATATTCCATCTTCAATAGCACTGTTACCGCAATGTGTTTTGGATTTATTAGAGGAGTGTATGAAGGTATGGCCAATTTGTTCAATGGATAAAAACCATACACAAATCTATTGATCTTCATTAGACTGCAAGTCACTGTAGGGATGTTAATGCACAAAGTATACACAGGAGGTGCAGATTAGAGTAGCCAGGCACTACTGATAAGTCACTGCTCCCACTACAAGTCACAATCAGAAAGAGTAAATCTCACAGACGTTCCCCAGGGAAAATTCAGGAAGGAGTGCCAGATGGACTGTCAGCTCTAGAATCACTAGAAATGTGTTGATCATTGCTGATTGGTTGCTTTCCATGCCATGCACTCTGATTGGTATGATTTGTTTGCAGATATGGAATTGATATGTAGATTTTTTCAAATCTATCTGTATCTCAGAATCTGATCAAATTAATTTACCCATGTCTACTGCCTAAAACACAGAGGCCATTTCCCTGCAGATTCTTCACACAGGGCTCTGGCTTGTGCATTTTTAATAGCAAGATGGCATAATTTCCAGAGTTGCAAATGCGTGTCCGTCCGACCGAACATGCAGCCTTCCCACTCAATCAGAATAAGGGCCTATGTGATCTGCATATCCTTTTATTAGAAGATTTTTTTCTTTTATTTTGAATGTTACATATTAATAGAATCTATATTCTATATTCTGCTAATGTTTGTTTCTCACTTAGGGGTTGATGTCACATTGCTCCTGCTTTGCATGTGTGGCCAGGGGCGCCGATTTCCTTTTTACCGGTGGGTGCTCCCACAGACTATAACCCCCTCAGACCCCCTCGCCCCCCCACAGACTATCACACACACACGGGACTCACCCGCGGCTCGCCGTCGGGGGGATCCTGGCAGCGGGGGTCCCTTCACAGGATGGGAACTAGCAGCGGTATTAATACCGCTAATAGTTCCCATCCTCCGCAGGGACCCCCGCTGCTGACAGCATATCCGCTGCTTGGACCCCGCTGCCGTGGCCCGTGCCGTGGGTGCTCCTCACTTTCCATGGGTGCTCGGGCCCCGGAGCACCCACGGTTTCGGCGCCTATGTGTGTGGGAAGGGAATAATATGCAGAGTTTCCAACATCTCTGGAACTAGACAAATACTCGGGGAAGGGGGGGAGGGGTGTGTGTGTTTTTTTTTTGGGGGGGGGGTCAATGAAAACCCAATGTTTGCGTGCTGAATTCGCTACCCCGTCGATGCCTGGCGGGCGGCTGACGTCACATGACCATTAAATGAGTTTTCTTCCGTGCGGCCGCATGTGAGTGGATGTGTATGCTAGTAAGGGGATTCAGGTGGTGGTGGGGCGGGCGTTCGGCGGGGTGGCTAGCAGCCCTTACCTGCTCGCTAGGCAGCGAACATACGCAGCCTAGCGAGCAAACATGCCTGAATAAGGCCCTTGATTTAATAGCCGGCAGCGGCATCAGGACCATCAATTGCACAGGACCTATACATGGCGCAAAAGACACAACTACATAGCCCACAATTACGGTGACACGCACTCATTGAGCTTAACCGAAATAAGAATGCCTCGCTCCAGCTAGAGCTCAGGGGATGCAGAAGAGATAAAATCACCTAACTGTTGGGCCCCTTACTGTCAAGTTACAGACTAGGTTTAAATGACAGTTAGGAGCCGGTTGGTTGGTGCGTTTTCCCTTTCAATTTTATATCACAGATCATCCAGAAAAACGGAGAATACGGCTCAGTGCTGGAGCCCAGGGTGCAGGATTATTGGTGGTGTGCCTGTAAAATATCGCACGGCTAACTCAAACATCAATATAATGTTTTCTTAAGATAATTACCGAGAAAATGGCAAGAAACTATATATAGAGAGACACAGATATATACATATATTATAACAAAAAGGCTAGCGCTGCTCCTTACCTTGATGGGGGGAATTCAGGTGTTTTGTGCACTGTCAGCCTCTAGATGGTGCCTATCGTAGCAAATCATTTGTTGCACAGCTGCCGGTGCTGATATTACTGTCATGTTTGCTGGGAAGTAGTATATATATATATATATATATATATATATATATATATATATATATATATATATATACATAAAATCACTAAAGTCCCTAAGAGGGCAGGACATGGCACCTGGGTGGCACAGGGTGGCATTATTGCGTCCATCTAATATAGCATTAGTGATGTTAATACAATCCAATTGAACATTTTTGTTGGCCAGAAACACAAGCTTTCTCTTTTAAATGTCACCGAGGCTTCACAGACTATAAAAGCGTATTTCTATATACATCTGCCCGAATTGAAAAGGTTACTTCTTTGCCTTCAAGATGACTCTTGAGCTGATGGCAGAGTTAAGGGTTGCCCCCCTGAAAGAATAGTTCTTCATTAGTTGCTAGGCGATAAGCCGGAGATTTGATACTGCATTGGTAGAACTTATCTCTAATTGACAGCTGTTTACCCTAAGGGTCTGATTCTAACCTTGAGACCACGGTATAATGAGAGGGCTGCTTTTCTTCACCCCTATGTTCGGGCCCTGGCCACGAGATTACTCCAGGCCTCTATTCCTTTTAATTCCTCTTGTAATGGAGCAGAGAGAGACGCGGCCTGCTGTGCATTGTGCAGCTATAGTTGACATCAATCTCTGTCTCATTTCTAACACCTGAATAAACCTTCTCTTGCAGCTCAAATGTCCTCATTTTTGAAGCTTTACGAAATCATCATCGGATATTTGTAACAGATTTGACACATATTTCTATTCCTTCGCCTGTGCGCTTATCTTATTTTGTACAAAAGAAAAATGTTAAAAATGTATTTTTAAGGATGGTTCCAGATCAAGAGAGACTTCGACAGGAGCAATTGACTTGCAAACTAGGTAAAATCTGACTTTATTCTATTTTCAGGATCTACCTGCCAAACGCAGACAACCCTACGCTGTATTAAAAATAAGCAGATTAAAAACCAAATAAGAAATGAAACCGAGCTAGAGTTTTAACTTTTAATATAAAAAGCATTCTTTATGTTATTGTTATGTTATTGTTATGTTATTGTTGTACAAGCATGCATAGAGATGATCAAACAATCAGTGTAATTACAGATGCACTAAACTTCAAAAAGTGATAAGATGAAGAGCGATAAACAACCAACCAATCAGCTCCTGCCTGACAGTTTTCAAACACAGCCTGTGACGTAGCAGGTAGGAGCTAATTGGCTGGATGTTTATCACTCTCCAATTTATCACTTTTGAATCTTAGTGCATCTGGCCCAAAATCACTACAAAATATATAATAATAATAATAAGAAGAAGAAGAAGAAGAAGAAGAAGAAGAAGAAGGACTAAGTACAGAAGAAGAGTTTATTTATAGAACACCTTCTTTTTTTACAGTGCTTTACTGAGACTGTTGTGATTCACATCAGGTCCTGCCTCATTGGATTGGATTATGGGGTTGGTGCAGTGGCATAAGTTCGTTCCAGTTGCCCGGAGGCAAGATATTAATTGTTGCCCCCCACAAACACACACACACAAATACGCACCCCTATATAACCTTATATAAAATATATATATTTCTGTTTAGATAGATAGATAGAGAACACATATATATTTCAGAACTCAGCCACAGAAGCAATATCGTTGGCTTTTAAATAACTGATTTAAACTTCCAGGGGGAAGAGAGGTGCCCCCTTGGGAGCAGGAGCCCGGCGGCAGATGACTCCATTGAGTCCCAGAGTTCTGCCTCTGGGTTGGTGTAATAAGCCAAGGGCCAGATGTATCAAGCTTCAAAAGTGATACATTGGACAGTGATAAACAGCCCGCCAATCAGCTCCTACCTGCCATGTCACAGGCTGGGTTTGAAAAATGACAGGCTAATTGGCTGGTTGTTTATCACTCCCCACTTTATCACTTTTTGAAGCTTGATACATCCGGCCCCAAGATAAAGTGGACGGATAAGTACCAGTCAACCAAACAGTTCCTAATTGCTATTTTTCAAACATAGGGGCAGATGTATTAACCAGCGTTAAGTGCAAAAATGCACTTAATGCTGGTTAACTGGGGGGGATTACGTCTGTCCCTAATGTATTACTAGCGCACCTAACGTGCGCTAGTGACAGCCCTGTCCCTGCAATCCCCCCCAGGGATTAACGGCCGGGGCGATGTATTAACAGCCTTCAAGGCGTTAATTCGCCCCTGCCGCTTCGCCAGCTCAGGGCTAGCGTTGTCCTATCCCCCACTATGGGGACAACGCTAGCCCTGCGTCTGGCTTGGGCTGCGCTGGAGATCTCGCGGTTTTTGCAAGATCTCGCGCATGCCCAGTAAGCCGGGCAGGGGGGGGCGACGGGGAGTGCGCATGTGCGGGGCGGCGAGGGAGCCGATAAGGAGAGCCGTTAACGCTGGGCATAACGGCTCTCCTTATTGGCTTGGGGGATGTTAATACATCTCCCCATAACGAGTGCCCGCTTCTCCTCGTTATGCAGAGAGGGCGAATATAATACTGTGCCCGAAGCATGGCGAGAGCAGCGAGCCATACAAGAGGGGGCGGTACACTGATACGGCGTCCATGTTGAAATTTGGGACAAAATAAACTTTAAAAACTCATGTCGACCTTTTGACTGTCGATCCCATGGTCTGCGTCTCGCCCGGCTCTCTGCCTGGACCTGCCTGACCGTCACGGTCCCGGCCGGCTCCTGCTGCTACAATGAAAACTGACTCTTAGAAAATGGCTGCCCCATACTGCAGACAGAAAACTGTCTGCAGTATGGGGGCAGCCATTTTCTAATTGTCAGCTTTTATTGCAGCAGGAGCCGGCCGGGACCGTGACGTCAGAGAGCCGGGCGAGACGCAGACCATGGGTAACTATAGCCCCGCAGCACCCCCCCCCCCCCCCGGCGGCGCCCCCAATTTCTCTGCGCCCCCCCGCCACTGCGGGGGCTGCGGAGCTATAGTTACGCCACTGGCCCTGTCGACCTAATGTACAACCTAAACAGCCTGCCTTCGCTAAGGGGGGCATACACTCAGGGCAATGTTAGCCCTATTTCTAAGCAATCTGACTCGATCATTCCACACGTGCGTCGCCATGACTTGACTCGATCTTGACTACATGTAGTCAAGATCTTGGTCCAGATGCACTAAGCTCCAAAAGTGATAAATTGAAGAGTGATAAACAGACAGCCAATCAGCTCCTACCTGCCATGTCACAGACTGTGTTTGAAAAATGTCAGACAGGAGCTGATTGGTTGGTTGTTTATCACTCTCCATTTGATCACTTTTGAAGCTTTGTGCATCTGGCCCCTAGTCAGTTCGCCAGTGTTCTTACCAGAGAACACTGGCCAGAACAGATCTGTGCCAAACTACATCGCTCAGCATGTGGCTGAAGTCACCTCGTGTGTACACAAGCTTATACCATACTTTTCTACAGTCTCGGGAACAGCTGTGAGTGAGGCTCCTGAGAATTAAATGGCACTCCTGCCCCCCCCACCCCCCCCACCCCCCTCCAATCCCAGAAAAATGTGCAAGTCTCTTGGAGCAGGCCCTACCCACCACGAGCCTCCAGTAGAAGAGGTCGGTTTGCGATCCTGATGCCAGGATTTGCAGTGAATCGCGTAATTGTAGTCACTCTGCCCACTGTACAATGCTGGTAATCTCGGTTTTACTGCATACCGTATGAAACTGATGATGCAATAGTGCAGCCATTCCCCACACAGCCTCTATGGCCCTGCAAAGAGGTGGAGTCATTCTCAGAAGTGATATCGACGGCTTACAATGAACTGATTCAAACTTGCAGGGGATAAGAGGTGCCCTCTTGTGAGCAGGAGCCCGGTGGCAGATGACTCCATTGTCTCCCTTGCCTCTGCCCTGTGCAAGGGCTGTCCCCTAAACATGTGACACCATGAAATACAGCACTGTACTTCCTTATGCCAGTGTAACATTTTGGGGTGTGGCCACTGGCACCAGGAAGTACAGTCCTCCAGACCCTCCATGTGGCTCCACAGGCTGCATGCTTAATGTCTAGAACATCCAAAGACTGCAGGATCCTATTCTGGGCACTCAAAAACACATGCCAATTACAGGTACCGTCCACACCTCTGGCTGGCCCTGATGTTTGGAGCATGAAAGCGAAGTGGAGCAGCTGGATGAAGCCCAAGCAAAGTGTGAAAACATACAAACACCACACAGATATTCATGTTGGTAATTTTCTAGCTGCAATGCTAGCCACTGTGCTACTGCAATGCCTTCAGAATGGTATACGCTCATAGGGGCAACCCATATTAGGTTGACATGCATTAGGTCGACCACTGAAGGTCGACATGGCTTAGGTCAACAGTCAAAATGTCGGCATGTGTTTTTCACGTTTACTTGAGCCAGGCATGTGCCGACAGGCGGTATATCATGCCCTACCATCCAATAGGGTGTGGAGGAAGAATAGAATAGAGGCATGCGAGTGCAGCGAGCCATGCGAGGGGATGCGGTACACTTTGACAGTGTCCGTGTCGACTATGTCCACATTCGGGACAACATTTTTGAAAACCTCATATCGAACTTTTGACTGTCAACCTAGCCATTGTCAACGTAATGCTTGTGTCGACCTTCCAACCCTTTCGACCTAATATGGGTTGACAAAATGACCCATACCCCTTCTGAATGAACAGTACAATAGACTGAGAAAAGTTGAGGCAAAATAAAAATTCTAAATGGGCTTTTCATTTTTTTTTGAATGATACCATTAAAAATATTGTTCAATGTTTTAGCACTATATCGTTAGTGCAGCTTTACCGCCGATACCATTAACGATAGTGCTGCACATCATATAGTGCAGGGGTTCCCAAACTTTTTTGAATCACGGCGCCCTAGAGCATCAAAATATTTTCAAGGCACCCCTAGGCCAAATGCTTCTTATCGAGAAATTCAGAATTTTTTTTTTTTTAATTAAGTGCATTGTGTGTATATGTCACAGTTATCTGGTGTGGGACAGGATTTGCTTCTGTTTGTCCACATATATTATGATTGGCAGCCACCAGCACTGGTTTTTGCCTTGACCATAAATAATATGAATTGATCCTGGTCCACCAACCCAAGGCACCCCTGCAAGTGTCCTGAGGCACCCCATGGTGCCTAGGCACACAGTTTGGGAACCACTGATATAGTGTGTACCCAGCTATAAGCTGTCCATACACTGATCCATTTATTTTTCCAGATTGCATCCGATTTCGATTCATAAGCCCGATAATCTGATTCAATTTGCAGGTGGGTTGTGTTTAAGCTCTGATCCCATCCAATGCGTGGTCCCATCGAATCGGAGCCCCTAGATCGCTAGTTCTGCACTATAGATATATAGATCGGGCTGGGATCGCATGCGATATATCGCATGAAAAAGGGTCGCATTCGATATGTCGCTTGCAATCCTGCTGCCTGGGAGGTTCCTCGCTGGTTCAAGGGAGATCTTATGCGACTTCTACCTCTGAGTAGTTGTATAGGTCAGTGTGTGCGTGTGTGTGTGTGGTGTGTGTGTGTGTGTGTACGTGTGTAAATTGCACCGTTTTTTTTCCAGAATGGCACTGCTGTAAATGTACAGTATGTGGTATAATCATTACTGGATGTCTATTACTAGTTGGACCATTTCCATTTCCTTTTTATCCGCCACCTCTCCATACTATCACGCCTGAAACTGTGCAAACACAATGACGTTATGAACACATGCAGAAAGCCATTTGTTTTTCATGTAGGTGGCCTTCACAGTATAATGTAAGATGCCAAGTGCACAGTGTCAGTAATGTGGTATATAATACCAGCTTTATACTATCCTATACTATGGTTTATACTGTAGTAAATAGAGTCAGTCACAGAGAGAATTGCTACATGGATGAATAGCCCCCAAGTCTTAGTTATTATTAAAACAAGATAAATAACACAAAATATCTAATTCTATAATTCTTATGCGGCGCATTTCGCAATTTCCAGTTGTACTTTGATGAAGAAGCGCATTTCTTGGGGCACTTTGTCCAATAGAAAAAAAAACCTCGAAATGTACAAAAGTGTCACAAACTAATGATTCGGGTTTTGAGAATGCATCTGCGAAAGCATTCACAATTATTTGCAATCGGCGTTGAATCCATCTCTTGGTTATCCAAATGCAATATTTTTGCTGTCCAATACATAATAAAAGTAGGCGCACTTGTGTACCTACCTACACTTTGCCCAACTGGCGTTAATATCATGAGTCCATTTCTGTACCAATGGCCCTTCGTACACTTAAGACTTAAGCTGCGTACACATTATATGACTTTCATGAACGATATGCATAATAACGATATCATGAAAGATATCATTGTGTATATCGTTCAGTGTGTACCCACTTCGATGATAATGATGTGAGCTGTCTCGGATCCTTAACCCAGATTATCGGAACATGCAGTCCAATCTGGCGTCAGTGAATGCATGTTCGGTGGGGGGCCTGGTGACTTCACTGCTGAGTGTTTGACTCGCGGATCATTTGTTAATGGTGCTGTACATCGTACCGTGTGTAGGAGATTTTAGCAGTACTTTCCCTTTTTACTGGAAGGTCCTTAGGGCCTGATGGCTTTCTCTTATATAGTCCTAATCCACAAAATTGCATCTTATTATTGCATGCATCGGCTCAATTTGGTACTTTATGTAGCTATTCCTCTGTTAGCAATGGGCTCCTCAATCTGTCTAATGGTGTATACACACTATGCGATTTTGGCATATATATAGTCAAAATTGCACCGTGTTCAACCGCATGCGATCCCGATGTGATCCTAATCCGCAGCACCCGGTGACGGTATCGCATGACTAAATAGACTGCGCAGGCAAGTCTATATTGACTATGTTCCCTGTAGAATGTATTTGGCCTAGGGCTAAATAGCAAGGTATGAATGTAACTTTAAAGTAAATCTTAAGTGCAGGTAGCCAAAATCGGATAGTCAAAATCAGATTAGTCAAAATTGTCCATTAGCCTGAACCTTGTGTAATATGTACACACCATTACTCAACTTACAGTATTTGCTAATTGTTGAGTCTTCACACATACCACAGGTCATACTTGCTAACTCTCCCCAGAGTTGGCCAGTCTCCCAATGCGATCCACTTCACACTGCAGTGGACAGTCTGGAGGTTGAAAGATACAATTCACAGTGAGTTACATCACTCTAGCCCCTCCCCCTGCTTAAAAAATCCAGTGAATTGCTGTTTTGAATAGCAGGAGGCGGGGCCACGATGATGAGCATGCCGGTCACACCCACTGGCCATCTGTCCCATCTGGGACTTTCATGGAGAGGGTCTTTTGAAAGTCTGCAATCATGTACCACAGGGAGTCAGCAAAATTACACACACAAAAACAACAGTAACAGCATCTTATTTGCACTTACATAATTAATGTACCCAAATTCATAGCAAAGCATATTTTTTGAGGCTCTGCTGTTTGGGGTTGGTTAAGTACAACTGTCAGTACCTAAAAAAAAAATCCCCGGCAAATGCAAAAAACAAAAATAATTGCTGATTTATTTCTGTCAGCAGCAGATCAGTTTAGTTCATTGTTATTGTCTTGGCCCGTAGCCCAAATACCTCATACTTAAGGTTACGAATGTGAAATATCTTGTCTTTCTCAAACTAAGCAAAAGAAATGTTCGGTCGAAATTAAAATTGATGTCAGATGTTCACAACTACAGTTGATTCTTGCACAGTCATTGAAGGCTTGCTGAATCCGTTGAGAGCTATTGAAAAGGCTGCTTCTATTGCAACAAGAGACTGTAAGAATAAGCAATGAGTGACTGCACATTGAGAATTGTTTTCCAGCAGCTGCCTACTAGGTAAGAACTTGTTTGGATTCAAATGTCTGCTGTTTGCAGAAGTGGTTACTGACCCGTGACCTCCAACGTGCTTTGCAAGGATAGGATTAAGTAGACAATTAAAAACTTTCTTATTATGATTTACAAAGCACCAGCCGGTTCTGCAGGGCCACATCATTTTGGGGGTGTCAGTTTTGTGCGTCGGATAAGATAAAACGGATATGGGAAATTTGGATGTGATTTTTAAGCGCTAGAATAATTAAATATTCTGCATTCGAATGCTGCATTTATTATTAGCTTTTTATGAATGTGATCAATTTATCTATCGGTAAAGCTTTTTGAAGCATTATATTGGGGGTAATTTACTACCATGGTGCAAAAGTCAGGACAAAGGTTATTATTCATTTAATATATATATATATATATATATATATATATATATATATATATATATTATTGCTGGGCATGTTAACACGTTAATAACGCGTTAACGCACCAGCACCTTAACGCAGATTAAATCTTTAACTTAAACGCTGGGGGGGGGCAGGGGTAGTGGCGTCGCAAAGGCGCAGAGTCTCTGACAGCATTACAGAGACCCTGCGCCTCTCCAAAAATGGCTGCCGCCAGAGAGAAGACACGCTAGAAGTACTTCTGTACCTCTAGCGCAGTGGTCGCCAACCCGTCGCTCGCGAGCTACCAGAAGCTCATGGCAGCGATGCAGGTGGCTCGACCACTGCAGCGCGTCACCTGCCCTCCTGCCCGTTCCTCTCTCCCTCCATTGCCCGCCACTGCTGCCCGCTTAGTTCCCTTCTAAGTTATGGTGTGAGGAGCTTCTCCTTCCCCTCACCGTGTATCTCTGTGACTGACTGAGCCGTCAGCCAATCAGAGCTCGCGGGCCGGCAGCCAATCAGGAGCCGGCCCGCAAGCTTTGATTTGCTGACGGCCCAGTCTGTCACAGGGAGGGAAGTGAGGGGAGACGCACGCTGAGCTGTGTGTGCTCTCCTTCCCTCAGCTCAGAGCTTGAAGGGAAGCAGCTGCGATGCCGACGGAGGCGACCACTAGCCAGCCAGCAGGGGGACACTGGACTCTCTTCCCCCCTGCTGGTGCAACAAGCAAGGTTAATTGTGCTGCTGGCACAGTGAGGGCATACCATGCGCACAGTGGGGGCATACCTTTGCACACAGTGGGGGCATATTTGGCACCATGGGGACATATTTGGTACAATGGGAGCATATGTGTAGCAAGCATGGAAAGAGCATGTAATCACCCCTGGCAACGAGCATGGAACCCCTTGCAACGAACATGGAACCCCCTATGACAACAAGCATGCAATCCCCCCATGGCAACAAGCCTGTAATCACCCCAGGCAACTAGCATGGAACTCTTGGCTACGAGATTGTAGGTAAGCAGCACCTTTGTGCCTAAAAATGCGATTAATCGCAGTTAATCGCAAAAAATTCTAATATACTAATAAACTAATATATATATATATATATTATAATAATAATAATAATTATAATACTATATATAATATAGTATTCATATATTTGTAAATAGAAATATATTTTTTATTGATTGACTGTAATAATAACTGCACATAGCTTCATTTGATTGGCTGCATTGTTTTCTGATTGCTTGAATGTTGAATTACAGGTCGTTAGTCTGGAAAGTTTGCAGGTGTCATTGTTGCTAGCAGCATCTGAAGAGGTTCGGTCCCTGACTTTAAAGATCTCGGTAGAGAGAAAACATAAATAATAAATAATTTATGTGCGGGTTAAGTAACCAATCAGCATATGTAAATGTATATAGTGGTACATGCCTTAATGGGAACATGATTACATTTAAATATCCTAATTGGGTTGTTAGAAGTTTTTTGTAGACTACTAAACTGATCATGCACACTTATAGCAACAGTGCCATCTACAGCTTTAAAGGATGCACTGCACACCATACTACATCACTTATTCAAAATATATGCATCTATTTTGGAGGAGGGTTGAAAGTAGGGGGAGATTGGTATCCCTTTTTTTTATCTATCAGATGATTTCATATTTGGTTTAAAAAAAAAGAAAGAAAGGTAACACTTTTCTATTATAATAAGATTGGTGCTGTTTTCATTAAATATAAAGAAGTTTTCTGCACTCTCTGCACCCTGGCTGGGTGTGTTGTGGCATGGGCAACAGTGCAGGGCCCATGCCAGAACACAACCCATGGCAATTAGGGGTCAGGGGTGCAGGCGGAGGGGGGGAGAGGACTATTTTGTCCACCCACTCTCTGCTGCCTCATGTCCTGACCAGCCCTGCCATGCTCATTTCTTGCCTTCAGGTCTCCTTACCTGCACCTCATGTCATCTGTTTGTCTCCCCCTCCCTCTAGAGTCAAACTCAAATTCATCGGGGGCCGCATCAGCAGTTTGGTCACCCTCAAAGGGCCGGTTGTATCTGTAGGTCCCCCTGTATAATTATAATGCCATGACACCACAGGCTGCTCCCCCTTTATAATATAAAATTAATGCCATGACACCACAGGCTGCTCCCCCTGTATAATAATAATGCCATGACACCACAGACTGCTCCCCCTGTATAATATAATAAAAGTAATGCCATGACACATAAATGATTATACAGGAGGAGCAGCCTGTGGTGTCATGGCATTATTATTATTATACACGGGGACACCTCAGGAAATAGCAGATATATATATATTTTTTTATTGTGAGTGTGATCCTCATCCTCACTTACTGTTTCTCCGTCTGTCCTGCAGCTGCTGCGGCTTCCAGCTTTTCTTCACTGCTTGCTGCGGCCACACTGTCCCCGACTCCCGGTCCAGCTTCCCTGCCTGCTCCTACTTCTCTACAGACGCATGGGCGGGCGGCGTCATCGTCATGACGTCCCCACCCAGTGTCGGTCACTGCCGGGCATCAGAGGGAACAGGCGGCCAGGCCCTCCTCCACGTAGCCATGGAGGCCGGCGGCCATGTTTCTGTAGCCGCATACATATGTGCCTACAGGAACATGGCTACCGACAGTGGAGGAACAGGTAAGGCGGCCGCGGTGGGGTGGGTGAGAGGAGGTGGCCTAGACAGGAGCTGGGACACACTGCCCTGCGCGCTATCTCCTCGCGCGGGCCACATGACGAGGTCTGGCGGGCCGGATTTGGCCCGCGGGCCTTGTGTTTGACACCCGTGCTCTAGACTGTAAGCTCCTTGGAGCAGGGCCCTTTTCCCTCCTGTTCTCACAGCACTCTTCTTGCATTTCAATTACAACTCACCTACAATCTATACCTGCATCTTTTCTCACTCGCTTCCCTACATTTCAGCTGTGTTGTGTGCTACGGATTGTGTTTGTTACTTGTGCTCTGTTCTAGTTCTGTTGTGTTTATTTGTGTTTCTTGTGCTGTTCTAATGTTTGCTAGATGTACGGCGCTGCGTACCACCCGTGGCACCTTATCAATAAAAATGTATTAATAATAATAATAATAATAATAATAATTATAATAATAATAAAAAAGTTCAGACCAGGTCTGCACTAGTCAATTGGCAGCTCTGGCATTAGCCAAAAGGGCCAATGTTTACAGGCCTGGTGACAGGGAGGGGGGTCGAAGGGGACAACTGTGATGGGCTCTCAGCTGCCTGTACAACTGAGCACGTGTGGTGCCCAGGCCACTGGCTCTTTTGTGCAGCAGGCAGCCAAGCAGGAGAACGGAGAACATGAACTCCTGGAACTGGACCCGCTGAGCCAGGTGTGGAGCCTGTAGGAAAGTGAGCCCTGAAGACCAGGGCTGACTCTACCAGTAGGCAGCTTTAGGCAGCTGCCTAGGGCACCAGGTTCTGGGGGGCGCCACCAAGTCTGCCTATCAAAAATCAAATATGTCTATGGGGATCCTCGTACTTAATGCAGGTGACGGCTGTGGAAATTCTAAGACCTCACCATCATACTTTTACATGAGGCGTACTTCCCTACTTTGCTTCCCTCTCTTCCTTGTAATGATTTTTGGGAACATCCTTGCCATTCCTTAATGTTAGGCAAGTATGCCTTACACCAGGCATGTCCAAACTGTGACCCTCCAGCTGTTGTGAAACTACACATCCCAGCATGCCTTGCTATAGTTGAGTTTAAATATTGTACACTGCGCTCACCTTGTCGTGTATACTAATCGCAGACGCTGCTTAACTCGTAAGGGTATCCCGAAACCCTTTTTAAAAAGAATAATTTTGTATGGGTGGAGAGTAAGCGCTACCTTGCTGGTGTTAAATGTAGACGTTGGCTGATAGAGGGCTGAAAGAGAAAGCGAGTTATGAAATGAATGTTGTGGTTATGTAAATGATGAAGGATCAGGGTATTAGTGAATAAATCTAGTGTTTATTTGAAAAAGCCTGCAAATGTCCTTTGGGGTTGTGGGTGCTATCATCGGAGCCCACAACCCCAAAGGACATTTGCAGACTACAACCCCTGAAACATTGTTAACGCTATTTTATCTTTTTTTTTTACAAATAAACACTAGATTTATTCACTAATATCCTGATCCTTCATCATTTACATAACCACAACATTCATTTCATAACTCACTTTCTCTTTCAACCCTCTATCAGCCAACGTCTACATTCAATACCAGCAAGGTAGCGCTTACTCTCCACCCATACAAAATTATGCCTTGCTATAGTTTTAGCACTCCCTAATAGCAAAACTGTGGCAAGGCATTATGGGACTTTTAGTTTCACAACAGCTGGAGGGCCATAGTTTGGACATGCCTGCCTTACAGGGGGGTTGGAAAATGGTTATTGCTGGCAGTAGGTTGAAGTTTTGCCTAGGCTGCTAAGAAGCCTTACACCAGCCCTGCTGAGGACTCATCGTTTTGAGCAAACTTTCTAAAAAGATTGGGTGCTCAGCAGCTCAGCTTAAACATTTAATTGGACATCTTTACACCAGGGTTTGGAATTGGGGGGTGGGGTGGGTGTGGCTAGGTGGCTCCAAAAAAATTCAGTTTACAGGGCCCCAAGATTTCTGTTGCCGGCTCTGGATGAGTATGACTGTATTACTGTCCTGATTCTCCACCGTTTTTTCAAAATGGACAAATAAAAGTTTCCCCATTCCTATTGCACATGGTCCCCATCCTCTTTTATACCACCCTATGTCCTAATCCCCATACTCACAATATTGGTAAGTATGACATTCTATTTTTGTTAATTTACTAGATACTGATGTTATTAGATGAAGAAGTCTAGCTAAGTCACTGTGTTAACAGGTCCGAGGCTTTCACAATCACAATCTCAAACAGTTGGGACGCATTGTATATATCATATGTGTAACTGGAGATTATTTGTATCCCTTTATCTTTGCACCAGAAAAAGGGTAAGAAAAATATATGAAATGTTGAAAGAAACCACAGACCTGTCAGACTGAATTTACAATGCAAAGGAAAACATTGTTTGTTAGCACTAGGGTATATTTTTCTTTAGCAAAGAGCTATTGTCAATGTTTAAAATATGTTACACAGTATTAAGTTTTTGAATTCCAATTACATAAGAACAATACTTTGAATATTGATTTTGTTAATACTTTTTTTTCTGTATAAAATGGAACCGATTTTATATATAGTCCAGGACAGCACTGTAACGAGTCCTGCGGGGTCCGGTGCTAGACCAGCCTCCTTTATATGTGATGCCACACACAGAGGGCAGAATCCATCCCATGGACTGGGCACTACTGCCAGAAACTACATCGGTTTACTAAATCGGGGCACTACCACCACTCTACTGACTGCAGGGTGCCGTTCCATGCACTGAGCAAGCCAGAAGCATGGGCAAAGGGGCCTCTGTTAGGGTGTCTACAAACTTTCCGCAAAATATCTCACAGATTAATCCATTCATTTCCTGCTATGACGGACTTAAACACCCAACATTGAAGAAACAAGCTACTGTAACAACCAAATATTCATCAAATATTCATTCAATCTTCTTTTTGGCTGCAAACTGTAAAATATTCTGTACCACCGATTTTAAATACAAAATCAAGCAAACAGGTTTACAGAAATATGTTTCGGATGTGCAATACAGCCAGTGGCCACTATGTATTTAGATATAGTAACTTATGTAGTGGTTTGTACTGGCAGTCCTATTCTTTCTGCAGGGACGTCACAGGGGGTTGGGTATATTTAAATGCCCTCCCAGCTGGATGATAGGACTGAGATATCAAGCAGCTGATTGGTAAGTGTATATGCTTACCCGGATAGTCCGCTCTGTTGGCATGACAACAATTCCAGTGTGTACCGTCTCATTGATAGGCGTAACAGTAGGACTGTTGTCTTGACAATGGGTGTGGTATAACACACCGACAGTCGGGATTCCGACAGTCATTAGCCCGACGTCGCAATCCCGACTGCACAGCGAGGGGAGAGCAACGAAGCCGTACAATCTGATTGGGGTACAATGTCCATTTTGAGCCTTATGTATATTTAGTGCCATACACCTCTATAGTATATAAAGATGTTCACATTAAAGTTGCAGCCATCATCAACACAACCAGTGGCGTTGCTAGGTGGGAGTGTTTGTGTGTCCGAGACACAAGCTTGTGAAGGGGGCATGGCATTATGTCCGGGAAGCCACACCCTTATGTGATGCAGCCACTCTGTGCTGCAGGGCAGTTGCATCCCACCACTGTCAACTAATGTCACCCTCATAGATGGTATCACCAATGGTGGCTCCAAGCGTGGGGCGGAAGCACAGTCCAAAATTAAAATAGGGGAGACTCCCCTATTTGTATTTTGTATTGTGCTTCACCAGCACCTGTGAAACCACCACTAGGTGTCATCTAGTGCAGCCTGCACCCAGCTAATGAAGCCAGTGAACACTATCATAGGTTTAGGTTGAAAGAAATCCCGAAGCCTGGGCACGCCAACAAATTTCCAGTGTTGTGGCTCCAGTTATGCACTGTAGTATTCTGTAATGCAGGGTTTGCAAACCGGTCCTCAAGATCTACCAAAAATCCAAGTTTTCCAAATAACCTAGCTGGTGCACAACTGTAGTCATTACCAGGAAAGGCTCCGGAGGAGGGGATGCAGCACAGCTCAAAATTCAAATAGGGGAGTTCAAGCAACTGTCACCAACTGCCATTATAATAACTGACTCACTGGCAGTGGGTGTGGCTCCCCTATTTGAATTTTGAACTGTGCTGCATCCCCTCATCTGGCTCCTCCCCTGGTCATTAACAATACCCTTTTCCCATTGCCAAAATAACTCAGGTCAGACCCGGGTGTTGCCGGGTGACCCAGGTCGAGGTGTTGGTGTGAAAGCACCAAACCTTATAACCTGGGCTGAGCAAAGTGGCAATTTGACCCGGGTTATAAGAAGGGTTGAACCCAGGAAGTCCTCTGTATAATGGGTGACCTGGGTTTAATGTCAATGCGCCAGACCAGGGTCTGACCCAGGATCGGTATCTTGGGTCTGATCCGGGTTTTCAATGTGAAAGGGGTATAACTGTCACAATTTCAAACCTGCAGCAGTCACTCCTACTCTAGATCTACAGGTTGCCTGAAATACATGAACTGTTGGTAGATCTTGAGGACAGGGTTGGCCACCCCTGATGTATGTATGCCAACAGCACGTTACTGTGATTATGCCAACACGGACCACTAATTACAGTACATCACCACTCTAATAAAATGCAACAGTAACTATTGCTCTTTTTGACTATACCAGCACTGACCATATTGATTATACCAGCGTAGTGTGTATGACAAAATAGGAGAGATGATAACTCATAATAAAGTGTAGAACACAGCAAAGGAGTATACAAGCTTCTCCAGAAAGCCCTTGATACTAAGCAGTATTACAATACAATGTCAAATATGTACATATGTAATGTATTTTCTGAAGACCGGAGAGATAACAGTGTTCCTTACCTGTTTTGTGATAGCATTGAAGACCCACTGTATTAGACTGCATAGACCGGCTGTTGGAAATAAAGCTTCAGTAAACCCCAGGACTTCTAATGTAATACCGCACAATAGTGAATGCAATAGTCTTTGATCACATATACAATTTAATCTACATCTACAGGATCCTGCATCTCTTCTTTGCTCCCAGTCATGTTGTTTTCTATTGATCCAGGTGAGGTGTAGAGTTGCATTGTCAATGAGCTGCGCCAGCAATGTGCAAGGGTACATTTTTATTTTGTTTGGTAATAAAGGTAGCAACACAGCAGAAAAAGAAATGAAATACAATAAAATGCCACTATTAACTGCCAAAAGCATTCAAAAGACTTCCCGGTGTAAATATAAAAATCTAGTACATTATAGTAGATTGATGGACACGGGGTGCAATTTTTGTTTGTACCCACATGCTTTAGTGTATGCGATTTTCTCTGCTTCACAACTGCTGATGTTGCTGCTGCTCAGGAATAAAAAGAGACCCCCGCTGAACGCATTCACAATTGTAGCCTATGGCCCTTATTCAGATCTGATCGCAGTACAAATTTGTTCTCAAAATGGGCAAAACCATGTGCACTGCAGGTGGTGCAGATGTAACATGCACAGAGTGAGTTAAATTTGGAAGGGGTGTGTTGAAATGCAGTTAGTATTTACCCTGCACAGAAACAAAATAACTCACCCTAATCTAACCCTCTCTATACATGTTACATCTGTCCCACCTGCCAGTTTTTAAAAATCATACATATACATAAACAAAGACAATACAATAATAGGTCCAGTAAAACAAATAAAAGGTCCAGTTGCCAAGGTACATAGGTGCAATTACCGAGAGATGTATCAGAACTGGGTGTTAATCAGTTCATTCGCATAGTACAATGGTACAATAATCACCAGTCCTGGAATCTCCTTGGTCTGGTCCTGGAAAAAAATGGCTGCCAGTTCACTCCTACCAACGCATTTCGACCCTGTATGGAGCGGGTCTTTATCAAGGCTGTGATGTGGCATAGGCAGCTCCATATTATATAGTCATTCCTTTAATGAAGTAATTAGCGGTGAACGGGCGTCCAACTCCTTTCCCCGCTCGCACCGCTAACAACTTCCGGATTCTATTCTTCCGCAACGTCATCTCCGGTATATGGAACACTGTTTGCATTCCAGCCAGCCGGACAGTTGATTTCCTGGTCCTCCGTGACTCGGGAGGAGTCAGGAGGATGTCTGTGATAATGTTCTTTATATTTCTATTTGACCAATAATGTAGCAAGCAGTCTAAAAGGGGGCAGAATGATAGGAAAGTGATTATGACTCGCAACATGATAGTATAATGGGAGGCCCTGCCCACAAAGTGCAAATATAGCGCACCTTTTGGGCTTGACTACCCAGTGCCAGCTGCTATTGATAGCGCACCACTCCACTCCAACTGTACAGAGAATATTTGAACATTCACATCAGGCCCTGCCCCAGTGGAGATTAAAATCTATTTTCCCTACCTCATGTACACGCACACACAGACATTCTAGGGTTCATTTTGGGCCTTATTCTGGTTCACTCCTTCTGGCAAATTCCTTCTTAGATGGACAAAACCATGTGCACTGCAGGTGGGGCAGATGTAACTTGTGCAGAGAGAATTAGATTTCGGTGGGGTTTTACTTCAAAGTGAGATCTATATTGCAGTGTAAAAATAAAGCAGACAGTATTTACCCTGCACAGAAACAAAATAATTCACCCAAATCTAATTCTCTCTGCACATTTTACATCTCCCCCCCCCCTGCAGTGCACATGGTTTTGTCCAGCTAAGAAGGAATTTGCCAGAATGAGTGAACCAGAATAAGGCCCTTTGTTAGGAGCCAAATAACCAACCAGTATTTTTATTGGGGAATGTGGGAAGAAACTCACGCAAGCATGGGGAGAATATACAAACTCTGCACAGTTAGGGTTATGGTGGGAAGTGAACCCATGACCTCAGTGCTGTGTGGCAGTAATGCTAACCATTACACCATCCGTATCTATCTATCTATCTATCTATCTATCTATCTATCTATCTATCTATCTATCTATACAGCATATAAATACTATGCATTTTACAGAAACCAGTTACTAGAAGATACAGGTTTATTTCCTGCAAATAACCAGAATACTGCAAATGTACAGTCTTGAGTATTGAATAGTAGACATTAAGGTATTAATATACTTGTGTAAACCTCTCCCACTTCCCGTTGCCCTGCTTTCTCTTCCCAATGAGCAGAGCTGCGTTTGAACTGCCTTTGTCTGATGTATGAATTTGCAGACAATCATAACACAGTCAATTCCCAAATATAAACAGAAGTCCACATAGAGTAAAAGCGAGTCTACCTCCCTGACAGAATTTATTTAGCCTGAGCTTGTAGCATTTTACTTTTGTGACTTTACTCCTGTCTTTGAAGAATACTTGATAGATTGTTTTAACTTTTTAGCAGAAACAACACATATCTTTTTTTCTTTGTTAACAAATGTTGTTATTTCATAGGCTTGTGTGTCTTTCTTCAAAAATTCTCTTGTTTAAGAAACACTTCCAAAGCAGACAGATTTAGCTTAAATATTATAATAACAGCTTTTTGTAGACTTTGCAGATTTTTCATCTTTCCCACTGGTGGCAATTCATTTTCGATGGCCCATGTAAGGGAAAATCAGTGATATATATTTATAATAATGTAGGAAATGAATAGTAGTTTATAAAAAAAATAAACATCCCCTGTGATAACCAAGGGTTAGATTCTTGGGTGTGTCACACCGGGTTGTTGTGGATCCACTATGGGTGGTTGCTCCGATACGGATGGGATAGGTGGAGAGAGTACCGCCGGTCTGATATACAGTACAGTACTGTCTTCCCATAAGAAAAGCCCTCTAGGAGTTTTGGTGGAACTCCCAACCAGAGGCGCGGAGTCTAACTGGGTGGCGGTTTTCACCAGTGATTCCCGCAAGGGAATTTGGACTCCGCTGAGTCTACCCAGCAGTTCGCGGCCCTCTGATGGAAGCCTCCCTGGGGAGCTTGAACACTGGCAGAGACCAGAAGGTAACGTTGCCTTGGAAGAGCCGTATGGCGGGTCCTGGACAGTGTAGCAGTATGCTGGTTGGGTGCGAAGAAACAAACTCAGGAAACCCACTTGGCGATGTGGCGAAAACTCAGGATGCAGTCTTGGCAATAACGGCACTTAGGGAAAACGGAACTCAGGAGGCACACTTGGCAATATAACGGAACACAGGAATAATGGAACTCAGGAGGCACACTTGGCAACATAACGGAACACAGGAATAACGGAACTCATGAGGCACAGTTGGCAATAAAACGAACACAGGAATAGCAGAACTCAGGAGGCACACTTGGCAATATAATGGAACTCAAGACACTCACTTGGCTGGATAACAGAATTCAGGATATGCACTTGGCAGTATAATGGAACTTGGGTATAACGGAACTCAGGATATGCACTTGGCGGTATAACGGAACTCAGGAGGCAGTATACAGGTTACCCAGGTGCTAGGCTGCACTAGCAGACAGGAACAAAATGGAGTAATACTGCAGCAGGCTGTCAGCTGGTGACTGACCTAAGTCAGAAGAAGCATCAGCATGGAGGGATAGGCATACATGCCTTTTATCCCTCCCAGGGAGTGATGTCATGGCCCAACCTCCAGCAGAGGTTATATCAGGCCCTGCCCCCTAGCCGGTCATGCCACATCCAAGATGGCAGCGCCCATCCCAGGATCTGGCCGTGTGAATCGGCAGACCCCCGGAGGGACAACCACCAGACAAGGAGCTGGGGAGGACAGCGGGGACCAGCAGGGAGACCCAGCGGCAGAGCGGTGATGTCAGCTCCCGTCTCGGTGAGTATTAGACGCCGCGCAACGTCCTGCAGCTGCGGCAGGGTTTTACAGGGTGTCTGGAACGAAACTAGGTGACAAGCAGGGTACAGGGCCACATGACCTTGGACATGGTACTGTTGCTGCATGTGGCATATGTGTTGCTGTGCAGTGGCACTTGTTTTTTTTTTAATTGTTCATGCTGCATCATGGGGACACCCATAAAACACTGGGCATTCCCATGGTCCAGCGGTGTATCCGCCCCCGGCCCTCCCTCCCCACAACGAATGGCCCGTAGAGTGTGTAATTTGCAAAAGCCATTGAGTGCCGGGGTTTGCACATGCACAGAAATGTACATGCACATGGGAACCCCCATGAGCCGAATATCGCCCCCTTTTGATCGTTATGGAATAAGGCCCAATGGGGAAAATTTACGACTGAGTCGTATTTGTATTCTTAATATGATTGAATAAGACCAGCAACGGTACTGATTCATATTTTGCCAATAGTGTAGGTGGGCGTATTCCATCATATTTGTATATATATATATATATATATATATATAGTATATATGGCCGCTAAATACAAATACGAGTCGCAAGCCTCCATGGATCAGTCAGATCTGTGCAGGCTGCAATGTGTAAAATATAGAAAAAAAATAAATAATAATAATAATTAAAAAAATGGCATGGGGTCCCCCCCCCCATGATTCTAACCAGCCCCAGGCTCAGAGAGCCGTTCCTGTTCTAGAAGTTCAAGTGGCAAAATGAGTAGGGATCCCCAGAATTTCTACAACCAGCACTAGGCTCAAGGGCTGGTCCTGGTTCCCAAAATTCGGGGGACAAAATGACTAGGGGTCCACCGGATTTTGGCAACCAGCACCGGGCCCAACCAGCCAGCAGGCTAATGCCACAGCCGGGGATAGACTTTTCCACCGGGTCAAATCATTAACCCCCTGACCGGTCAGCCCAGGCTGGAACCCTGGGGAAGTGGGGACCTCCCCAAAGAAGAGGTCCACCCCTCCAGAGTTTACCCTGCCCAGAATGAAGCCGAGGCTGTCCCCAGTGCCCCTAGGCAGTGGGCAATGGGGTTGATCATAGTGTAAAAGATATTGAGTTCTGCTGTGGAACTATGAGACCCAGCAAGACTGGGCTGCATAGTGGGACTTGGAGAACCTCAAGTCCAAGCATGCAGCCCATTAATTGGCTTTGGCCAGGGGGACTTGTTTCAAAAGTCTCCCACTGGCTGTGGCATTACCCTGCCAGGGTTGGGACCAGTGCTGGTTGCTGAAATACGGGGGACCCCTACTTATTTTGTCCCACATATTTTGGGAACCAGGACCAGCCCTTGAGCCTGGTGCTGGTTGTAGAAATCACGGGAATCCTCTACTCCTTTTGCCCCCATAATTTCTAGAACCAGGACCGGCTCTTTGAGCCCGGGGCTGGTTATAACTGTGGGGGGGGAAGGGGGCGTGGCCTGGATGGCAAAGAGAACAGACGCATCTCCACTGAGCTCCTGCTAGCCGCTTCATAAAAGCATAAAATTCTACCTCACAAAGCCAGACCCAGCTGCCAAACAATACACCAAGGGCTACACTAAACCCCCGGAGACCGATCACTGCTGCCGCGGAGCCGGAGAGCCCTTCTAAGGGCTCTTGCAGGTTGCGGCCTAGACCGCGACGAGAAGCCGGGGCCTCGATTTCGCGCCCGTCGCGGTATCGCGGCGGCCGAATTACGCTGGTAACCGGCAGAACCGAAGCCCGCAGCGCCGAAGGGAGGCAAGACAGAGACAGGGGACATCCTCCCCTACACAAACACAGTGCTGGGACACCAAATGCGGCCAGAATAGACCCGGAGGCGAGACGTCTGAACAGACGCGCCAACCGCCGCAAAAAAAGCTGAGACGCATATCGGAGGTTGCTGTACGCCACTGGCAATAGTAAGTAACCCCTGGGGGCTGCCAAAACACCCACAAAAAGACCCAAGAAGCCAGGACTCCTCTGTGTCCTGAAACCACGAGGGTCCGCCATTTTAGAATACTTAAAAGAGACCCCCCCCCAGACTCACTGCTCCCAGCTGCATCCCCTTCTCCCTGCAATACAACCTGGCAGTGACACTACCTGAGGCAGAACATCCCTGACAAAAGGGCAGATTACATTGTAAAATACCAGCAACAAGCAATAGCCTTAAGAATCTGCCCACTCCCCAAAAAGCCTCACTCCTCCATCAAGCAAAAACTGGCAGATTTGATCTACACCAGACACAAACCACCTTTCGCTACAATACACCTGATTCATGAAGGTGCCCTGAGATTCCAATATAGAGCATCCATACCAAAGGTGGAGCTCATCATGAGCGTGACAGACGCTTGAAGATGTAATGCAGGCCCAGGCCACGTAGGGGGGACCATACGCGGAGCCACTAGATGATGTAGCACCAACTGGGCATAGGGCCACACATGATTGCTCAGAGCTTTTCCACATGACAAAAAGACGCCGTAATACACCAACGGCGAAGACCCCAGCGAGATCGACACAAACCCAAGCTTTCTGCTCCCTGTTTGGCACGCCAATCCCAGAACCTGACCCACAGACCCAGGTGACCCTCCTGCACGCTCCTAGAGAGCAGACCAGCGACCCCCAGCTGCCCTCCCTTCAGACCCCCGAGACAGACCTCACAATGGAGAAGCCTGATCTCAATACAATTCTTGCTAAGTTGCAAGCGATTCCAACGCGCCAAGAAATGCAACAAGACTTACTTTCCACTGAACAAAGGCTTCAGGAGTCCATGTTGGCCCACATTACAACACTTAAAGCAGACATAAAACACATGGACAATAGAGTGATACTCTTGGAGGAACAATGTGAAGATGCAGACTCCCGGCTCTCCGACCTCCACGATCTGGTCTCACGCCAGTCAAAGGCGTTGCTAGAGATGGGTCGTAGACTGGAAGACGTGGACAACAGGGGCCGAAGAAACAACCTAAGGGTCCGGGGGGTCCCAGAAGATATTGTGCCCTCAAACATTGAAGCCGCCCTGACGAAAATATTCAGCGAACTATTAGACGCTGACCCAGAATACCAGATGGTCTTCGACAGAGCGCATCGAGCACTGCGACCCAGAGGTGCCACCACAGAGAAGCCTCTAGATATCATATGCAGGCTCCACTATTACCAAGAAAAGGAGGAAATTCTAAGAGCAGCAAGGCGCTCCCCAGATATCAACTTCAATGGCCACAGCATCCAAATATACCAAGACCTGTCTTGGTCGACCCTTCAGCAGAGGCGGTTGTTACGACCCATTACAGAAGAGCTCAGAAAGCACAACATTAGATTCCGTTGGGGATTCCCTCTAAACATACAAGTCACCCACAAAGGAGTGTCCGTCACCCTTCAGGACCCAGAAGGAGTGGAGGACTTCTGCAAGACCCTTGGACTCTCCACCCCCCTGCTTCCCAACTGGCTTGATCCGGCTGAGCTATCTGCCCCGCCTGGGCCAAGGAGGAACAACTGGCAGAAGGTCCAGAGAGATAAGAAAAAACCTCCTTCGAAGACACAAGCAGCAGACAGAGGGACTGGAGGAAGAGAGCCCCCGAGCTCACAGCCCGGAGCCTCGACCATCTCCGCTGGGGACACGTGAATATACTTATCTCTCTTGAGTGACTCTTATTTCCTGGCACTTAAATGTCTAGTTCAGTTATGACAGTCAAGGTTAAATGTTTTAACGCTATCAATGATGCTAGGGACAACTGTTTTTTATTTAGTGCTAAAGGAAACTCTAGAGATGATTGCCTCTCCTAAGGACTACATGGGTGAAACAGGCAAGCGCCCCACCACTCACCCACTGAGAGAAATAGAATAGTTATAGTGTTAATTATCAAGTGCCTAATATCAAATGTAAAAGAGACCAACAGGGGACCCTCAGATACCGGGGGCCAATTAGCTTGAGTTAAAGCACATAAGTTAAACTAGATTTAGTTCTGACACTCTATGCTTAATTATAAAAATGTTAAATGTTTTAATGTGGGTGACAATAATGGGGATAGATGTTTCCACCAAGTATTAAAGGAGGCATTAAAGAAAGATAGATATCTCTCCCAAGGGTTTCAAAGGCGAAGTGGATAGGTGTCCCACCATCCACCCACTGAAAGAAATAGAATAGATACGGTGTTAATTGTTACGTGCCTGATACCAAATGAAAAGAGACCAGTAGAAGGCTCTCTGACAAAGGGAGCTGATGGTCCTGATCCAAGGCACATAAGTTAAGTTAAATTGGTTTAAGTTCTGGCATACTAAGCCCATATACTTAGATATTTACTTGATTATAACTAAAATTTTGTGGTTCACTTTGGTCAGTGGCGTAACTATAGTGGGTGCAGGGGGTGCACTTGCTATTGGGCCCAGCGGCTGGGGGGGCCCGCGGCCCCAGTAAGCTACCCCCTGCACCATTCAGATGTTTTTTTCTTTCTTTACCGCTGACGGCGGGCAGGGTTTCCATGTCAGCGCAGTATAGATGCCGGGCTGCCAGTAAATGGGGGTTTGGTCCAGGTGGCCTGCGCGAGGGGGAGGGTCCGCGTTTGCTGATGCCGGGCAGTGACGTGTGCAGGGGGGCAGGTCCAGGAAACGCTGTGGCCTGTGCTGGGTGGTGGGTCAAGGAGATGCTGATGCCGGGCTGCGGCCTGTACAGGGGGCTGGTCTGGGTGCCGCTTATGCCGTGCAGCACAGTGGCCAGCAGATAGTTAAGGGGGCCATGGCGCTGATGTCGGGCACCGGCTGGTAAGGGGGCCATGTGACCGCTGATGCACGGGCAGGTGGGGGTGGTCAGCGGAAGCAGAGTATGCTACAGTCAGGGGGGGACCAGTTGAGATGACCATGGCACAGTCACTGAAGTGGTAACTCAATCCTAGTCTGCCAGCCTAGCACGACCAGGGACAGCCTAGCAGCCAAGAAGTTTCAGTGGAACAGCTGCAGGCAGTCTGGGGTGAGTAAATGTTTTATTGCTATTTAATTACCCCACTTGTATGCATTTATGTAATTTGTGATTATTAGTGTTGGTTACTAGAGCATAACTGCGCCCGGCATATCACTATTTTTTCTCCGCCACCCTGCATATCTCTATGCCCTCTCTACCGCCGTGCGTCTCACTGTAACCTCCCTACTTCCCTGCTTCTCTCTATCCACTCCCTACCACCCTGCATCTGTCACCACCCTACCGCCCTGCATCTCTCTATCCCCTCCCTACCACCCTGCATCTCACTGTCACCTCCCTTCCCCACTGCATCTCTCTATCCCCTCCCTACCACCCTGCGTCTCTCTATCCCTTCCCTAGCGCCCTGCATCTCTCTATCCCCTCCATACCACCTTTCACCTATCTCCTCCATATTGTCCTTCATCTCTGTCCCCTCCAGCATGTACTGCACAACAGTGTAATGGTAAAGGGGTGAGCCTGCAGCGGAGTATGTTTTTTTCATGGGGTGGGGGGCCCTTACAAGATTTTTGCTATGGGGCCCCGAAAGCTCTAGTTACGCCTCTGACTTTGGTCCCCCCAAAACCCCCTCGCTCTGCTGTACATCGGTAGAATGTCTAAAAATGCAGAGTTTCTTAAGTAAGCTAGTTTATAACTCTTGTTTATGCACCAAAACCCCCATACTTCACCCACTTACTCCTATATGTGTTTTCCCTCTCCTCCCCATTCGCACCCCCCCCCCCCTCAAAGTCCCAGGAGACATGGGCTGCTGAGCCCAGAGAAACAAGACTATAGAAACAATGGCTAGCTTAAAAATAATCTCCCTAAACGCTAAAGGGCTTAATATCCCTGAGAAGAGATCCAAGCTCCTCCACTCAATGCACACCGAAAAAGCAGATGTAATGTTCTTTCAAGAGACCCACTTTAAAAAAGGCTCGGCACCAAAACTAGCATCCCGTCACTACCCGACAGGCTACTTCAATGACTTCTCAGAGAGTAAGACTAAAGGAGTGGCAATCTTATTCTCCAAACACCTTCACTTATCTGACGTACTGGAAACCCACATAGGAGATGGTAGGGGGATTCTGGTTAAAGCTAAAATTGCCAACCAAATTTTTACTTTTGTTAACCTATACCTCCCAAACAAGGGACAGATACGTTTCCTCAGAGAGGCACTGGAGCTGGTAGAGGACATGATAGAAGGAGTGCTGGTGACGGGAGGGGACTTTAACTGGGCTATTGAACCCACAGTCGACACGACGAATTCCCATGTAAATTCCCCAAGCAGAGACCTAAGACGATTCAGATCCATATTACATGATTTTCAATTAATCGACACGTGGAGACTACTCCACCCTAAAGACAGAGATTTTACATTCTACTCATACCCCCATAACTCCTATACAAGAATAGACTACCTCTGCCTGGGGCTCAGATCATTAGACCTAATCGCAGATGCTTCAATTGGCCAAACTGTGGGTTCGGACCATGCGCCCATTACACTCACCCTGAATCTTTTGCACCCTCCGGCACACCACTGGAACTGGCGTTTTAATGAGCAATTTCTCAGAAATGATGACACCAGAAACCAGATATCAGTAGCCATAGATGATTACAAAGCCACCAACGTATCAGAGGAGGTATCCCCTGTCACTATATGGGAGGCACACAAATGTGTGCTTCGAGGCAAATGCATCCAAATAGGCACTTATCTAAAAAAGAAAAAAGCAGAGAGTAGAGAGGCACTCCTCACTAAAATAAAAGAACTTGAGACAAGACATAAATCCTCCCTAACCTCTGATGTTCTCCTGGAGCTTCAAGAAGCAAGGGTGTCTCTAAACAGTCTCTTAAGTGAGAACACACGCAGGGCCTTCTGCAGATGCAGACACAAATTCCATAGGTGGGGAAACAAACCTGGGAAACAACTGGCGAGGGCACTGAGAGCCCAAAGATCACTAACATACATTAAAGAAATGAAGGATTCCTCGGGTAGACTGTGCGCTACGAACACCCAGATAGCTGACATCTTCCATGAATACTACACCACTCTATATAACCTCACCTCGGAAACGAACACTAGAGACCAAAGGACACACGAAAGAGAAATTAGAGAATATCTGAAAAAAATCCAGTTCCCCACGACCCTTCGGACTTAACTTCAGCCCTAAATGACCCGTTTACAGAAGCTGAATTAACACTGGCCTTAAAGTCCACCCCATCAGGCAAGAGCCCTGGACCTGATGGGTTCACAATTACATATTATAAAGCATTCCAAGAAAAACTGATGCCCCTTCTCCTACGTGCCTGCAATGCAATCTCTCAGGAATCACCCCTCTCTAATCAATCCCTTAACACACACATCACAGTCATTCCAAAAGATAATAAAGACCCGGCACTCCCTTCCAGCTATCGCCCCATTTCCCTCCTTAATGTAGACGTCAAGCTGTTCACGAAACTACTAGCGAACCGCTTGGCCTCTTTAATACCATTAGTGGTACACCAAGATCAAGTGGGGTTTGTGCGCGGGAGAGAGGCCAGAGACAACTCCATCCGAGTATTTGACTTGATTGCTCATGCACAGTCCTCAAACATCCCCACCATGCTTCTTTCCACAGATGCCGAAAAGGCTTTCGACAGAGTGGACTGGAAGTTTATGGAGATGATCCTGTGCCACATAGGAATTGGAGGGCGCTTCCTACACAAAATCTTAGCCCTCTACAAATCCCCAATGGCCCAAATAAGAATCAATGGACTCCTCTCCAAACAAGTTAGCATCTCAAATGGGACGAGACAGGGATGTCCGCTGTCCCCACTGATATATGTTATTTGCATGGAGGCACTGGCCAGAGCGATCAGACAAAACCCAAATATAAGTGGGCTGACGGTGCGGAAAACCAACCACAGATTAGCTCTGTTTGCTGATGACCTCCTGGCAATTATAACAAACCCAGTAATCACTCTCCCGAATCTTATGGCGGAGTTCTCCCATTATGGGAAACTATCCAATTTTAAAATTAATTACACGAAATCCTCTGCCCTGAATATCTCGCTACCAAATGACACCAAGGAAGCACTGAGCTCCCAGTTCCCCTTTCCCTGGAACCCCACCCACATCAAATACCTGGGCATTTCCATTCCGGCCTCACTGAAATCTACAACATCCCTCAATTATACCCCACTACTAAGGTCCATCCGAAATGAAATGTCACAATGGGCGACTCAGAGGTTCTCGTGGCTGGGGAGAATGAACATTATAAAAATGAATGTCCTCCCCAGGTTCCTCTACCTCTTCCAGACGATCCCACTAAAATTATCCGCTCAATATATAGGAGAAGCTCAAAAAGCAATAAGCCGATTTATATGGGGAGGCAAAAGACCCAGATTCAAACACTGTTACCTATTCCACAGAAAGGCCAAAGGAGGCCAACAGCTCCCTATGCTACTGGCATACTACCAGGCCTCAGTATTATATAGAGTAGTGGATTGGTTGAGAGCAGATACTTGCTTAAAACAATGGGTAGATCTTGAGACACATTCCTCGGCCCTTTGTCTGAAAGTGGCCCCGTGGATACACACAATACCCCGCACAAAACACCCCACAGTCGAGCCCACTTTGGCCATATGGAAAAATATCCGATATAGACTTGGCCTCTCCTCACCTGACTCCCTACTTCTCCCCCTTATCAGCAACCCGGAATTTCCACCGGGAGCGTCGGGGAGAGTGGCAACTAACTGGCAGCAAAAGGGCCTGACCAGAGTAGTTAATCTATTGTCTGGGGGAGTTGTCAAGTCTTTCTCGGACCTAAAATCAGAGAGAGAACTACATCAAACAGACTCCTGGTTCTATTTCCAAGTACGACACTACATACACTCAAAAAGATCCGCCCCTGCCCTCAAAAAAGATCTGACCCCATTTGAAGTGCTGTGCTCCCACACCTCGGACCCCACTCATGTGATCTCTACGATCTACAAAATTCTCCTCCACAATCATTTCCCTGACATCCCATTTTGCAAAGCATGGGACCAGGACCTGTTGCCTAAAGGTATCACAATAAACTGGGAAAAACGTCATGGCACGGTGCTCCACGAGTCTGGAGGTGGTGGAGACACAGTACAAACTACTAACTAGATGGTACAGATGTCCACCCCTAATTCACAAATTGTATCCGTCGGTCTCACCCATGTGCTGGCGCTGCAGCTCCCACAGGGGAACCCTGATCCATATATGGTGGGACTGCCCTAAAATTATCCCCTTCTGGGACACTATAATCCAGCTATCATCAACCATCCTGGGATTCCAAACCCCAGACAAACCCGACTTTTGGCTCCTCTCCCACACCGATATCCCCATGGCAAAGTACAAACAGTCACTAATTAAACACTTAAACAATGCAGCCAGAGCGGTGATTCCTGTCCACTGGAGGTCGGAAGACCCACCTACGACTTGGGAATGGTTCCAAAGAATCGACTTCTACTGTGCCATGGAGGACATTTATCACTCTGCTCTAGATAGACAATCAGATTACACCGCCACATGGTTGCCATGGCTAGAGTTTAAGTCAACAAGAACATACAAAGATCTGGCCCCATCTACCACACAATAGGCCTTGTAATAGCCCTAGAAATAAACAGTTAGCACGAACAACACGGATTTGATAAATAGACCAACTAGCATTGTTTCCACGAATCCAATCAATGACGGACACATACTCCTACCCCCCCTCCCCCCTCTACTTTCCTCCCCCACGCTTCCCCTTGTACTGTCTATTCCTCCCCTACCCCCCCCCCCCCCAACATACACTAAGGTTAAATTAAGATAGCAGAAAGTAAAAGGAAAGAAAGAGAAAAAGTCGGAGTGTTAATAATGGAACCGTTTATTGCATAACTTGTTCTCTTATGTACATTACATTTTATAGACAAATACAATGATGTGATGCCTTTTGCTCCAATGCTGCTACAACTATGCTATCCGTGTAATAATTTCACAACTGTATGTAATGTTATTCATTTGAAAAACCCAAAATAAAGAATATATAAAAAAAAAATAACTGTGGGGAGGACCCCACACCATTTTTAAAAATATATATATTTATTTTCTCTATTTTTACACAGTCAGATCCGTGCAGGCTAAAGCCAAATACACCTTGAAAATTATATGTTTTTTGCAGGCGTATTTTCTTGGCAATTAGCGCCAATAGATTGCATACGGCCACTTAGCAAATTAGGAATCAGCATTCGACTGTAGGCAGTTGTATTTGCATACAACTGCCAATGAATATGCCTAAAATAGGCGTATTTTTGTTAGTGAATTTCCCCCAATGTGTCATGTGACTGTGGTTGCCATAGTATCCACATGGCACTATGAGATGTACAATGACTTATGATTATGTGCAACATTGTCGCATGCACAGAAGCAAAAACATTGCTCCACTGAGTTAAACATTGATATCATGTGGCCCTATGACAAGAACGAATGAAAGTCTCAGGGTAATAAGAAGCAACTTTAAGAATTTAACTAATTATAATCCAGTAGCAATTTTGAAGAGAGTGAAACTTTTCTATTGCTGTGCTGTGGTTTCATTCTAAGAATAAATGGGTTCTAGAATGACATGGCCATACACAGTGGCGGTTTTTACAGGTAAAATCTGCCACTGTCTCTGCCTAAAGTGAAGCCAGATGCAGTCTGTGAGACTGGACTGGCTTCACTGTGACTGGCAGTGACTTCCTATTGGAAGTCCGACTTGCCAATCACTCAAGGCATCCCATCGGGAGGTGTTCCCTCCCTCCGGGATGCCTCTCTGTGCGCAAATGCGCAGCAGTCCCCAATCCGGGTTCTGCGCATGCGCAGTACAGCGGACCATACTGCGCATGCACATGCGGCTGGGAACCTGATTAAGCCTCCGGGGCTGCTGCAAAGACAGCCCCCTGAGGCTTGTGCCAGCACATGCGCAGTATGTATAAAGTAACTGCGCATACGCTGGCCCCGTGCAGAGGATCAGCAGCAGTGGAACGCAGCCTCGGTGAGAGCAGCAGCGGAAGGGGGCACATTGCAGCAGCCCCCCTCCTCCAAAACAGTAAGAGCCGCTACTGGCCATACACATAGGCCCTTATTCAGATCTGATCGCAGCACAAATTTGTTCTCAAAATGGGCAAAACCATGTGTACTGCAGGTGGGGCAGACGTAACATGTGCAGAGAGAGAGTCACATTTGGGTGGGGTGTGCTGAAACTGAAATCTGAATTGCAGTGTAAAAAAATGCAGCCAGTATTTACCCTGCACAAAAACAAAATAACTCACAAATCTAAATCTCTGCACATGTTACATCTGCCCCACCTGCAGTGCACACGGTTTTGCCCATTTTGAGAACAAATATGTACTGCGATCAGATCTGAATAAGGGCCATAATGTAGTGTTTCACTAGCTCCCATTCATTATTACAGGACTTTTATCGGGCTGCTCCCATCCTATGGAATGCCCTTCCACGCACATTAAGACTCTCCACCAGTCTCCAAACTTTCAAGCGTTCCCTGAAAACTCAGGTCTTCAGGCAAGCCTATCATATTTAAGTTCTACATGCATAACCCTCCGAGGCACTTATGTATTATATAGCTTCCCTTCTGGACTTGTAACTGCTATGCTATTACTGGTGCCTGTCCTTATGTTTCCCCCCTATATCCCTATAGATTGTAAGCTTGCAGCAGGGCCCTCCTACCTCCAAGTCTGTCTGTTGTTACCCAGTTTGTCTTATCACTGTCTACTATTGTAAAACGCAACGGAATCTGCAGCGCTATATAAGACACTGTAACGGAATCTGCTGCGCTATATAAGACACTGTAACGGAATCTGCTGCGCTATATAAGACACTGTAACGGAATCTGCTGCGCTATATAAGACACTGTAACGGAATCTGCTGCGCTGTATAAGACACTGTAACGGAATCTGCTGCGCTATATAAGACACTGTAACGGAATCTGCTGCGCTATATAAGTCACTGTAACGGAATCTGCTGCGCTATATAAGACACTGTAACGGAATCTGCTGCGCTATATAAGACACTGTAACGGAAACTGCTGCGCTATGTAAGACACTGTAACGGAATCTGCTGCACTATATAAGACACTGTAACGGAATCTGCTGCGCTATATAAGACACTGTAACAGAATCTGCTGCGCTATATAAGTCACTGTAACAGAATCTGCTGCGCTATATAAGACACTGTAACGGAATCTGCTGCGCTATATAAGAAGCTGTAACGGAATCTGCCGCGCTATATAAGACACTGTAACGGAATCTGCTGCGCTATATAAGTCACTGTAACGGAATCTGCTGCGCTATATAAGACACTGTAACGGAATCTGCTGCACTATATAAGACACTGTAACGGAATCTGCTGCGCTATATAAGACACTGTAACGGAATCTGCTGCGCTATATAAGACACTGTAACGGAATCTGCTGCGCTATATAAGACACTGTAACGGAATCTGCTGCGCTGTATAAGACACTGTAACGGAATCTGCTGCGCTATATAAGACACTGTAACGGAATCTGCTGCGCTATATAAGTCACTGTAACGGAATCTGCTGCGCTATATAAGACACTGTAACGGAATCTGCTGCGCTATATAAGACACTGTAACGGAAACTGCTGCGCTATGTAAGACACTGTAACGGAATCTGCTGCACTATATAAGACACTGTAACGGAATCTGCTGCGCTATATTAGACACTGTAACAGAATCTGCTGCGCTATATAAGTCACTGTAACGGAATCTGCTGCGCTATATAAGACACTGTAACGGAATCTGCTGCGCTATATAAGAAGCTGTAACGGAATCTGCCGCGCTATATAAGACACTGTAACGGAATCTGCTGCGCTATATAAGTCGCTGTAACGGAATCTGCTGCGCTATATAAGACACTGTAACGGAATCTGCTGCGCTATATAAGACACTGTAACGGAATCTGCTGCACTATATAAGAAGCTGTAACGGAATCTGCTGCGCTATATAAGACACTGTAACGGAATCTGCTGCACTATATAAGACACTGTAACGGAATCTGCTGCGCTATATAATACACTGTAACGGAATCTGCTGCGCTATATAAGACGCTGTAACGGAATCTGCTGCGCTATATAACAAACTGTAACGGAATCTGCTGCGCTATATAAGAAGCTGTAACGGAATCTGCTGCGCTATATAAGACGCTGTAACGGAATCTGCCGCGCTATATAAGACGCTGTAACGGAATCTGCTGCGCTATATAACAAACTGTAACGGAATCTGCTGCGCTATATAACAAACTGTAACGGAATCTGCTGCGCTATATAAGACACTGTAACGGAATCTGCTGCGCTATATAAGACGCTGTAACGGAATCTGCTGCGCTATATAACAAACTGTAACGGAATCTGCTGCGCTATATAACAAACTGTAACGGAATCTGCTGCGCTATATAAGACACTGTAACGGAATCTGCTGCGCTATATAAGACGCTGTAGCGGAATCTGCTGCGCTATATAAGACACTGTAACGGAATCTGCTGCGCTATATAAGAAACTGTAACGGAATGTGCTGCGCTATATAACAAACTGTAACGGAATCTGCTGCGCTATATAAGACACTAACGGAATCTGCTGCGCTATATAAGACACTGTAACGGAATCTGCTGCGCTATATAAGACACTGTAAATAAATAAATAATAAATAAATAGTGTTTCACTTATTTGTCATAAAATGTCACGTCATGCAAGTCCTATTGTCCTGTTAATGAAACAGATCATATGATATTTTCTGCCAATATGTTAGTTGCATTTAAAAGTTTTTATCTCTAATTCTGAGAAGAACAGGGTCGTATCCTGACCTCCATGGAGCAGCCTGCCTTCGAGCGCTATTGATCAATGTCAGAAATGATTGGAAAAGTTGAAAGCTGCAATTTATGTAATGACTTTCTTTCTGAATAAGCATGTCTATTTACTTTATTTTTTTATCGTTTTTAATTTTTTTTTTAAAGTTTAATGTCACCGATTGCAAAATAGCCTGAAAATCATAATTTGCTACACAAATTCTAAAACATAAACCAATGATTGAATATGATACACTTTAACACTGATAATAACGGAAATTTGATTTTTAAGTATCAACACTGCATGTGATCATCATTATTATCTACTGTGATCAAAGTTAAATCCTTTGGAGCAAATGCAACTAAAACAACTGAAATGCATTAGAAAAATCTGTATTTAAAATAGAGGCATGTTTAGAAGAAACATCTGTGAAATATAGAATATCTAAGTATTGAGAAGAATGCAGTTTATTTCTTCTATAAAACAGAATTCAATTGTGCTGTCATCATTTCAAGAAGTATATTGCATTGAGGATATTACTAACCTGACTCAAAAACAATCTACATGCAAATTTCAAAATGATTGTATTACGATTTTATTAAACCAACAGTTGCTTGAACCTCAGTGATGACATACAGATTAATATTTACTTTTTATTTGCAATCAGAAAGCCATAAGGCAGCACGACATAGGTCTGCATGAAAGTAGCATAAAAATAAAATAATACAAAAAAGATTAAAAAAAAGCTAATTTTTTTTTAAATAATTATATTTATTTATAGCTTAGAATATTTTCTTAACTGAGGAATTTGTACTTTTTTTTTGTTATGCTGGCATTTAATTGATAACCAGGACATGTTGAGGAAAAAATAGAAGTGTAATCGGAGAAGAATTACAGTTGAGTCATCCATAACTTATGTTAAGGAAAAAATGTACATGCTCAATGACATTTAAAGCCTGATTATTTTACAAACTTTGAAATATCTGCTTAACGCATCCTTTTTTTTGGTTTTTGCATGCAGAGCAGAATTAGAGACCATTCCTGAATATTGGTGAGCAAGACCCAAAGCTCTACAAATGCCTATATATGCTAATAGGTGTTGCGATCAAGGTTATCTCTTCAATGTCACCTTTCTGGTTTATATTTCTTTCATTAAAGAAGATATATGTGACAAATTAATGAAAGCATAGTTGACAGATGTAATTATATTATAACTGTCAGTCAGTCATTTTATGTAGTGATTTATTATTCCAGTATGAGACTGCATTTATCGTTTATCATTGCCCAAAACCGTATCATATTTATATAGCACTAGTAGTGTCGACATGCCTGTAGGGGTTTTTAACCTAATAAAATACAAAAAGTACTAAAAATGTATAGCACTTACTGAGTCTTTGCCCAGTATGTTGTCAGTATTGTTAAAAAATATGGTACTCTTTACCTAGCACGGCGCCCACGATTTTGATCGTCGGCATCGCAGGTAAAAAAATCGCGGGCATGCCCGCGATTTCCCATAGGGAACAATGTTAAATGTCTCAATTGACCCGATTTTCCTGTTCAATGCCTCAATTGACCCGATTTTCCCATAGGAAACAATGTTAAATGGCCCACAGAGGCCAAATAGTCAGCCTGAAGTGTGAAATGGCACCCACAATTATTAAAGCCACCCCACGATCAACGTAAACCCGAAGCGTGGCGAGCGAGGGGCGGCGGTACGCGTCCTACGACCTTTTCATACCCCCACTATCCACGTCGGCGTGGAGTTGAGAATAGAATAGTGTGGCGAGCGCAGCGAGCCACCGAGCCCGAAGCGTGGCTAGGGGACGCGGATACCTTCACAGGTAAACGCGTCCCTTCGCGGGCTTCACAGGTATCCGCGTCCCCTTGCGGGGCTCGCTGCGCTCGCCACGCTTCGGGCTCGGTGGCTCGCTGCGCTCACCACACTATTCTATTCTCAACTCCACGCCGACGTGGATAGTGGGGGTATGAAAAGGTCGTAGGACGCGTACCGCCGCCCCTCGCGGGCTCGCTGCGATCGCCACGCTTCGGGTTCACGTTTATCTTGGGGTGGCATTAACAATTGTGGGGGCCATTTCACACTTCAGGGTGCCTATTTGGCCTCTGTGGGCCATTTAACATTGTTTCCTATGGAAAAATCGGGTCAATTGAGGCATTGAACAGGAAAATCGGGTCAATTGAGACATTTAACATTGTTCCCTATGGGAAATCGCGGGCATCGCGTCGGTCGCGTTGCACCCGATTTTTTAGTGCATTCAATGCCCGCGATGGGCGTCGTGCTAAGTAAAGAGTACCAAAAATATATATAAAATGATGGCACTGCTTCGCTTACCTACTGTATGTCTTCCATATTACTAATGAACAGTGCGTCTCACACAGAGCACATAGGGGCAGATCTAGGTGGTAGATGTATGGAGAAGTATAAGGGAGGAGAAGTGAGCCAGAGGAGAAGTGACACATGGCAACCAATCAGCTGCTCTGTATAATTTTATAGTATGCAAATTATAGATGTTACTTGAGTGCGGATTGGTTGCCATGGGCCATTTCTCCTCAGGATCACTTCTCCTCCCTTATAACTGCTTCATACATCTGCCCCTCAGTTAACAGAGGATTTATGACACCACATCAGCTCCTGGGTTAATTGCCTAAAGAAAATCTGTGTTAAATGGTTAGCATCGGCTTACCACGGGCAGTAATTGAATACCTTTGGCACCTTAAATTTTGTAGTGTTACCACATGCCGTAATTAATAAGATGTGGGCACTTAACCCTGGAGTTACTGCCACATGGTAAAGCCAACATCTAATTAAATCTATCCTAAAGACAGACACGGTATACAATAGTTTTACGAAATAGATGGGAAGTTCAATAAAGTTTTTTTCTTGCAGCGCATGTGACATAATGACATTGCATGAAGTAGAAGACAGAAATTATAAAGGGGGGTCTGGAGAAAATAAAAGAGGGAATATTAGGCTGGAGAGATCCAGTAGGATGGCTCAGGAGAGACACAAGGGGATGCCCCTGAAAAGAAATGGTGGGACCAAACTGGGAGACACAAAGGGGCATAAGGCTGGAGAGACACAGGAAAGGATAAAACTGAAAGGAAAGTAGGAACACTGGAGCAACACAGGTGTATGACGTTGGAGAGATGGGGTTGAACTGGAGAGGCAAATGGTAGATGAAGCTGGAGATACATATAGGGCATGCAGCTGGAGGGACACCAGAGGTTGTGTCACTGGAGAAACACAGGGTGGACGGCACTAATAAGACAGTGGGTGCTGCTGGAGAGGTGCAGGGGGCTAGCACAGGAGAGATCCAGGGTTGCTATTTCTGCAAAGGGTATAAATGGATAGACACAGGATGCTATAATGACATGGGGAGGAGGAGCTGGAGAGACACAGTGGGCATGAGGCTGGGAGACACAGAGGTGTGGCACTGGAAGCACATCTAAATGAGGCTGGAGAGACACTTGGAGGATGGCACTGGAAAAACACATGGGGAGTGAGCCGGGCCGGATTTGTGCCTAATTCCATGAGGCATGGGCCTCAGGGCGGCACCATTTATGGGCGGCATGGCAGGCTGACATTCTGCTAAATTAATAGCAGCATGGCAGAGCGGGTGGTCAGCGTGAGTGACGAGCGGCGGCGCCGTCGAGATGATTCATCATATGTCAGTGGCAGCGCCGCTTGTCACCCGCTGCTGCCCACCCGCTCTGCCATGCACATTACCGTTTACCTGGAGTTGGAATACCCTGCGCTTCCGGGACGGCTCCGCTTGCTGTGTGAGCTGAATGGCTGTGCTGAGGGCTCAGGCTCACTGCCGCCGGCGCCCATTGGCTACTGTATACACATAGCCTATTGGCTGCAGTGTATCCAATGGGCAGGTAAAGCAGCTGAGCCGAGTGGCGCGCCGTCCCACTCCCTGGCCTGCACTACTCGGTCACGGTCAGTCAGTGTGAGAGAGACCTGTCACTAAGACACTGCTAATAAAGTCAATCCTCCAACTCCCGGCCTATATATATATATGTGTGTGTGTGTGTGTGTATGTGTGTGTATATGTATATATATATATATATATATATATATATATATATGTGTGTGTATATATATATATATACAGGGCCATCACCTACTATGGGGCAGCAGCTGCTGGACTCGGCCGCACATCCCATTTTGCTGCACTATGCAGTGCGGCGGACTGACACGTGGTTTGGCAGGGACGGGCTGCAGCACACTTTTTTGACATAATTCATGTTGGCGCTGGAAGTGCGGCGCTGCTGTGTGCGGTTCAAGGCTGCTCCTGGTGATCGGCCCACCCCTCCCTCCTTCAATTGGTGCTGCTGTGTGCACTTCGGGGATGCTGCATGTGCATTAAGGCTGCTCTTGCTCCGGGTGATCGGGCGTCCGACCTTCAATCAGTGCTGGTATGTGCTCTTTGGGGCTGCTATGTACGTATGTATATTATCAGATAGATTTATGGTGTATATATATATGTGAATCTTTGCAAGAGCCGTGAGTGCCGCACCTCCATCTCTTATATTTCATATTGCTGTGCTGGCACCGTCCCTGATTCGTTATCTTTGGGAGTGCCGAACCCCTGTACTCTATATATATATATATATATATATATATATATATATATATATATATGGGGGGCGGCCAAAAATGTTGTGCCTAGGGGTGACCTGACCCCTAAATCCGCCCCTGGGAGTGAGACTGGAGAGAATATGGAAGGACGGTGCTGGAGAAACACATAGGACTGATACTGAAGAAAACAGAGACAGATTATTTCCAACAATAAATATTAGAAAGATATGACTGGGAAAGATGTCAATTCCAAACTAACACAACTCATTTATCAAATTAGCAATTATAGTTTATTCATTCAAAATTGTTGTTTCAGGGAAGTTCAAATTTGTATCTGCCTCTAAACTCTGTTACCATGCCAACACTGTTGCAGGGATGGGGAGAGTCCAGGATCTCGATCAGAGGACAGATATTTCCTGGCCTCTAGGTAGCAGCTGCAGCAGCCGGCTTGCGTGACCCCATGGGGAGCCGAATTATGTTATTGGAGATGATCTGATACTGCAGTTTGGATCAGAAATGTAGGAGGAGGTGTGACACTTAATGCTGCATTACCATATTAGTGCTATTGTTGCTTCTTTGTAACTACAACCACATCTGAATGAGTTACACTATTGAATATTTTTTATTTTTCAATCATTCAACATTTAAATCTTAGCTTAGCTATAAAAATGTATGATTGTGCATGGGGTATGTATTCATATTGCACCTGTTATACTGATGCTTTACCTTTATTGTACAGTTACCTAATTTTTTCTTCCAGTGAGTGTTTGTATACTGATATAAATATGCTTTTAAGGGGTACATTTTTTTTTACTCTGGGCTCCATCAATTCTAATTACGTTGCTAGATGTAGCGGAACTCGAGCAAGTGAGGTGTCATAAAGCTTACCAGGTGGTTAGCACTATACATGTAGATACTGAGTAGTCGTGTAGAATGCTGGAACAGTAGTCGAAGCAGCAGTAAATCACAGGTACTCACTGGAACTGAAAGTGGAAGACTGTCTTCAACTGTGGCATTCTAACACAATCTCAAGGTGGTTCCACATTTACTCAGTAGTAACCTTGGTGTCCATTTTGGTACAGGGAATGATGCCTTCCTGCAATACTAGCAACATGGAGTCTGCACAGTAGGGTACTCCACCATCAACAATAGCCTAGACCAGTGATGGCTCACCTTGACACTCCAGCTGTTTTTGAACTACACATCTCAGCATGCCCTGCATCAGTTTTACTATTTGGCCATGCTAAAACTGATGCAAAACTGATGCATGCTGGGATGTGTAGTTCAACAACAGCTGGAGTGACAAGGTTAGCCATCACTGGCATAGACTGTTATAGATAGACATCAGGGTGCATCCATGGATTCATGTTGTTTATTCAAGCTTCCGACCCTACTCTCTGCATGTTACAGAAGAATTTGAGGTCCATCAGGCCAGACATTTTATCCAACATTCATCTGTGCATTTGTGATGAGCCTGTGCCCACTGTAGTGTCAGATATTTGTTCTTAATTGACAGGCTTGCTCCCAGTGTGGCCCCTTACTCCTGTAACCGATCTTCTTTAAGCTTTGACAAGTTATGCATTCAGAACTGCTCTTGTAATGTTGTAATGCATGGTTATATGGGTTACTGTAGCCTTTCTGTCAACTTGAATTAACCCAACCATTCTCATCTGATCTACAGTATCTCATTAACAAAGCATTCTCACTCATAGAGCTGTCTCTCACATGATGTATTTTGTTAAGAGATAGGACAACAACAGTTTCCGTAAACAAGCCAACCTGGCCTCAACAGTCATCCCATAGTGAAAGTTACTCTAATGTTTGGTCTCAAGCAACTGAACCTCCGAAACACATCTTGTTGATTTTTTTTTATTACCTTTCATTTTCTGACACATGATTGATTGATTATGTATTTACACTATAAGCAGATGTACATTTATCTAATTAAATGGCTTGTTAATCTATACTGTATGTACTAATATAAACAATACATGTTTAGACTATCACATGACAACACAGAGTATAAGAAAAGTGAATTTAAATATTATTATTAATAAATATTATTATCAATAACAATAATATCATTACATTTAGAATATTCACTTCTGATAAAAAGTAAACTACTTTTAAATAATATATAGAACTTATGAGATAGGGAATAGCTATCTATACCTATGAAGTAAACAAAGGACGAGAAAGATGTTTTTGTTTTTTAGATTGTTCCAAGCTCTCACCGATATATCCTATTAACTTTTTTAATTATAGACAAGATAAATGATCATAACTTAATGTGTGACTGATTTGCGAAATTACATTTTAATTTTTTTTTAACTTTATAAATCAATTTAACCAATTTTCTAGTATAAACCAAATTAACAAGTGTTTACCTCCACCGTCCTTGACTCCCTTTTATAAATATTGATTTGTAATTCAAACTAATAAATCTTATAATTTCAATATTTATGGTCATGATTCAAAGGCTGGGCTAATTTCAGTTTGTCCCAAAATTGATTATCAATCTGAACTAAATAAATTCCTACAATTACGATAATGGGCCAATATACTTGATGATCCTATGCTACATCTGAAGTTACTCAATACTATTACCTTCTGTCCATATTTAATGTAAGGTCAATATAAAAAGAAATGTATAATGTTTACTATGCAGTATGTTGTTTGAGGGAAAGTTATATTTAAAATGACCTAATTTAAGCAATATTTCCTTTTCCGAAGATTTCGCCACCCACACTAATTCCAAATGAGCAAATATTTCAAATTTGAATTTGTAACTGATTTACACATTTAGTTGCCAAATTTGTAAATCTATTACTGTAAAAGTTGATATGCTGGTAAAAGATTTCCTACTCGATGTCCATGAACTGTTACTCACACTCTTTGGTGTGACTAATGTGAACGGGAGCTGACGAGGGTGTTAAACAGCATTACTCTAAATCTAATGCTGTTTAAATTTGCACTTCTTTTGTTTTTACACTTCATATATTATCTTTATTAGTTAGATACCTAAGTAACACCTAAAATAAGTCAAATGTAAAATGTAAGTATAGAAATTTCAAATGTACAGTAGCTAATGAAATATCAGTTTGTGTTATAAACAAGCATTTTTAAGACAATTCATTTTTGGACACAGTTGCCATGAATGTATTGTTCAATTTTGGGTTTGTGGTGATTTTGCATGCAATTTGCATTTGGAGATTTGCTAAAGTATAAAATTTTATGGAAAATGGAATATGAATACAAATCCCACTCAAAATCAAATATTGGCAAAACATCTGTACTTTCACATAGATGAAATGATCATATACCCTGATTTACTAAGATTTTAATTGAAAATTGAACAAAAATAAAACTAAAAATCCCCAAAATAATAGACAAATACCAAACAGGTAATTTTAAGTTTTAGACAGCATTCTATTCCCGAAACCTTAATTATGATGCCTATATAAGTAGAGATGATGGATGCTATGCCACTGTTGTTGCAACTACTGTACGCACATACAGATGGAGTCAGGTTTATATATATCCTGCTGGGGCACCGGGGCTTTCTGTCTCGGCACACTGTTTGCCGATAAGGGGATGGGCGAGCATCTTACACACTCATGCATCCCATTGTCATGAATGGAGTGTACAAATGTCTCACATGCACATGCATCCCATTCTTGGCAAACGGCATGCCGAGATGGAAACTCCGACACGTCAGCCAGATAGATAAACCTGGCTCTAGTTATACACCAACATTTAATAGGTATGCCACATGCAGCATTTTTCTTTATGCAGAGTGATTGACAGTCAAATACCATTGTTGGCATTGATGGAGTAGTGGTGAAAAGACAGAGATGTGACAGGTACAGATGGGGCCGTTCTCCCCCTTTCTGCCAGTGCACCATATCTGTATAGATGGCTTCGTGCATGAAATACATTTGTACCAATTATGTAAATTATGTATGTATTCTTTTTTGCATTCATTGATATAGGTGATTTTTAAATGATATCCTAAACCAAACATTTGATGAATGGAGATTTATCCTGGTTTAATGGATTTCACCACTGCAGGATGTAGATCAGACAAATAAAATGTATAGATCTGAAAGCTGTGCAGTATACCATAGATTTCTTCTCATTAAAGACAAAGAAAAATAAGAATGCTCTACGCAAGAATTGAACACCCCTGAAGAAGTTGTTATCAACTAAACGCATTGTGTAGCACAATATCACTATCCAAATTGCTCTGAACAGGCCGTCAATGAGCTTGCCAGGTATAATGGTGACAGCAAGAGTATATGTCCGACAATGGTCATGTTATTAATGTGTATTTGTGGTTCTACATTAAAACTGTTATTAAGAAAAAAATAATTTAATTTAATTTAAAATAATTAATATATGATTGTTTTGGAAATTATTTGAATCTTATTGGGTGATATAAAATGTTTGGTCTTATCGTAAATCTTATTGAGAAATTGACTCTCACTTACTTAAAAATACCTAAGGTGTAACATTTGTGAAATCAAAGGATTTAGACCTCATTTAATACTTGGCATTCCCCAAAATCCACCTTTTTCATAAAATCTTTTGGGTCCATTCTGGCAAAGTTGGGGATTAGCAGCCTATTTGTAAACATTGCTCTACAAATATATCATAAAATGACAATTAATTATCAACCATTAGCGCAATACATGGTACATAAGTATCAGGGTGGCCAAAAACTGTGGGATTTGGTGCCATTTAAGATGTGTTAAAAAATAAGACAAGGAAAAGTGGGGGTGGGGGGGGGGGAGGGGAGAGGGAAGATATGTTTATACACAATAAAAAAATATATATATATATATATATATATCACTAAAAGAAGAGAGGAGAGCGCTCCATAGTGCAATATCGTAAAATTTTTATTTTAAAGAACAAAATTTTTCTTCAAGCAAAGGCTGGTATAAAATAACGTACCACAGAGAGCGGTAAATACCGCAGAATATTCGCATAAAAGTGTTATACTCAACACAAATGTAGGAGAGGTTACACTCGGGCTTTTCAGCTTGTAGACACGGCTGGTGGACAGACTGCAACGCCAGGCCACGCCCCAACGCGTTTCGTAGTCACGTACTTCGTCAGAGGGCCCTCTGACGAAGTACGTGACTACGAAACGCGTTAGGACGTGGCCTGGCGTTGCAGTCTGTCCACCAGCCGTGTCTACAAGCTGAAAAGCCCGAGTGTAACCTCTCCTACATTTGTGTTGAGTATAACACTTTTATGCAAATATTCTGCGGTATTTACCGCTCTCTGTGGTACGTTATTTTATACCAGCTTTTGCTTGAAGAAAAATTTTGTTCTTTAAAATAAAAATTTTACGATATTGCACTATGGAGCGCTCTCCTCTCTTCTTTTAGTGATTTCTACACCTGTGAAATTCAGGTGCTTGGGAGCTGCCAGGACAATAGAGATTCCTTTGGTGCAAAGAAACTGGAAATTTTGGGACTTTATACATCTGTCCTTATTGTGTGGAATAATAACCCACAGCCTTCAGGTTTCTCAACTGATTGCGCACTTATTTTTCTTTTATTATATATATATATATACATATATTTTTTTTAAATATAATATATACAGATGGAGCGGGCTTCATTCAGTCCCGGCGCCCGCCAGAACGCCCCCTCTGGTGAGCGCCAACGAGCAGGGACGCCATTAAACTGGGACGCCATTAAACTTTTGACCCTGCCCGTCTCTGCTTCAGGCTAGAGGTTAGGACTAGTAGCATTAGTACAATGTCTAAACTGGAAAATAGTCAGGAAGATGGCTAAAGACAAAGCCAAATTAGTAAGGGTAGAAGCAGAATAAACTGAGAAGGGGATGAGAGTCTTTTAATTAACTGATTTAAACATGCAGGGGAAGAGAGGTGCCCCCTTGGAAGCAGGAGCCTGGCGGCAGATGATTCCATTGTCTCTTAGCGTTACGCCTCTGAAACAAGCACTAAAGGAGCCCATAGACGCTCCATTTTTGCCGGCTCCGTTCTGTACTATGCGATGCGCGCTCCCTCGCATCACATAGTATGGTACAAAAAGTATGTGCTGCACATACTTTTTGAACTAGGTACATATCGTATCGGATCACAGTGCATGCACAATGCATGCACAAGGCATGCAATCCGATACGATGTGTACTTTAAAAGTACAAAACGGACCGCAAAAATGGAACGTGTCTGGGGGCTTAAGTTCAAAGAGTAGCGTAAATATATCTGGTTAAATATGCATCAATTACCAAGTATCAGCACGTGTGGACTGAGGATGCTGACAAGTTGCAAAACCTAACATGGGGGGGGGCATTTGGCATCGATGTCTGTGAATGTAAGCATTTATTTCCAAGTATGACAGCATGTTTTGCTTGCAATGCTGCATAGAGCCCATACCTACCTTTATAATGCTCTGTGTAAATTAATGTATTGGTCAATATCCAGAAACTTTATTCCGAAAGGGAAAGTGTCTCTGCAGCTACTGAGTGACTGATGACAATCTGCTGCTAAGACTGGGGTAGATATATTAAGCCCGGAGAAGTGATAATGCATCAGCCATTAGGCTCATAACTGTCATTTTTCAAACCAAGACTGCAACTTTACAGTCAGAAGCTGATGCATTATCACTTCTCCAGGCTAAGGGTGGTATTCAATCACCGGCAACCATCTCGCCAAGGGGGAGATGGCCGCCGGGCCCTATTCAATGCTGTCTCCCCCGACAGCATTGAGTAGGGTTTCTCTGCAGAACGAGCCCGACTTCACAAGCTGTCGGGCTCATTCTACCGAGAACGACCGGGAAGTGACGAGCTGCCGGCTGCAGCTCGCCTCTTCCTGGCCGCAACTCATGACCATGCCCCCTTTTTGTCCGGCTGCAGGCTTTTGGGTCGAGCTGATCGAGAACGGGACAGGGACATGGCAGTGACCTCCAGATTGAATACCCCTCTTAATATATCTACCCCAGTATTAGCAGCAGATTGTCATCAGTCACTCTGTAGTTATATCGGATTATTACAAAAGTAAACATTAAATTAAAACATTAAAGATTTAGTTAAGCTTCTTCATTTCGGAGAATGGGCTCGATACATTAATACATGCATTGATGCAAACATACTTCATTCAAGTTTATTGGAAACATTTTGCTTTTCACGCACTAAAAAGGTGGAAAGTCCAAGCTCTAAAACATTATTGGTAATATCATTCTATAATTTTCTCGCATATCATTAGCTAATATTAGCAGAGTACTACATCTCCGTCTATTCCGACCCTTTTACTGACCTCCATCTTCACTTATGTCTCCCACGAGACTAAAAGGACATTATAGAAAAAATATATAATTCAGAGTAGACTGGTCATAAAATCTTGGCATCAAAATTTGATTAATCAGATGATCATGTCTTTTAACATAATTAAAAAGATCCTCTCTTGTATTTCTAGAAAAAGGCTCATTGTAGCAGAGCACATTTTCCTAGAGCAACTTTTTCAAATTAATTGCCATTACTACATCTAGGAATTATCGCTTCCTCGCTACAAATTAAATACTTTCTTTTACCGGAATCAGCGTAAAACAGAAATGATCTTCCTTAAGATGTCATTGAATATATCCTATAGATTAACTAGCCCCTATCTTTGCCTATGTTCAATGAGTATGCAATCATTTGGGGTTTTCCATTGCTGCTCAGTGTAATACTGTAGCTTAAAAATAACTGCATATATATGTTTCAAAGTATACAGTATTTGTTATTTTATTATAGATTAAAGCTTTGAGAATTTGCTGTACAAAAGTATTGTTTAAAAAATTCCTCACTTAGAGGCCGATAAAGAAGCATCACAAGTCTGCCGTTGCCTGCACACAACTAAATGTGTATATTTATCTGTATGCAGAGATGTTCACAACATTGCATCCTAGACGCCCTAGCCATATGTTTGTTTTATATACCTATGTCTATGTCTTTGCAAGAGCAGACTTTATTATATAGAATAAAACGTATAAATATAGCTTGAGTTCAGAGTTACCATTAGTCGAAATTTGGAACTGAGAAAGTATGATAGAGAACAATGGGCCTTATTTTGGTTCATTCATTCTGACAAAATCCTTCTTAGATGGGCAAAACCATGTGCACTGCAGGTGGGGCAGGTGTTACTTGTGCAGAGAGAATTAGATTTGGGTGGGGTTTTACTTCAAAGAGAGATCTATACTGCAGTGTAAAAATAAAGCAGTCAGTATTTTCCCTGCACAGAAACAAAATTACTCACCCAAATCTAATTCTCTCTGCACATGTTACATCTGCCCCCCCTGCAGTGCACATGGTTTTGTCCATCTAAGAAGGATTTTGTCAGAAAGAATGAACCAAAATAAGGCCCCATGTGATGGGAGGACTTCCAACATGATTTGCTCCTTAATCTTGATCAGCGGTAGAGATACTGATATTTATTCAGGGCTGTTGAGACATAGCGCTGGTGTTAGGCTGTGGGGGGTACCGGATGACTGCCTGACAGGGGGGATCCCGACGGTCAGTATCCAGACATCGGAACCTGACTGCCGGCACTCCGACAGGGGGGATCCCAACTGACTGGGGCTATTCTCCCTTGTGAGGGTCCACGACCCCCATAGAGGGAGAATAGAACCTGTGGCGAGCGAGGCAAGCCACCGAAACCGGCAGCGTTGGCCTGAGCGCAGTGAGCCCGCAAGGGGCTTCTTTGTGCTCTCCCCCTTGTCAGAGCACTGGCAGTTGGGATTCCAATATCGGGATGCTGACTACCGGGATCCCCCCTGTCGGACCGCCATACCACACCCGGCTGTGGGACGGGGGCCTGCCCAGCACATGGCTAGGCCACCCTTCACGCCAGGTCCTGCCATCTGATGAAGCTGGAAAATGTTGCTTGACAAAATGCAGGCACTTCGCTACACAACGGAGCATTCGACCATCACCGGCTGTACCCTGGATGTGCAGCCTAGCTGCAAACCCAGACACATGCATTTGGGGTCGCAACCGCCCTGGCCCTTCCCCCGAGTGGTTTGGACACGCCTGCTTTGTCCAGACCACTCTTACAAAGATTTTTCCTGATACAGGGAAAATCTGGTAGCATTGACCACATCGCCTCTATAATAAAAAAAAATATATATTAATAATGGGAAAATATACTATGACCCTTATGTGCTCCAAAGGGTATATATTTTTCTCCTATATGGCTCGCCATTACAGTAGTTTCTGCTCTCACCCTGAAGCTTCTGTATTTAATCAGTAAGGACACATCTTGATGACAGCTGACCTTTTGTTTAATAACCATTTCTAGTACACATTCAGGGCACTACACCCTACACCTGCTTATTACACCAACATACTGTAAATAAACCCTCATAAATGACATTCTCCTCTCACTGAGATTAAAATAAGTGTATAGGGACAGGCATATCAGGATCCTGGAAATTGGAACAAATCAAAGCAAACAGCAATTCACAAAGGGATTTGAGCTAAAATGTAAAAGTATTGCAGTAAACAAAAGTTCACAGTCTTAATAAAACCTTAAAGGGGTTTACTATAATCTGCAGTCATTTGGAAAAGCTCTA